>NC_090907.1:4465577-4776714 GCF_040956055.1 Brachionichthys hirsutus
CAGATTATTTACTTTCATTCATCGGTCTATAAAAAGTTTTTTTTTTTTTTTAAGAGATTCTTGTCACATGTTCCTGGAGTCTTGAGACATCCTTCCAACAGTTGAAATTAAAACACAACCTGTCTTCTAGTAACTAATAAGACTGAGTAGTTCATTGTATAACACATATAATTATAGTTTTAGTTTTTATAACGGCATTTCAGCGTTCCATAGATCACAGGAGGAGTTTTCATGACGGTTACGGTCAAAACTGTTGCTCTCGTTGGAATGAAGTTCTTGTCCACAGAGAGTACTCCACATTGTACTCCATAAATACCGTCATCCACTCACTGTACATTAGCATCATGCTAAGCCAGAGCTGCTTCTGACGTCCCGCCTCTCAGCTGTGACGGACAGCTCCTCCTCTAAAGGTCACGTTTACGTCTCCAGCCGCCGCGTAGAAGAAGCTTAAAGCGGATGTAATTAAATCTAAAGTTTGAGTTTGAACTTTGCAGATTACATTTCCAGGTTATCTGCACTGCCCGAGACTTTTTTACTGAGCTTTGTGTGTTCAACGTGAAATATATCATATCTATAAAAGCTATCGGCATTTATGCTACGGCGATGAATCAGTTATCAAATGAAATCTACAAATTAGATATAAACAATTCCAAATGTCTTTAATGATATGATATAATATCAGGCCTGTGTTGTGAACAAATTGGACGCTTCATAAACAGCTGCTGTCCTGAAATGACCAAGAATAGACAACACACTTTTGATTCAACATCTGTGTGTGTGTGTGTGTGTGCGTGTGTGTGTGTGTGTGTGCGTGTGTGTGTGTGTGGCTTTGACATCTGCACTGAGCTTGCCTTTGTGTCCCGAGCCCACGTCGCTGGCATCAAGTGCGGCGAGAGAAAACAAGGGCACGTCTCTGGCCTGTGTGTTTATGAGCCCCGTTCCTCCCCGCCGGCGCTGGAGCCCTTATCAGCCCCCCCCCCCCCCCGCCTGACGCTGAAAACAGTCATATTGCGAAGCAGTAAATCCCTCCCACAGATGGCTCCTCCTAATATTGAGTATTTTATTAGTTATTCCAGATGGTTCAGACGGGAAGGAGATGGAAACCACAAAAGAAAAATCACTATTAAAGTTGCATAGAATGTTGGAAATAAGCAATATAAGAACAAAGATTAACCCCCCCCCCCCCCACCAACGTGACTGGGGATGGGTTCCCAGGCCAGCTCACTAATCTCCTCGGTCACCAGCTAAAGTATGTTAAGGGCCCAGTCTGCTTGGATGTCATGGAGCGAGCGGAGCACGATCCTAACAGTTGTGCTGGGATAAGCAGATTATCTCCACAGTCTCGTAGACTTAAGCACAGAATGTGAGCTCGCCTTGCTGCCTGTATGAACTGACATGGAGCCAGTAGAGAATGATTCACTCACAGGGTAGTGGAGATCGCTGCAGCCAGTATATATATATCAATATTCTGTGTATTTCCTTATTTGATTAATGTTTTGTTTGTTCTGATTTTCAGTCCAAATCTCAGGTCGTAGAAAAGAGATTTTTTTTTAGCAGGGCATCCTTTTATTTGGAACCAGGAAGTGTTGCTCAAGCAAAGCCCCAGGAGGCTGTGTGCACAGTGGTGCTAAAGCTAGCATGCTAATGTGCTCATAGACTAAATGCTGTGTAATATTTCCCCTTGTTGAACATTTATGTATCTTTTAGTTTAAATTGTTGCTGTGCTAACATTAGCTAACAAGCACCAAAGACAAGAAAGGAATATAACTTGGACAAGAGCAAACGACGACAGTCCACACAATTGTTGGCCTCTGTTTTAGATTCCTGTTACTGCATGAATTTCTTCTGTGGTTTTGACCTGAAACTGATCTGGGAGCAGCTTTAGCCTGCTGCTCAGGTATTAGCAGCCGCTGCCACACAACCACGGAACCCTAAGCCGCTCTCCCGTCCTCTTTTTGCTCAGGTGTTCACCTCCCGACCCGCCGCCCACCACGGCCCTCACCTGTGTGTTGCGGTGCTTCCCTTGTGAGCCGACCTGGGCCGGCAGTCCCTTCTTGCACCGCCCGCCAACCCCGCCCATGGTCAGAATGACGCGCTCCAAGACCTTTCAGGCTTACCTGCCGAGCTGCCACAGAACCTACAGCTGCATCCACTGCCGAGCTCACCTGGCCAACCACGACGAGCTCATCTCTAAGGTGAGCTGTGAGCTGTTACCTGTGGATGTCTTACGCTACAAACCGATTAGCGCTTTGGATAATCGATGCATTATCACCTTTTCACCTCACCTGTGTGCGAAGGCCCTCTTCTGGTTTCAAGCCAGCCGCTCTGTCTAACGTGTCTCTTTTAAAAGCAGCTTTTGTGTCGTGATAAATAAAATAATCTCATTTCCTCGATACCCATGGATTAGAGAATCTGCACCGTTTCAATGTTCTAAACACATTTTAGGAATAAGAGCTTCGTCTACAGCAGAGTCGCATCCCAATTGAGCACGTGGGCGTTTTTTTTTTTTTTTTAAGGAAACCAAACCGTGGATGTTACGTGATCACGCAAATACAAGAGCGTGCCTGTGTAATTCAGCAGCGTTAACACTCTGCATGAAAGGGGAGATCCCTATCCGAGCCTTTATCTCCGTCTCATCTTGTCTCTGCAGTCCTTCCAGGGCAGCCAAGGCAGAGCCTACCTGTTCAACTCGGTGTGAGTATTCCTCTAAAAATGTGTCTCTGAGGGGCTGTCGTCATCGGCTGACTTGAGTGTGAACATTATGCAGCTTGAATCGTAGCCCCCCGGCCTGGTGTCCTATCGCTGTGCACGGTACGAGTGCATCATGCGTTACGCACAACACTGATTTGGAACTTCTGTCTCCTGCCTGCATTCCCTCCCCACTCTCAGGGTGAACGTCGGGTGTGGCCCCGCCGAGGAGCGAGTTCTGCTCACAGGTTTGCATGCCGTGGCGGATATCTACTGTGAGAACTGTAAGACAACCCTGGGCTGGAAATACGTAAGTGTCCTTGAGGGAGGGATTTGTTGCGCCGCACCACTAACTTGCATCCGAGGTTAGAGGATGGTACAGTGGGAGGATGCTGTTGTGCTGCACCTTAATTTCATTTGGGCCTCCTCTTCTCTCAGAATCGCTGCCGAGGTTCGGCCCAGAGTTGCTGGGATGGAAATGGTTAAGGTTAGGGTTGATGTTGAAGGTTTGAAGGTTGAAGACTTGCCCGTCACTTTTAATTGTCCCAGTTTACAGACGGTTCCCTCTTTAGGTGCTAACAGTATATGTGGATTTATATTTATATGTTTATATATTTATAGTTCAGGCGTCCGATTTCATCCCTGCTGTCGCTGCTGAATGATAACGATGACCGTTAATGCCGTGGCGGCTAACGTTAGCGCTACAGTAAACAGTCGCAGGCTCTTCCGAGCTGTGCTGCAGCGAGTTGGAACACACACGCAGGATCTATTAGTGCAGGCGCTGTTTCCAGTCTGGTGAAGGAGAGCTAAACGGGATCTAACCTGAAACCATGCAGCCTAAAGATAGCCCCCTTTCCTCGTGATGCCCGGCAAACACCCGGCAAACCAGATTCAAAAGTAAATCCTTTTTTGGGGGTTGGTCTCTATTCCTGTGGAGAAGGTGCACACACACACACACATGCGCCAGCTTCCAGCCTCTAGATAGGACTTGGAGGGCTGGCATTGATATCATTTTCTTGGTTTTCTGCAGTCATCACAGTTCTATTGGATGGGGGGGGGGGGGGGCTTGACCTGCTGCACCTCTAAACGGAGGAATCAGACAACGTGCCGCTGCAGCTTTGCACCGAAATAGCCAAAGACAAAACAAGGTGCAAAACATTATCAGTCTGCTCTGTGAAACTGGATTTAAGAGACTATAAGGTTGTTTTTACTTTTTACGCTATTTTCTTATGGCATACCGGTAGATCAAAGACTTTTTTTAATCTTGCTGCTATCATTTTTGCCTTATTTGGACTAGAAAGGGCCGACATTTGAAAAAGGAAGACGGAACAAATGACCACCACGAGAGAAATCCGTTCATCAGTCACCCCTAACACACTCTTGTTTGTCCCGTTCGTCTTCTAGTTGAGAAAGTACTTTGAAATAAAAGCATTTCTTGTCAGCGACTCGACAGATATGCTAATAGCTCCTTGAGCTAATCATGCTCAAATGCTCGTAGTTTAAATGCTGAGGTGTTGATGCTTGGCCGGTTGTGCACGCTTGTCTGTGCTGCCGTTGTTGTTCTAATCTGCCCGGCTGCTGCGAGCGAAAGACAGTTAGCCGCTTTTTAAAGTCTGCTTGCACAAAAATAGAAAGTTTCTATAATGTTTTGACCAAAAAAAAACATTGAAAACTATATGCAGCGTGCTTTAAAGCTCTGCGTTGGAGGAGTGTTGACGACTCGGGCAGCCCAACACCGGACGGTCTGACATGTGTTTTAGTTTTTAGTTCCGTGCCCAAATGTTGCTGCACAGAATGGCGGCATGATATCGTGAAAATGTTTTTTTTGTGTGTGTGTGTGTGTGTGTGTTCAGAATAAAGCCAAGTGGAGTCAAGAAGCTTCTGTGCAGCTTCCTGTCGTCGCATTTCTTTTACATCTCATTCATATTTTCCAGAGAAATGACTACATACCTGCCGCAGCGGAGCTGCGTGTCACGGCCTGTAAAAATAGAACGCGCTCCGACTCCGAGTGATTGTGATGTTGCAGAGCTCAAATTACGTGTTGCGTTTCGTGGTTTATTTCTGCCAGCGTACGGTGAGGTCTGATGATCCAGCGTGGTCTGTTTTAGGTTCTGCAGGGTCCTCCGCAGTGTCTGTCTGTTATATAACCAGCTTTCAAACAGCCAGTAGCAGCGAGAGCAGCAGTGAGTCAAAGACTTTCAGGAGGAGCTCTTTTTTTATAACCACCCTTGACTCAATATGAAGCATAGACATGTTTGTAATCCCCGTGCATCGATCCTTTGAATTAAACTCTCTCTCTCTCTCTCTCTCTCTCTCCTGTTCTTTTTGCCACACCCTCCAGGAACATGCCTTTGAAAGCAGTCAGAAGTATAAAGAGGGCAAGTTCATCATCGAGCTGGCCCACATGATCAAGGACAACGGCTGGGACTGAGAGGCCAGGAAGTGACGGGTGGGGAGGGCTTGATTGGATGAATGCATGGACAAGGAGGGAGGGAGGAAGCAGGGGGGGGTGTGGCTTTGGTTTGGCTGGTTTACCATTAGACTCTGTTACTCTGTGCCCGCCCCTCTGATAGCCCAGCCTGACAGAGAGTCAGACTCGGCAGGCTTGTGAGCGGCTCGGGGGACCAGAGGACTGGCTTCACTGAAACAGGGCGGCTCTTAAAAAGCTGCCAACACTCCCTTTATACTTTCAAGGAGACGTCGTCATTGTCTGAAATGTGTCACCCTGTCTATTAAACGCGAAGGCCGGCGCCGGTTGGGCTGGCCCCGTTGGGCCCCGGTTGGAGATGCCGATCGCTCTGTCCGAATGAGATGACCTAAGGAGATTAGAGCAAATCCATACGATCCGGGACATGCCAGCTGATGAGACCTGCTGCCGAGGCTTGACTTGGAAGCCTGAGCGCAAGGTCACAGGGTCAGGTAGAGGAAAGCTCCTGATCCATTTGGATCAGGATTGTTTGTGGGGGCTTCTGGCTGAGATCCACTCCGTGGCTTGCCGGTGTCGCAGCTGAGACTGGCCAGGGTTGGGTGAGAGTCCCCAGCTTGTACCTAAAACCCTCACAGGAACAGGAATTTGCTCTTGCAGCAGCTAAAAAGCTCCCCTCCCGGGTTCATTTTTATTCGTCCTTCATCACAACGAGTCCCATAAAGCGGCCTGCCAGCCCCGTCCTGCGTACGTCTGGCGCAGACGGAGACGTGCACTTTATGTCACTCAGCCAGATTGAACTGGGCAGCGTAAGGTTAACGGCTTCGGCTGGGATTCCCAAAGGTTTTGCGAGGTTTTTCCATGCTGTTATGGGTTTGCAAAGGCTCTGCAGGCTTAGCCAGGGAAATGGGAAGGGGGGAGGGGGGGGGGGAGGGTCTGATTATTCAGACACAAACAAGACGCTTTGATTTGAAGAACTGATAAAGGGTTAATACATGACTAGTTTAACGGGCCAAAGGAAATACAGACAAAAACGTGATATCCAGTAGCTACTAACTAGGATGACCCACTTTGTCTTGTGTTGTGCTCCCAGTTTTAGGTCATTTTTCCTCTTTCACGTTTACCCCCCCCCCCACCTCAGTTGGCTCACTAAAGACTAAACTAATGGGGAAACATAGCTCAGGTATCTCAAGGCAAACTTTGAAACCAGGAACCTGCTGAAAGGCTGAAGGTGACATTATTTATTTAAGAATTCCTTTTGGCCCGGTTCCATGCATGATGTTAAAAACCCAGATTGCAATGTCATGCATCGTGCTTATCAGTTTCATTTTGGCACAAAGGCACCCCGGATTAAATGTTATCGTGGTTCTAAAATGCAACGGACCCCGGAGTTGCCCAGAACCCGTTCGATGCGCTTCAGCTACGGTCAAACCCGAATAACTAAACTCCCATTGGTGATTCTCAGCAGCAGGAGGCCAGCGCAACCAAAGAACCCGCCAATCAACAATAAATTGACCAAAAAAACTAGATCATATTATGCTCGGACAAACAGGAGGATCTGTACAGCCTTTCTTTGTGATTATATATATAATGTATTATGATTTTGTAAACAGAAGATCTTAATATATGCTTATATTTACTGTTCACCACACGGATTACCGTTCACGTCAACCTCTGTGTTACAAAGTGTAAATAGTGTTAATGTATTCTATGATGTAATCTATGGTCCACACGATGATGAATGAATATGATTGAGGTCACGTCACGCTTTCTCTCTGGTACCCCATATTGGCTGTACAATACTACTTTTTTTTTTTACTGAAAATGTCTTTTGTAAAGGAGGATGCTGACGCTGACTATATCTCATTGGATCATCATCTAATAAAACGCACCGTGATACCCGTATGGAGCGACATGTTTCTTCTCCTTCAGCCTTAAATCTTGATTTTTGGGGATTGTTGCATCACCGCTTGGATTTAAAGCGGCTTGTCAAGCGTAGAGTTAAAAATTGAGGCAGCAGAGACGGGAATGTCCTGACTTTAATCCTTATAACGCGTCGAGCTCCAAAAACAGATGGATCGCACATTTTTGATGAAGCTGCTGTTTTGTCAGAGCGTTTTTGCTGTCAATGCTTGTCCCTTTTAGTTTTTAGTTTGAGTTTTTTTTTAAAGTTTGGAGTCTGAAGGAGAGTTGATGTTATTTTTCATGCTGAAGTAAAGATAACGGCTTTTGACTACCGATTATTGACAATAAATGGGTGGCATCTGCAAGTTAGAGACGCTTATAAAGCATATTTAAATGCCAAGGACAATTCAGAGTTGCAGCAGACTCCAGGAAGTTTGTTCCAGAGAGTTCCAGCATGAGAAACAAACGCTGCTTTTCCATATTTAGTTCTGACTCTGGGCAAACCTGTCTCAGAGGACCTGAGAGGTCTGGAAGGTTCATAAACAGGATTAAAATTCATTTTTGCACTTTTTAAAACTTTGCACAGTTTTACAAACCAACATCAGTTATTGTAAAAACTGTGTGTGATCTACTTATAAAACACATTGACAACAACAATCACGATATCTCTGAAGTGGATCGTCCGACTGTTTGACCTGCTGCTGAAATGTGTAATCGGATTGTGACATTTCATTGTCTCCGTGGTAACAGGTGCATCATCTGTTATTATGGGAAGGCAAAAACAGCAGCAGGAGCACCTTCATGCAGAAAATGACGTGAGCGTGACATCCACGATGTTTCTGTGTGTGTTGGCGAGATGAGGCAGAGGAGGGTTAAGCGTGGGCGGCATGACGGTCACACCTGTTAGTCATACATTAATCAACCTTATATCACGCTTGCTCCCCCCCCATCACCCTCCATCCTTCCCTCCCACTCCTCCCTCTGTCCTCCCTGTAGTGTTGTTTCCACTGATCCTCCTGGGATGATCCTCCTCTCTCTCTCTCTCTCTCTCTCTCTCTCTCTCTTTCTCTCTCTCTCTGTCTTTCTGTCCGACTTGGCTAACCCACTCCAAATATCACTGCAGCAGATGGTGCTGTGTTTGCATTGGACCGGGTCTCCTAGCAACCCTGTTGCGGTTTCTCTCGCTCTCTCTCTCTCTCTCTCTCTCTCTCCTAAAGCAGAGTATCAGATGAGTTGGTGTCATGCTCTGTCTGGTTCTGCCATGCCCACCCGTCCTCTGTGATTGGCCTGACATCCTGTTGGTGTTGATGTCTTCGGTGATGTCTTTGTCGCCGTCTCTCCTGCGGATGTAAAACTAGGCCATGGGTTGACCGTCTGGGCTGCTATGCATGTGCAATGATTAAATCTGATGTGAATACGGGCAAAGCAGGACACGGTCCCAGATGTTCTGGGTTATATTGCATTTGAAAACAATTATCTAATGTTTTTTTTTAGTGGCTAAACCATTAAAAACATCTCAGGCGTTTCCTTTGTCATCGTCCGAGGAGCCATGCTAATGAAAACAGCCCCACCATGCTACCAGCATGCAACCTGCTCTGCCTCGACATGCATAGAAACACAAGTGATTTAAAAATACAGGGGGGGGGCAAATAAGGACTGGTGACCTGGGATGGCAGCGGTTCCTGTGCTTTCATGCTGCCCCTCTGGCCTACAGATGCCCTCATTCACACACAATTTACATTACTTCCACTAAAGAGGTTACGTTTTCAACTGGGTTTCATCTACTTAGCAGGATTACACAAGCGCCATCTCACCGAGTTCAAAGGAAACGGGACCATGGGCCAAGGAAGAGCCCATTAAGCTTTTCTGAAGAGGCACAGATAGAGATTTCTTAGCGTATCCTTGAATACTGCGTTAAAGGAAACTGACTTATTCAGTTAGTGCACAGAAACCGCTGAACTGATTTCCACCAAAGCTTGTGGAGGGGTGATGAACGGGGCAGGCCAGTTTCTGGGGGGGCAATTAGTTATTGGAGATAGCGATTTCTAACGCGTGTCGTCTTATAGCTGGGTCAATTCCACATCAGAGCATCTCAACGGATCTGTTGTATCTTCTAAAGCTGTGGATCCAGATCCAGAAGACTCCTCCATTACTGTAAGTGGGCTTTCAGTGAATAACTTCTAAACTAATAATGACATCAATGTGAATCCAAATGCCAAATGTTTGTTTTCATGGTTAAGGAATCTACAAATATAGAATATAGGAATAAATGTAGGACAATAACTGTCGCTGTAAATCACAATATAAAGCGACCGAGATGCTTGGCGGAGGTCTGCGCTCTCAAAGGTTAACTCTTTCTCATGCAGAAGCGGCTAAAGTTGCTAATGGCACTCAGTAATCAATCATCGTCCGCTGACAAACACACACGCACACGTACACACACACACACACAGACACACACACACAATGCTGAGGGAAAAAACACAATATATACGGCAGCCACATGCCACGTTACAATGCTGCGGCCCCTGACAAATGGCTTTTATTTACTTTTCCAGAAGCATCACGCCGACCACACGAGCAACAAGGAGAGCAACAATCCTCTGCCTCACGAGCGCACTGAGAGTCTGTTTTGTTTTGTCCATAAATATGAGCTGTCTCCTAAAAGCCTCTGCAGCAGACACCAGCTGCACCAGCACCGAAAAGCTGCTTTTTCGGCTCTTTGTTGGTTTTGAGGGGAATAATTGCCCCCCCCCGAGAGAAGCAAACTGCTTATTAGTTTTTTTGGGTTGAAGTGCCCACAGACCTCATATCTGTATTAGGCAGGCCGGGGGCCGGGGGCCAGGGGCCAGGGGCCGGATGGAAGGCAATGTGCAAGGCAAGCACAAAAAGTTGCATTGAAAGGCTTCACAGAGGCCAGTCTGAGTGATGACAGCAGACACATCAGTAAGTTTTCTGCTTTCCAGGCACAAACATGATTGGAAAAAAAAGGCAATTAAATTGTATGAAAATCTAATAATACACATTGTAATAACATTGTGGGCCTGAATCACACTCAGAAACACGATCAAATCAAGAACGAAAATCAGTACAAGGCACAAACATCTTTAATAAAAATTCAGCGGATGTGAAATCAAGGCAGCATCCTGCATGTCACAGAGACCCAATCATCCTCAAACACAGCAGAGCTAAAGCTGATACTTACAGCAGGTAAAGGGTTAATGATATCTTTGGAGGAAACGCAGACATCCTTCCAGAGCGATCAGATTGTGTTGCTGTTATTTCGTCGTGACAGTGTCTGCGGGGTCAGGAGGGCCGCTGAGAAATGCTGGGCCTGCTGACAACCCCCGACATCGGGCCGCTGACCCGCAGAACAAAAACACAAACGTGTTTTCACCGCCATTTAATTTTGTTCTTTTTACTTCAAGAGGCACTTTGAAGCTTTAAAGAGAGTCAAAACTTAAAACCGGCTAAAACGATGGAATCACAGTCTGTTCCCTTTTGATCAACATATTTCAAGGCTTTGCGACTATTATGTGACGAATAAGTATTATGACCAGGTATATTAGTGTGTATGATAGTATGTTCATTACTATCTATGATGCTTGTTTGTTTTGTGGTTGCTGTTGCTTCTTTAAATGGCACCAGTTTGGGGAACGCTGTCGCGTGAACAAATAAATACAATAAAAATAAATACATGAGAACCAGGAGACTGAAATACTAGGCCAGTTTATTTGCAGCAGGTCCGATGCTTCATTTATGGCTGCGATGATGTCACATATTGATTCTGTCCTCACTGTTCCATTTAAGCTCGTGCTATACTTTACTTTTTATCAGATGGAGACTCGACATCACAGAGAAAAGATCAGATTGATGCTCGTGAGGAGACTTTTACTCCATCCTGTGCAGCCATGAGTGCGGCCTTCGTCTGCGTGCGGTCGGCCGGTCCCTGTTGGGTCCAGCTTGTTCTGGGGCGACAAACACAGATGCTGCTGCGGGGAGAACTTCTGTAAGACGGTCCAGCTCAGGACTGCAGAGACTATAAATAACTCAGGCTGCTTCTTGCAGGCTCCGCTCCACCCACCCACCACATTACCAGTGTGGCAGGAGCAGCATGAAGTCAAGCATCCCTGCACACTCAGGTCAGGGGCAAAGCCGCCCATGGGTGAATGCAAAGATGAGATGATGCCGAGAAGAGGCGACGCTGATGGAGGCTTCTGCTTCTGGAGAAATGGGTTCAAATGCAGACCCAGGATCTGGTTTTGTGCTTCTCTCTGGCATTTAAATTAAAAATAAATACGATTACATGGTTTGCCAATGCGTCTCTGCAGCAGCGCTTCCTTCACAACTGCAGATGCAGAGGAGAACATCAGGAAAGCATGACTCGGCGTCTGCAGTGCTTCCAACTCGTTCCACGATGGTAGAAAATAAAGCTGCCGGTAAGACAACATTCACCGTCCTCAACTGGGTTCTACAAAATTTGGATTAAAAAATTGCAACGCCAGTAAAAATAATTTCTATGCATTCATTTTCAAACTCATTTTAAGGCCCCCTACAGAATTTAATTTCATTAATGTTTATACTAATTATTTAACCCCTGTGTACCTCGTGGTAAATTATAATACGACACTTCTCAATGCTTTGGTTGATCCTGGAGGACACTTAAACCCAGATTATGGATTTCTATAATCTTCTGTGTGTCTCTCTGTCTCACACACACACACTATGTGTGCATAAGGGGATTTCATTGTGTTGTAATCTCCAGTGGGAAGAGCAGGTAGGATGGAACAGAACCACGTTCAGGTTTGTAGCTCTAGTTTGTGGGTGTTCCGTTTCAAAAAAGAATGCAAACCGAGCCCTTTTAAGTTCATGACTGTGCATTAATTTGAAAATAATACACCTCCAAAAAAAAAAAATCAATTAGGTGCACTGAGAGTGGAGCTCTGATGGATCTGAGGTCATTTCTGTTGAATCAGTGTTGCATATTCTCTCCTGCAAAAAGCTTACTTTATTCAAAGCATTTAGCAACGGCGACGTAATTTCCATAGAACCCCCCCCCCCCCCTGCTGCATCAGCAGGTTAAGGGGATTATTAAACTTGATCAATTCCAGATTGTTATAAAATGTGCAACGTCTCCAAAAGAAATCACATTCACGCTTGTGTATTTCATAAGGACTTGAAATATTTATTTTAAAAACTGAAAAAATAAAAACAAATGCACCAACATAGTTTTAGTATATCATACAAAGACATATTTCCATGTTGCTATGTGAGTATTTGTTTCTCTTTGACTACAGTGTGAGGCAGTTTGAAAGGCTGGCTGAGCTGGTAGGACGAGAGACACAGGAGAGAAGAGACGAGCGAGAGAGAGAGAGAGGTTAAAAACAAGGTTTGGGCGGGGACGCGACCAAACGGCCCTCGAGGTGCGTTCAATTCCTCTGCCAGGGCACCCCAAACGCCTTTAAAGTGGAGTTATTAAATACAAATACGGGGACCTGACAGTACTTTTTGTTGTTGTTGCTGGAGCAGCAGTTGGTGTCAAATTGTGCTTAATATTTTTTTTCATCTTTCCTCCACTCCTCCCGAGTGATTTAAAACTATTTCCTAAAAATTATTGCCAAATAGCGTCTGTTGAATAAGCCAGTGTCACAACTTTGTAGATACACAGCAGAAGCAGGAGCATCGAAAGTATGTTAAGACACAGAGAGAGACAAACTGAAGGTTCGAAACCGACCGACGCCTCCCAATCCCAAGGCGTGGTCAGTGTCCGAACAGAGTCCTCTGGCAACAAGGCAGAAAGTCCATCCGTCAGTCAAAGTAGTGAAATCGCGTTAAATAACGACCTCTTAAGGAAAAAAGAAGGACTTCTATTCGTTTCTTGTTGCGTCCGGGCGCATCGTTTTGCACCCCTAATTCACTTGAACTGAATTCAAGCACCGACGCCATCGAATGACTTTAGGACACGTGTAAAGAAGGTCAGAGGTCGTCTCCAACAATAGAAGGCTTGTCGCTTGAACACACAGCGACTCGGTCTGGGGGAGGCCAAGGGGAAACGCTGCAGGCTGCGTGCGGAACTGATAAAACCGTTAATCCTTCAGGCTATCTGGGGAGGCTGGACCGTGTGACGCACCAGATGAAACCCGGAAACGCTTCACGGATGAACGCTTTGCTCGTCCGAAGTGATTCACAGGCTGCTTCTGTGAAAGGTTTTATTTATTTTTGGTGCTTTACTTTCCTTAAACTAATAAAAGGAGAAAGGCGATCGATCTCATTGGATCCCATCTAAGACGCGGCGCTGCCTCCGATAAAGTGAATGCCAGTCTCAGACAGTCTCAGAGCTCACATGGGAGCATCTTTTAAAGTGAAACACCAAAGGGTGTGTCGGTGGGGGGGGTCGGCTCAAGTTAATGGTCACAGGCCTTAACTTTCAACCCCCCCCCCCCCCCACTCATCAGCCGCTGGTGCTAAACTTCATGGAAGCTTTTGGACATGGATGGAGAAGCAGGTTAAGAAAAGAAGCACCTTCGAATTTGGCTTTGATGAAAAAAACAAAAGGGAAAGGAAAGGAGGGGGGGGGGGGGCAGAGATGTTTGTGTTTAAATAGAGAGAGGCAGACAGAAGCTGGTTTCCGGCAATGGGGGGGGGGGGGTCGACAGGTCTCAACCCGTGCCTGTGAAGAAGAGGAAATCATTACCACACCGATAACAGTGTTAATTCACTATCCAGGGGTCGTCCGTTGTCCTCACCCTCGTCTTCCTCGCCCCAGCCCTCTGCTACTCCGGCCAGCTCGTAGTGCTTCTTCCTCAGCTCGCCCAGGCGCTCTCGCTCCTTCTGCAGACGGGTCTCCAGCTCCAGGACCAGGACCTGAGGAGGCACGAACCTCGTTTACATCATGTTGAAACGCTCCTCTCACTGTGAATCCGGGTAACGGACCGCATCCCGCTGCTGACCTGTGCATCCATCTCCTGTCGTTTAATCTGCGTGAGAGTCATGCTGGAGAAGTCCATCGTATCTGCAAATGAATAAAATAAAATAAAAAACACACATTCAGAAAAGAACATTTTGTATCCGGCTCACATGGGACTTAAACTTTTATAACAGCGACAGGATGGACCAGCAGTTGGTTCTGGAAACAATCTAACTCTCCAGAGTCCAGTCCATGTGGTTCCCCCTCACCAGTCTCTTCGATCTGGGACTTCCCGGACTTGGTGGAGGCGACGACGGCTGCAGTGGCCTGAGTGACGCCGCGGGACGCCTGCTGCAGACGGTGCAGATTGGTGCTGTCTTTGTCTGCTTTCACCTGCAGGGGAATCACACTGTAAGGATCGATCCGTCCGGTGCCCCCCCCCACCCCCCACCCCCCCCCCCCACCCCCACCCCTCGCTCACCTTAGAGGCAGCCACCAGCTGCGCTGTGCTTGCAGCTATTTCGTGCGAACACACCATTAACTCCTCGAACTTTCCTTTCCCCTGCACGACCAGATCGGCCGCGTCTCTGAAAGGACAGAACCCGAGTCAACAGGAAGCCGGGCCCCGTTCCGGACCGCTTTGCTCGGGAGTCGATGCTTACACCATGACCGTGGCGCCCCATCCCACCGCTTTGGAGGCAGAGATAAGGCCTTCAGTCCAGCGGGAATTTTTGGCATAAAATTCCTTCATGGAGGCCGCCCCCTGGTGGACATAGGAGGGACACATCAGAAAATAATGGAAATATCGTTCTCGTAATCAATTAATATGTGCTGATTTACTTAATACTTAAGTCCCGAACACGCTAGAGAAAAAGATTGGATCTATGCAAATCCAAAGAATTATTATAATAGATGTAGAAATACTGCACTGAATATATAACAAACATTTATAGACTACAAAATACACACGAACAACGGATTTCCTGGGCAGAAATGGTGCATTCAACCTCTTTACGCAGGCGTGAAATGTATTTATCCATCTAAGCTGCTAATAATGACGATGCATATACTTCTCTCGTTGTCAGCTAAGGGAGGACGCAAAGAGAAAACGCACCCTGCCGCTCTCCACTATGTCCCTTTGCAGATCTTTGGAAGACAGAATGAGCTGCTTGATTGCCTGCATCAGCTCCGTGCAAGAGGCCAAAATCCTGCAGGGGGCGACACAGAAGAGGACATCAAAGGGTTACGGTCTCCCTGCTGAAAGGGTTCTGAATAGAAGCTCTCTCTATTTTTGGTTTAGAGTACCCAAACCTAATTCCTGGATCTCTTAACTGAACTATTTAAACGAACCCATTTGATGGACGTTATTCTTAATATAAAAAGCTTCTCCAGGGAAGGAGAATGTTAAACCGGGAGAAATCCATTTTTCAGGTTTCACAGACAAATAATTTTACACACAATTGCGTCAAATTTAATTCTTCCCACCTCAGCCGGAGGAGTGTGACTATCTGTAAATATCACGCAACTGAGAAGCATCTGCATTTCCTTTTCCAGTTCACTGGCTGTTTTTTTAGCTCCTTTGGATCTCGAGGGACACCAGCTTAAAAACTACTTCCTGTACGTTTTTAACGGATTAATTAGTTTGTAGGACTAAATAAACTCCCATAGGAGGAAATAATATATAATATTCTATTTTAAAATTGGTTGTTAATTTGTTTGTTGGTTAGTTTCAAGCTAAAAAAAAAAGAAAGAAGCTGAGCAGGTGCTAAAAGGTGTCTGAAAATCCTGCACTGTTTTTGTGACGGCCGCTGCGGTGCACTTTTTTTAAAGCCCTTGAGCGTAATTTGAATCACTTTCATTTCTCTTTCACAGCTGAGACTTCCGGTATTCTTAACATGCAGTTTCTTCTTTCAAACGCAAACCCACTGCTGTGCAGAGGCGAGAAGATGAAGCCATAGAAGAAAGAACAATTCAGGTTTGACTTAAGTCCAGGAGGAGGTTTTCAGGATTCAGCTAATTTGGGACCGAGACCCAAGCAAAGAGATGCTTTCCACTGGGAGACGGGCAACCCTGCGGCTCTGAAACCACAGCCCTAATCTGCTTTTTACCTCTCATTGACCTCCATCTTGATTCCTGTATCAACTGCCCGGGACTTGTTGAGCATTTCCTGTTGGGATCCAAGGAGCCACAGAGGAGACAAAAATACGCTTTGAAGTTAATGCTGCTTGTAAAGTGAAACAAGAGGGCATTGTTTTCACACAGCCTGCTAAAGTCACCCGATCTCACACACACACACACACACACACACACACACACACACACACACACATCTGCTGTCAGGTGACCGCAGCTGAACACACACACACCTCTATCCTGGCAGCTGCTGACTCCACAGCAGCGGAAGTGGCAGCCATTTCCTGCTCCACCAGATCTCCCAGCTCCCCCTGCTGCAGCTCCAGACCCCGAGGACGCAGTTTCTGAATGAGGACGCAAGAAAAATCCAATCATGCAGCAACTGCACAGACGTGCGAACGTGCGTGTGCGTTTCAACACGGACCTCTGCGGTGGCGAGGACGGCCTCCAGAGCCGCCTTCAGTTTGCTGCTGTCGGCTTCGGTCAGGCTGTCCTGCCGCTTCATCTGGGCCAGCAGAGCCAGAGCTTCAGCCCCACAGGCCTTCACGCTCCCCGACAGGGCTGACGGGGCAGAGACGAGGAAGGCGCGCGAGTTACAGCTCCAAAATACACAAATATGCATTTAAAAAAGTAACATATTCCAGTGTTTACACTCAATCTTCAGTAAATATTCTCTATAAATTGTGCGTGCAATGGTTTTATAGCTCTCCAAGGTTCATCAAAGAGTTGAAACTGCCACTGTGATTGGAGGAAAAGGAAATGAAAAAGCAGATAAGCAGACAGTGCTGTCTGTTTTCTTCATTTAAAAAAACCACACACACACCACATCAAATCGATTTGAACACGCCTGCGTCTGGGCCGACCGACTCGGCAGACGAGAGAAGGCCTCGTCCTCATTTCCTTCTCGCACTGGAGCTTACCTTCGGCCTGCTCCGCCGACACCATGTGGGAGGTGGCGCTGCCCTGAACGATGGAGTCGCCGACGAGGTGGCCGCACTGGACGACGACGCGCACCAGCTCCGACACAGCTAGCAAGTCGTAAAAACACGTGCATTTAAGAAAAAGAAAGTTAGCCATCATAAAGGATTTTTCATTGCATTGAGTGTCACACTTTGCTTGTCCCAACGTCAAGAGCCAAACAGAGACGACAGAATATGACACATCCCTCACCTGCGCCGTCGACCAGGAAGGCGTCTCTGGTCGAGTGGAGACGCTCCACGCAGTCCAAAGAGGCCCGACATCGGGACGCTAGGTAGTCTGCAGAAGGTTGAGGCGTATAGAGAGCATCAAGCAACACGTCAGATCAGCTGTAGAATTCAAACACACGGTTCTGACCCGCAGAGCTGGTGCAGCTGATGTGTGCCGGGTCGTCGATCTGAACCAGGGAGTCCTGGATGATCTCCTCGGCCTCCTCCACAGCTCCCTGCAGACTGGACCAACGAGCTGCCACCAGCTGGCTCTGCAACGCCTGCTCCCTGCTGGCCTAGGGATCCACACACACACACACACACACGGAGAAGTCCGCCTGCATTAATTACTGATAATTTAAAAAAGAGAATGAATAAAGACGATTGAGAAAACGACTCGCCACCTTCTCGTTGAGTTGATTCTGGAGGGCTTCAGCCGCCTTAACGCCGCTCTCCCTCTCAGTCGCTAGGGAGGTCTGCACTCGTTCTAGCTCCTCCCCCCGGGCAGTCAGCTCCGCCTCCACCTTCGACAAGGACTGCGCTAGCTCCGCCTTTCCAGACTCCAGGGTGACCAGCTGCGTGCCGAGCACCTCATTCGACTGCGTGAGGAAAATAAACGATGGAGGGATCGAGAGAGATTCCTGTCAGCAACAGAAAGTTCTTATTTTGAGGCACGACGACGGCTCAAATGGACGAGTTTGGGAAAATATGCGGCCGCCGTGACCCGTCGGGATGCTGTGCTGACCCCACAATAAAAAAATGTTTACCCTCATTCTCCTATTAGAACAGTTTTGACTCTATTTCAGTTTGTGGAGCGCTGCACAGTCTCCACAGAGGTTGGTGAGTTTACAGCATTGGGGCGTTGGGGGTTGTGCAACGTGGCTACGAAGCAACAACACTAAAAAAAAAAAAATTACAGCAACAAGAATGAAGAGTTTCATCAGACCCTGCTCAGTGGGAACCAGAGAAAAGACATTTCTTGGACATGAAATTGGTCTGGACTTTAGAAGAAAACAAACACTTACAGCCTGAGAGCCAGCAGGTCCGACAGAGAAGGAGAAACGAAGCAGAAAGAGAATAACAATAAATAATATGGATGGAAACTGTACAGAGAGCGCCAACATGTGGGCTGGGTGTGAAAAGACTGGACAGAAAGGGACAAGCAGTAAATAGAACAAGAGGAGTGGGAGGGGGAGACGGACGAGAGGCATGGGGAACAATGCACAACAAATATGGAGGTGGGGGGGTCACAAGCTAATAATGACATCAGTTCATGTCTCGCTGACGTCGATGCCACGCCCCTTGTTCCCTTTCACCTTTTGCCTCATTATTAGTTTTTAATCTTGCAGTATGTGATGAAACCTGATTTCCCAATCCGTTTCCCAATTTAAAACTCCTGCATTTCTGTTCCGCCTCAGTCAGACTCTTCATTCTTCTGTTAGGTGCCATTATCTTTGAGGTTGTTGTTGTTTCTTGTGCACAAAACATTGTTCTAATGTTCTAAATTGCACGTACTGCGTTCTTATTACTTCCTTCAGAGGCTATTATGCCGCCAGTTATGGCCAAATGGCTGCTCTGAGACTCCCCAGCGGATCGGGCTTTAATGACAGCAGAAGTTCAGGACTCTCTGCGTGCTTCCTAGATTTAATTGCTATTACTTTGGTATCTCTTCATGCAAATCGGGACGGGGGGGAGTCTAGGTAGCAGTTTTGAGACAATCTGGCGTGAATGAGAAGACAGCGACCTGCTGTGATGAGGCCATGGTGGTCTTCAGGGAATCCAGCTCCACCCTGCTGGACACCAGCTCCCTCTGGAGATCCTGAAGCTGGTGCAACTGGTCCGTCTCCTGAGGGAGAACAGCGGTGAAAACATGCACCCCTTAACAGTGAAATGACGGCTCCACAGTAAAGCCATCGGCTCAACTCCGAGACAGAAGCGCTGGGTAGAGCTGCTGCGTGTTTGGAGGCGATGAAGGCCTTTATTTCACGCTCACCTGTCTCTCGGCGACCTCCTGGGCGGCCTTCACCTTCTCCTGCATCTCTCTCCTCACCGCCTCCACTTCATCTTGTGCTGCCTGAGCCACCGTCATCTGTCGCGTCACCTCTGCGTTCTACACACACACACACACGTTAACACAGATGCAGCGAAACCCTAAAACCTAATTAGGACAGATGCCGGGCCTTTAGACTCCTCTTCCTCACCTTCCTCAGTAGCTCTGCGTGACTCTGGACCAGCTCGGTGTACTTCTCCTTCAGCTTGGTGTAGCGCTGCTCATTGGCCTGAGCTTTTTCTGGTAAAATAAAAACACAGCCACAAACTAAATGAGTGCAGAAACGCAAAGTGAGGAAGACTTTTACTGTTTTAATGTGTTTATTTGTAGTTTTTTGTACGTGAAAGCATTTCATATTCTCCTTCCTGTAAGTTAGAATCTTAAAGAGGAATTAAGTATTTATAAATCCACAACTTTCAGAAAGACGATACCAGACGTCTGTTTCAGGTTTAACACCCCCGGAATTCTATTCGTGAATATCTTACTCTCTATCTCCGTCATGCTCCGCTGCTCCTTCTCCGTGTCCTCCCTGACCCTCCGCAGGTCTTCCAGCTCCGCCTTCAGGAACTCACCCTCCCCTGCGGCCTGCAGCCTCAGGTGGCTCTGCTCCGCGAGCTCCGCCTCCAGCTCGCTGACGCGCCCCCTCAGCGCCTGACACAAGCGGCCGCTCTGACGAAGGCACGTGGAGGCGGAGGGAGAAATGAAGCGGGAATAGAGCGCTGCTGAACAGCCGATTGGCGCGGCTCGCTCTTGTCTTTACCTCCAGTCTGAACGACTCCAGCTCGTCTTTGAGGTCCTGGATCTCCCTCGTCAGCTGTTCAATCAGACGGTCTCTGAAGACGCGGACGAAGTTGTGCACAAATTATTTATCAGGCGTCCTGTTTGCGTTCAGTGCAGTCGTGTCTTTCACGGCAGGCGAGCAGCCCCGTCCTTACTTGTCGTCTTTCCGCATGCCGTTCTGACTGTTGAAGTTGAAGGGGTCTATAGCGGCCGAGGTGCCAAACAGGTCGTCAAACTTGGTCTCCAACGCCGCCTTTAAGTTTGGAAGAAAGGCCAACAGAACGGTCACGGCGCTCGTGTCTACAGACTCATCGTTTTGTGTCTTTAACACTTTTCATCCAGAAACTCGATATTAATCACCTCATTAATCTCGGTTCCTTTCTTGGCCAAATGAATCTTTAACATCCAGCGATGTGACAGCGGATATAATTAGAGCCATGACTTAAGGGGTCGGAATGTAGACGCTTGGAGGATTTGTAACACGGATATAGAGAATACTTGGGGAGTAAATGTCCGCGCTTCCTGTTTTAGCTCCTTCAGTTTACCACTTTGAATTGAATCCCTCTCGTCATCTCCCGCAAACACTAAATTTTTCTTACATGCTTGATTGCTGATCCACAGCAAAGCAAGTATCCGCTTGGAGAGTAAGTTTCATTTCAGGAAATTCCATTCAGACAAGCTTCTCGCGTCTATTTACCGGCGGGACGGGGACGTCGGTGTCCACCAGGTCATCCGTCTCCACCACGTGTTCCGACTCCGGAGATGACGACTCGGCGGGGATGACCACCACGGGGCTGATGTGCTCCGACAGAGCTGATGCCCGCAGGAAGTTAGGAGGGTTCTGCAAGGAGCAGAAAAAAAGCACAGTTTGAATCAGCAAAGTGGTTCAAATGTTGTCGGTTCGCGGCCAATAGGAAAAGGCTTTAAACCGCTGAAAGACCGAGCTGCGTCGTAAGACTGGGTGTCTGAATAGCGACAAGCGCAACCACAGAACCTCCTTTGTGCAGGTAATGAGAGAGATATTATTGAATGGGTCCAAAAACAACTTTGTTATGCTGTGAAAATGTACCCGGATTTCAGCTGGATCCGTTTCCTCAGGGATTAAAGAGAGAACGAATCCGTTGAAATCTCTGTCTAATATTGGAACAGTATTATAAGAGGCAGCTGTGAATAAAATATCCACCTGCTTAACAGAACGAACGCGTTGTGGTTAAGAGTTGCCTCCTCACCTCAGGCAACTGTGGGATCTGAATCAGCCTCTTGAAATACTGCAAGTTGCTGGAGCGATAGAACAGACTCTTTAACCTTAAAAGGAAAGAAAAGCAAAACATTAGCATTTCATTCAACACGCTCCGCCCTCGGGGGAGGGGGGGGGTCACGCCCCGTCCGTGACTTTGTGCGCAGCTGGGACTCCGTGTGGGTGACACATACTTCTTAAACTGTTCCTGGAAGCGATCTCTGTGACCCTGGAGAGTGTCGGCTGGAAGGCCTGTCGGCGAACATGAAAACGCAAGCATGTCAGAAGTCTCGCAGCAAAACCTCGTCCGGTGGATGACGATCTATCCGAGGCGTGAACGCGTGAAACTGTTCAGGAACCAGAGAAATGACTTCTATAAATCAAAATGTCGAGGCCGTCGATTCGGACCGCGAAAGTTAAACGGTCTTTAACTCTGAAAAAGAGCTTCTCATCTATAAATGTGGAGAGAGAGAGAAGAGAAACCCCCATTATAAGTATCCTACCACAGTCCAGGATGAAACCATATGTCCTATAATGAAACTGTTTGGATCGACTCGGATAACCTCGGATGGATGAAGGGTATCAATAGTCATCATCACAGTTTACAAGTACAGCACCGCATCACCAGGGTCCACTAGCATCAAAGAATACACTGAAAACTATTTAAAGGAACCACGTCGGGTTTGGTGAACTTGTGATTTGACATTTTTTGATGATCTGAAAAAACAACAACATTTTTGCGAGTAAAACCTTCAAATGGAGCAGAATATTCTGATGAGCCTGGACTGTTGCGTTTTGGGGACACGTTGACTGATTAGCTCGAGTTGATTGACGGACGACTTACAGGAGTGCAGCTTAAACAGCAGCTTGACGGTGTAGTCGTACAGGTGGCTGCAGTCCAGGATGACTTGGATGAGGGGGGCGAGGCGACACTGGCCCGCCGCCGTCACCGACACGGAGCGAGACATGTCTAGAGAGCTGAACACTGGAAGGGCAGAGGAGGGGGGGGGGGGGGGGGGGCGATCGATGAATGGATTCACAAGATCAATGTTCAAACATCACACGAGGCTCCTCCATCGTCAAAGTGGAGCAGAAACCGAAACACTAATCGTTACACCCCTCTCATTGCTCTGCTCACCCCCCCCCCCCCCCCCGAATGACGAGATGTTATTTTGGCAGGTCTCTAATTTTATCTAGAAAGAGTAGGAGGCGCGGAGGAGGCGTTGACACATGAAGAAACAAGGCTGCAATTTCCTCCTGCTCCATTCATGAACGGGCGAGCGCAGATTTCCCAGGATTCCTCCCGACCTCACGCCCCAGCCGTCTATTTTTCGTGGCGGTTCTGATCTCCATCTGTGTCTATCTAGTCAGACAGCGTCTTCCTGTCCGTGCTCGTGGTCAGGAGAGCACGCCCGAAACAGAATGGCTCACCTCCCAAGAAGAGGCTGAGCTCGCACTCCAGGTAGTCGAACATCTCGACGGTCAGCTGGAAGCTAAAGATGGACGAGGACACAATGTAGAACCCGTGAAGCAAGCAATAAGATGAAGACAGTGTAAAGAGTAAGCTTTGATGATAGAATAAAACAAATAAATATCCTTATCTAGATCTCAAACGCATCCAGTCCAGAATATACAGCAGCACCGAACGACAGGCCACGCAGCAACGCCGCACTCACAAGTTGTTAACGTCGTTCTCCCCCGCCTCGTCAAGCTGCCGGTTTGACATCTGCAGGTTGCAGGGGAACCGAGGGTTCTAGGAGGGAAGAGGAGGAAGAGGAAGATCTAAACGAGCTCAGCCGCCTCGAAACGAACGCAGTCATTCTCAGCCAGAATCGGATATTTCAAACAATTAATAAAACGCTGATAATTAAACCGATTAGAGAATAAGGATGTTTTCCAGGCGGGGGGGGGGGGGGGCGTACATTTCATTTACTTAAATAAAAAAAACAACTATATATTTGAGGTATTTTGACTTCAGTATTTCTATGCAAGTCTTCAACTTCACTCCATTTAATTGACATTTTCAGTATTTTAAAGGATGTAAACGCTTCCTGTGACTCACACACACGTCGTCTATCGGCTGCATGCAACGCTGGCATGAATAAAAAAAAAATGCCCCTAAAATCTAAATTATTCAGCAAATAAAAATGCTCATCTTTTGTTCTCGCTCTTTGCAGGTTAAAACTTAACACATTGATTGTTGATTAGTTGAGTTCGAGCTCAGCAGGTGTTTGAAACGCTGCTTGAGGCCGAAACATCAGCAAATAAAGCAACACATTTAGCAGGGGAGCAGCAAGGTAGAATAAAGCCCCCCCCCCCCCCTGCCTTTTGGGTCCCTGAAACAGCTCGGCTGCAATGACTCAACATTACAGACTGTCCAGAGACCATTAGTGTGAAAGCCAGAATTTTCTATGAAGCCCCCCCCCCCCCCACCCCTCCCCCGTCTGAGACGAGGATAACGAGCAGAGGGAGGCCGGGGCTCGCTTTTATGGGCCAGGTCGACTCACTTTGATGTGAAACTCCATTTTGGTGATGAGCAGTTTGAGGTAGACGCTGCACAGCTTCCCGTAGCCTTCGCTCAGGTGACCCTGGGGAGACGGAGACGGAGGCGGGCGGAAGAGAGACACAAAGAGCTATAAGAGGGACGCTGTCAAAAAATTATGCTCTCATTCTCGTGGATTTGCTCGTCAGGGGAAAACCCTCGGGGAGCAAATCGCTGAATCTCTTGAGGAAATTTGTTGAGGCAATTTGGCTGAAGGCGGCGTGACGAGAGAACGAACACGAGGCCCGGTTCATATTTCAGGGCCGAACCCGGCAGCAAAAGCAGCTTTTAGAGGAGAACTCGGCTGACTTCTGGATGCAGGTTCAGCTCATTGTGTGTGAAAATGTCCCCGGACTAAACGGAGCAGAGGAACTATTTGAGCCAATTGCTTCTCACTTCCTTTTTTTTTCTCTTGCGGCCGGTGATGACACAGCAGGAAGGAGCGCCCCCCCCCCCCCGTCACAGGGACAGAACTTCCTGTATCCTCCTGTGCAGCGACAAGCTGACAGTAGAACCAGGACTTACAGAGTGGGTTCCCCTCCCGAGTCCTACGCCCTGACTGACCCACACCGACCCGGAATCAGGCTCGATATGTCCGCCAGGTTCTGACTTGAGGAGGATTACTGCTGCAAATGATCCTGATGGGGGGGGGGGGGGGGCGCATTACTGATTGTGGGATACGTTTTATAATTTATGGTGTCCAGGTCATGTCGCTGGCATCCATCCAGGATCCATTTCCTTGTATTCGAGATGATTGTGATCGTCCATCTACAGTCGTTTATCCACCTTGTGGGTCACGGCTGGCGACCGATGAAAGGCGGGGGGGGCGGGGTACACCCCGGATGAGACGCCAGCTCATCTTGGGGGTTTCCGAGTCGTTAAATCTCGAGAATCTTTTTTTTTTCTTTCTGCACGTTCCTATAATAATCTGTGTTCTTACCCACATCCTGCTCATATCAGTTAAATCAGCTTTGTTCCTCATGGAGTCCTTTATCACCTGGAAACAGGGGGGGGGAACGACACACAGTTAATAGAACAAGAACCGGCTAAATGTCGCCGAGGCGAGGCAGGGAACGGCGCCGCGTACATTTGGATGGCCGTCTCGCAGCAGCTTGTGGAAGACGTGGCAGAACTTCCAGCAGAGGACGGCGTTACTGGAGAGGGGAAGCCGGTTGACCGCCGCCCAGAAGGTGTGGCCGCCTTTCTCATGATGCGTCCCCAGGATGCAGGGTGACGGGCCCGGTCAAGGAGCATTCAGAGGAGACGATGAGCTTCACTGGGACTGTTGTTTTGATCCTACTCTAACACAACGCTCCAGACAAAGAGGACACACACACACACGGAAATCAAGATACCCCCCCCCCCCCCCCCACCACACACACACACCATGAGGATATTCCTGGCATGCTTCTCTTTGACAGCGACCTCCTGTGTGTTGATGGCCTTATTGATGCTGACGGCCTGTGAAAAAGAGGGAAGGAAGGGCAAAGGGGAGAAAGAGAGAACGATTCAAACCACAGATGCCTCACAATGTGTTCGAAATAACAGTCAAGTGTTTCACGCTTAGGTTTGGCGCCCTTCGACCTGTCAGAAAGTTCCTCTTCTAACCACCTGGGGGGAAAAGAGCAGCTACGGAGTGATTGACCCATTTCCTGCTGAGTGCTTGTTCAAGGCAGGAGGCGGGAGACCGGAGCGCCGCCCTGCAGCCGAGGAGCGTGACAACCAGTCTCATCAGCAACAATTCCTCACATGTGGATGATGGGGGGGGGGGGGGGGGGGGATCCACTGAGGTCCCGAGTCTCATCCAGGATGGGAGCTGTCGGGAATGGAGTCTCGCCGCGAGGAAGGAAGCAGGAGTGACTGAGAAAATACCGCACTAGGATGAGACGAACCAGAGACAGGCCTTTAGGATTTAGGGTTCATCTGCACGCTTTATCCCTGCAGACAGGAAGCAAACACGCCACCATGTGTCCAATCGAACATGTCTGGAAACTTTTATTCCATTTAAAACTACGTTTCTTAACAGTCTGGTCAGACCACAAGCCGTGTATTCTGAATGAACACGCCATCAGCAGCTCCAGCGAGTTAGCAAGCGCGAGTTCAGCGCCCACAAAACCCCAAAATGAAAGTAAGCAGCAGGTCAGAGCGAATCATTTAGTGGCCGGCTGCCCTGCGAGGTTTGGAGTTTTTGCTCACGTTGATGGCAAACTTAAATCCTGTTTTTCCTCCCGCTACTTATTTCACATCACTCTTGTCACTCACCTTTTAAAAACTCACACGATGAGTGAAAAGAATCCAGGTTCGACTGGTTCCACATGAGGACGACCCAATTAGTCCACAGTGAGACTTTGTACTTTGGGTTTTGGGTTGAATGAGCGCGCCAGCTGCCCGGGACTCCTGGCACTGGCTGCTGGCACGGCCGCATCGATGGCCTATCAGCTGCCGGCAGCGGCAGACACACACACACCGGACACACACACCGGCCACACACACCGGCGGACACACACACACCGGCCCAACGAGGAGAAATTACATCGCAGGTGAGATAGAAGCGATCAAAAAGCTAAAGAGCAAAAGGAATCCCCCCAAAGAAAATATGGGGTCAGTGCCCAGAGGGAGGAAGCATCTTCTGCCTGCTAAATACAACAGCCCTCACCCATTCACTCCCCCCCCCCCACCCTCCACCTCCTTTCTGAATGACTCCTCTGACCGATCGGCTGGAGCATGTGACCGACGCACGGCTCTGCATTTTGATTTCCCAGTCCTGGGGAGACGGCAGCGCGTCGCAGCCGCTCCATCACTGCGCGACAGAAACGGGAGCGCGCTCTTCGTTATTTTGGTCTCCGCTGTGGCACAATTTATGTCGACGCTAATGAAGAGACGAACGCTCGGCTGGAAGTCGTCAATCGTGAGCAAATGGCTGCGGAAAAATCTCACCGGGCCAAAATGAGGAGGAGGAAGGAAGGAGGGGAGTGATTAGATTTAACAATAGTCGTTTCGGGATAGTACAGATCTGAGACGGTTAAAAAACATTTAGATTGGCCTTTGACTCTTCTTAATGTGAAATAAAGGCTGGTCAATGCAGTGCACAAAAATCTAATCAATGACTTGGACTCATGTGAATGAGTTCTCTAAGAAGGCGTCGTTTTTGAATATTTTCTTCCCTTATTTTAACTCCAGTTTTTTTTTAATGATCTGCTGCATCTAAGCAGCTTTATGATGGTCGGAACTAATATTCCATCAATCATTCTGACAATTTACCAAAAACACAAGTGTAAATGTTGCGGTCGTCGATAAAACGTTTCACTTGTTCAAGCAAAAATACCAGTTAACATCTGAGACAGCCAAATGTGAAGATGCTGCTTTACATCATGACTGCTGCCTAAATAGAGAGAGAGAAAGAGAGAGAGAGAGAACTAACATTTCACTTAGTGATCAATTTCTTTTGATAGATTGATTAATTGATTATCTGATTGCGGGAGTATGAAAATATGTTGCAGTTAAACCTATAGGATGTGTATCCAGTGCTCCGTTTGATGATCAGGATCTTAAGATGCAACACAGAACACATGAAAAACGACCTTCCACACTTTTCCTGAAGGCATCGCTTCACACGGGTGGTTTGGAGGAGGAGCCCCGTTGACATCCACCTACGACAGGTAAAGGCACACGGCTGCCTGCGACCGCAGCTCCACTGTGATGCTGGAGGTGCGGCGATGCTCATTGCGGCTGATGCACTGGGGTTGGAAGAGGTAGCTGGGGGGGGGGGTGTCACCACCAGTCAGGCTTCCTGCCACGGCACACCCTGGACTACCCATTTCCTGTCTGCCTGCTGAAAACGCCTGGGTTCGCTCCCCTTTCAGCTAAAACCCTCGCTCAGTCGACCGCGTCAGCCGGACTGAACGTTCCATTCCGGCAGCTGGCTCACATTTCCTGCTTTTAAAGGAAAACGACTTGTTTTTTTAACAATTCATTTAACGGGACAAATAAAGTGCTAAGAGGAGACGTTTGATCTCCTTATGTTTGGTCGGGAGCACAACTATGATGTCACCAATAGTCCGCCGATGGGACAGGAGAGTCACGTAAGAGAGGGGAGTTGTGTAAAAGAGATGATGTAACAAACTGTGGTTGTCCTGCTGAGCTAAGCTGCCATTTCCGCACCAAACAGATCAAAAGATGCGTGTTTAAAGCTATGTGGAGCATAACTTAAAAAATGAGGGTGGGGGGGGCATTTTAATCAGGCGAGTTACTTCTGTTAGCTTCCTTCAACTAACCTTACAATAACAGAAATGACTTAAAAGCGCCTCTGATCTTATGACGATAATCAACATTTCTTCATCTCTTGGATGGCAGAGGGTTAGGCCAATCAGTCGTGGATCCAAACATTTTTCCAAAATGTTGCTCCGCCCGAATCTGAAAGTTGCTCCGAACAGAGCCCCCCCCCCCCCCCCGTGTGTGTTATGTTACGTCTAACAAGAAGAGCATCCGCTCTCACGCAGCCGTCGCTCCACGGCTCTGGGGACGGGAAGGCGGCGCACTTGAATGGCCGCAAGAAGAAGTCGCAGAAATCATGTCAGACAGGCCTCAATGGGGGGAAGTGATGCAGCCTGGCTGCACCTTTATCAACAGTGAACAGAATCTGCACCGTGACTGATGATGAAAGTGCCTATTTCTACTGAAGCCCCTCTGATTGTGACCGGGTGTTTTTAGTTTTCAACAGAAGCCACTGAGCACCTTGCATCCCAATAACAACAAGATAACCGGGCATTCGCTGATGTCGATTAGCCCAGAGCGGCGACTCCCTCTCTTTAGAGCCTATTAAAAAAAAAGCATGAAAACATGGCGGCGCTTCAGGATATTTACAGTGTGTGACCTCAGCGCACAGAGCAGCTGGTTAAAGGCACCACCGTGGCAGGTTTACCGCTCTCTCCTAACGAGACTGCTTTCTGCAAGCCTCGTCTCTAAAAGCTCCACTTCCTGTAAGTCACGGCGAGGCGTTATAAAAAGGAACATCTGTGCAACACAAGCGACGCGTTGCTCGTTTACTCCCGAACGCTTAAGCGTAACGATGAACTCTCGAGGATGTGATGCAAACAAGACGGTGCCGTGAACTCAAAAGCTCCTGAAGCCAACAAATATTTGCAAATCTCCAACTTCTGTGCAGCCTGGGAACGAAGAAGTGGTTTCATTCCACAGTTTTTCACCGTTGGGCCAAGCAAAACAAAAATAGGGGCGGCTAAAACAACCGAAAGGCGGCGGCATGAGGAGTTCTGTTAGATGCTCGATGCCGAGAAGTGTCCCGAGCGAGAGGTCTGAGTGAAATGACCGGTAAAGTGCAACTGAGTGGAGATCCAGCGGAGGAGCCCCCCCCCCCCCGCTGCACCGACTCCTTGTCTGAGCCACCAGCTCGGACCGACTGCTTGTCGAGAGAATTCCGGTTTGTGTCGTTTCGTGCTACTGTGTACCATTTCTGAAAGCAATTTCCTTCGGGATGACTGAAAAGAGAACTGAACACGTACCCTGTTGTGGTTTAGAGCAGACCTGGGTATTGTACGGCCCCAGGGCCACATCCGGCCCTTTGGTTGACTCTGACCGGCCCGTGTAAGGTAAATTGGAGGCGTTAGAAACAATCAATCCAATCAATAGTCTGTATCATCAAGAGAGCCAAACAGGTGTTAGCAAAGATTGCGAGACGTTTGGACGATGCACAAATGAAAGATATTATCAGTTAGTAGCATGAATGAGGAAAGCCGCTGAAAAGATCTTCAAATCTGGGAAACTATGTGAGATCTGGGGCAGCGCAGTGGTGCAGTGGGTAGTACTGTAGCCTCACAGGAATAAGGTTCTGGCTTCAAGTCCACCTGGGGCTTTTCTGTGTAGTTTTCCATGTTCTCCCCCGTCTCTGTATGGGTTCTCTTTGGGTTCTCCAAGCTTCCTCCCACCTCCAAAAAACATGCAGCTTAGGTAGAATTGGTTGCTGTAAATTGTCCATAGGTGTGTGAGTGGGTGTCTGTACCCTGGTGTGGGGGGTGCACCCCCACCTGTCGCCCGAGGCCACCCACGACCAGTACGTCGGATAAGAAGATGAACGAATGTGAGAAAAGAGGTAGGAGAAATGCAAAGAAAGGAAGAAAGAAGAAGCTGTTGCCATGTTATTTCATTATCTAAAATGCCACGCGAGATGCCGACATGCTCTTTAAAAAAACAAATCACACAGGAGCTGGTCTGTTCGGCATAAACAAACCAAGGCGGATCACAAGTTCACAGCCCCAGGATTCAGAGGGCTGAAAAAGATTCCTACCGGATAACAATCGGTTACAACCCACTGATAAACACACAAAGACACCTCGTAAGCTCCGCCTTTAAAAAGGTCCGTCTCCGAAAACCAGACCTCAAAACATCCTGTAATTGACATTCAGGGCACATTAAGGCTTCCCTGAAACTACTTCCACCAGCGCCTGCAGCTGGGCAAAGCAGAGAAAGGGGCAGAAAGCTCCGGGCAACAGGGGAGCCACATGCAGGGGCAGAAAGCTCCGGGCAACAGGGGAGCCACATGCAGATACTCTCATGCCCCGGAGCTGCAGTTCATACAAAATAAGACGAAGCAAAGAGATGGTTCTGGGTCTGTCATTTCTGATCAGTCTCCACAATGAGACCAAAGTTTCTGATCAGTCTCCACAATGAGACTAAAGTTTCTCATCAGTCTCTCCACAATGAGACCAAAGTTTCTGATCAGTCTCCACAATAAGACTAAAGTTTCTCATCAGTCTCTCCACAATGAGACCAAAGTTTCTGATCAGTCTCCACAATGAGACCAAAGTTTCTGATCAGTCTCTCCACAATGAGACTAAAGTTTCTGATCAGTCTCTCCACAATGAGACTAAAGTTTCTCATCAGTCTCTCCACAATGAGACTAAAGTTTCTCATCAGTCTCTCCACAATGAGACTAAAGTTTCTCCTCAGTCTCCACAATGAGACCAAAGTTTCTCCTCAGTCTCCACAATGAGACTAAACTCCAGGCTTGATCCAGACGACTCGGACCTTCGGTTCAGCAACAACAACCAAACTTTCCACCGCAGCGTTTAGCGCAATAAGTGCAGGCGAGTCCCTGCTTGCGTTAACCTGCGCTCTGGTGCAAACAAAGCGTGTGTGTGTGTGTGTGTGCGTGCGCGTGCGTGCGCGTGGAAACAGGACTTCTTGGACACCACCCCCATCTCGTAAAAAAGAGCATGCAAAAAGGCAAAAAAGCAAAAAAACTCGGCGTGTCTGTAATTGAATGAATGAAAACAAAGAGCCCCCCCGCCCCCCCCCCCGCGCACTTACGATCTTACTGAGATCCATGATCCTCGAACCACAGCGGGGGGGGGGGCGCGCTTCCTCGGAGCCGGAGAGGAGAGCAGGTCAGCCGGCTCTATCCTAACGCGGAGTCATGAACAAACGAAGGGGGCGGGGGGAGGTGGCGCGGCGGTTAGCGCAACATGTGTCCCGATTTGGTATTAAAATGCTGCCCGGTCCTTCCTTCCTTCACTCCGCGGGCCCTGCGTGCTCCGTTAGCGGCGAGGACTTCCAGCATCCGACCGCCGAGAAGCGCGAAGCTCTGTGGGGAGGAACTACCGCCAAGAGCCGCTGGTTCACGGGGGAGGAGGGGCACGCAGGCTGGGGGGGCAGGGGGTACCTTTATGGGGGTCCCGTGAGGAGGCGGGGGGGGTTAGTGAAATCCAGGAAATGAGAAAACCTGCTGAATTTCCACGAGGTATCCCCTCAAATGTTTGTTTGTTGTTCCTGGTGACATTTGACCACTTTATTTGTCTTTCTAGGAATGGTTTCTCTAATATTAATAAAGTTTTTTTTATACATTTCTACTCTTGGACTTTATGGTTGGAAAACTACTCGTGAACTTTACCACAGTACCGGGAATACACAATTATATTCCCTTGTGTATCTTTGAATGAGAAGATCAATGTTTCAGGGAAGTTTGAAACAAAGCTGGGGCTGGATGTTGACGTTTTTTGTTGTTGTTGTTTTTACAATGGTGGGCCTAAATGACTTATTTGACCAAATTATTTAAAAGCTTTTAATCTTTGGTTTACCGACTGAACGACGGAGAAGCGATGAGGAGACTGGATCACGTCATTTTAAGCAACATTTCCGCAAAGAAAATAAAACTAGCAATGTATTATTTTAAATAAAAAAACACCTATTTCTAATACAGGTATGGAAAATGCAAGTGCGATTTGATCCAGATCTGTATCTAAGAGATTAAAATATGAATATGGAAATGAGGACGTCAATGTGAAAGGTAAGATATTAAAGTCAAAAACTAAAAAATAAGGTCACCTCTCCACCTCATCCACCTGCAGCGCCAAAAATGCTCATAGTCACAAATGACCACGGCTAAAATCTAATGTTTTAGTAGAAAGGCGATGACGCCCACACAGATGTGAAGCGCCTTTATCTCTTCTCTGTGTTGACGTGGTGATAATAATCAGCAAAACACACGAAGCTTTCAAATGAGCAAGTGTCAAAGACGAGACGAAAAAAGGCTCAGCTTCTACCACGACAGCGAATCCTGGGTCACTGATGCCCCCGTCTGGCTTCTCTGAGACCGCCAGCCGGTCTTCAGGCGACACACTACAGGTGTAAATCATATTGCATTCATCTACATCATAAATGTTATTTAGTTGCCATGGTTTCAGGGGTTCATCGTCTCCGACTGCATTTGTATTGTTGAAAAGGTTTTTTCCAACTGTGCCGTGTTGACTCTGTGACTTTAAAGATCCACCATTTCCGTATTTGTCAATATTAGTTTTTCTAATGTAAATTCATTCACAATACTGCTCTCAACCCCCCCCCCCCCCCCCCCCAAACAAAGCAATAAACCTATAAGATCCATTTAGAATTGATGGGCGGATGTTTCTCCGATACGATCTCAGAACATCAGCTGACCGTCCACCGCCCAGGCTGACCACGATAATCAATATGCTCCTCATTATAGCATCGGGGCTGCTCAGCATAAACAGTCCGTCTGGAGACAATGGCGGCTCTTATCTCCCCCCCCCCCGGAGTGTCTTCAATTCCTGGTACGGCGTGGGCGCTTCATTGTGAGGGTAGCCTCACAGAGCGTTTCTCACATACAGCAGACGCTCTCTCTGCTTTTTCAATCAGCCGCCAAAATTCCATCCACCCTTTTATTTTTTTTAATGAATTTTTGTAACCTGGACTAAAGGGGGTAGGATTCTTATGATAACCCAGATGGGAAAAGTCCTCCAGTGTGGGCGTCTCTCCCCCCCCCCCCCCCCCCCCCCCCTTCAACCGAGACGGACTATGAGATCATGGCAAGCATTGTTTTCTAAGATTTCCCCTTTCATTCTCAAGCTGTAAAAACACAACAACACATTGTGTGAGGCATCACTATCTCAACTCAACATTACGATTGTGCGTACTTAGAGGACTTGTGTTGCTTAGTACCATCAGAAATTATTAATCCTTCTTCAGTCCCTGCAACTTTATGATTACAAACAAGTAAAGATAAAATATTTATTGTGCTACGCGTCAATTATCAGCTTATATGTGAGCTAAGAACTCCACGACTTGTGTTTATTACTGTATAATGACCGCTCGTGTTGAAGCGGGCTCATTCGCATCCCGCTGCCTTACACGGATGATGTCGGTTTCAGTCTGACTTTTGACCTCTGCTGCATGCGAAACAAAAAAGCAGCACTCAATCTCTTTCTCTCGTCACTGAAACAATCTGTAAATCAGAGCTTTTCTTACTGTCGCCAGGAACTCATTGGTGCACTTTGTCCCGCTCACTGACCCCGTCACCCACGTCCCAGCGCCATTATTCTACTGCCAGTCGGTTACGACGAGGCCACAAACCGTCGACCTGCCGTTCCTGCTGCCTCGGTGCTTTTCATGGTCTGGCTCCCGTGCTGGAATTCCCTCCAGAACGTCCCTACATTTTGAATCGCAGGATGCCAAAGAAGCACAGGAAGTCTCAAGACAATGACTAACAGAGTGTGTGTGTGTGTGTGTGTGTGTGTGGGGGTCCTCCTCTGAGTTCCACAGCTGCCGAGGCACCAAACTGCGGTAACAGAGGGCGCCGCCCCGGTGGACAAGGGGTCTGATGCAGATACAGTTAAATAGCCCACAGTGATTACCATGTAGTCGTCACAATATTGACCAACGTTGTCTCATCCTGCTGATTTTTCAATGGTGACTCGTTTAGATCAGTAACAGGAGATCGTCGCTGTCAGACGCAAACAAGACTGACCTCTGCGGAAACTTGCAAAGGACAGGAGGAGGGCGGCAGCAAGGGTCGTTTTTCAAAGCCCTACGCAGAATGCGGGGTCACCCGTGGGCTCACGCTGAACGTCCCAGCCGAGGAACTGCTGCCTCACCGAGTTTCCCCACAAACAGTAATTATGGTTCGTATCGACCCAGAGATTACGAGCGTCACCATTTTAAAACTAAAACCTCTTCCGGCATCCGACAGCGAGGAGACGGTTTTGCAACCTTAAGATAAAGATTGTAAAATACGGATTGTGTTCGGAAACAAAGTCATCAGTTCCTTGTTTTTTATTTATTTATTTATTTTACTGCGATTGAGAACACAATGGATGTCGAAAACATGTAATGAGGAGATGAAAACACCAAAGATATATATATATATATATCCCCCTTAAACTCTAAATTAAAGAGTCGGCTGCTATTATGAGGCTAAGCGTGTTATTACATGCGAACACTGCGTGTTATCTGGCGAGCCCGTTGGCTCTTTTTATAACCCAGCACGGACACCGAGACGGCGTGGATTCTGAACGCACCCTGGCTGTGCGCCGTTTCAATGTATGATACCAGAGACGGTTAAATACGCGGCCCTGAAACCAATTTGTAGCTGAAATAATACAGATTCAAGAGATTCCAAAGAGTAAGAGTAGGTGACCAGGGTCAAGCAGGTCATCAGCAGATATCACTTCATCTGGCAGTAGGCAAGTCTGAATAAAGCACCATGACCATATCACATAGAGCGTGCAACGGCCTGGGTACGGCGAAGAACAACTGATCAGAAAGAAAAAAAAAAAGCATTGGCAGAGGAATGTGCTCGCGCGGGATTTTTAGTTCTCTAGTCGGGTCACAACGCCGAGGCCCCGAGAAACGACAGCTGATTTATGTCATCAGAAAGATAGAAACATGCAGACGGGCCGGAGGTGAAAGCCAGCCCCCCCCCCCCCCCCCCCACAACCAGGTTTAGGCAGATTTACAGCGCGACAGCTCAAGATGAGATTTATCCCTCACCGATCCCCTGTGAAGTTGATTCATTGATTCCTGCACAGCTCTGGATCAGTCAATAATCAAAAGCCAGGGTAAACTCCAGAGAGCCGAGGCTGCAAAGAAATGTCCAGGATTTTGAGGCGGCCCTAAATCCACCTCAAAAAGCGAATCGCCTGTTCCCCATTCCGAGAGTATCGAAACTCCATCAGTGACGTTTTGAGATGCTCCACAAAGAAGCAAATTAATTTAAACGTGTGAAAACTCTAAAAGTAAACAAATGCTGCCGTCTGGACATGTTGCAACAACAACAAAGGTAAAACTGCTGGTTTATTAACCCTGGATACTTTAGAGCTTTAAATGAAGCTGCTAGTCGCCAGCACGCATTGTGGAGGCATGGGGAGCTGTTGCCGTGGGGACCAGTTTGCCTTCCAGCGGGTGTGATCTCAAGTCCCTGACAGTGACCTCATAGTGACCAGGCTTGGCTCGGATGCGTGTAACTCTCCCAGGCTCTAATCCCGGCGGGGGGGGGGGGGGGGCTGCCATCCAGACACAGAAATAAAGAATACCTGCTGCGGGTATTTCGGTTGTGTCGACTCGACTGAGACGCATGTTGCAGCACTAACAGCAGTTTGGCTGCCTTGATTCATCTGACCTACTTCCCCCCCCCCCATTCCCTCCCCTGTGCCTGGATCTTTTTTTGTAAGAGGGGAGGGGAGACCACCAGGCAGGAAGCAGCAGGCTCCACGGCATAACGACATGCTCACTGGGAGAGCTGCATGGCGACCATCATATAAAACAAGCACATGAAAATGTACCTTTGACCTCATCATCATCATCATCATCGCCTTCATCCACGCAGACGCCCGAGCCGGCGTGCCATACATGGGCAGGTCCGATCCCCACAGAGAGGTTAAACAGATCAATTGTCGTATTCTCAATGATCACAGGCAGACATGAGGGAAAGTAACACTGGAATCATCTGTAGCGTAGGTTGTCACCATGACAACCTACGCTACCATCATAACTACCACTACAGAAAGAAGAAAGAAGAAAAATAACAGGAAATTGATTTGATCGATTTAATTAAAGGACATGCAAAACATCCTGCGGAAAGATCCACTGATCACATACCGATATTCAATAATATATCTGTGCAGCCGGAGGACGAAACGGTGATTGGAGGACCGGATTTTTACAGCTTTTATGAGCGCATCAAAAGTAAATAAACACGTGACGCCTAGAAAGTTATGGTCCACGAGACAATCGATCCGGATCGAGAGCAACCGTCACTAACGGATATCAACGAGCTGATCTGAAGTATGAACTGATAACGCGCTGGTAATGGATGACAGTTATCCCTCCCGCATAAACAGCCAGTCTGGACCCGATCCATACCTGACCCCGCTCAAAGTTCTCCTTCTCCAGCTCCAGGCTGTTGGCCCCGCCGGTCCGTCGGATCACTTTGGGAATCGCGTTCGGTACTTGCTGCATGGAGCTTTTCACTCGGTCCATTGCTTGTCTGTTGTCTCACGGGAGCGAAATGAAAATGAGCTTTGAGGCTATTGACAGTCCGGACTGTTAAAAAAACAACAAAGTAAAAGTACAAGCTGCGCTAACTATGGCGGGCAGCGTTCCAGGTCGAACTGGGCTCGACGGCCCGCTCCCTGGATCATCTGGCCTTTCCGTCCACCACCCCGTCAATGACAGGAGCAAAGGCTGCGCGCGCAGCACCGCCGTAAAGAAAAGCGTTAGGGGCCGGTGGGAACTTCCGCTTTTCAAAATAAAACCCCCATTTAGAAACTGATCATCCAAAGAATGACCCCACACGCGTTAGGAGCGGGTGGGAACTTCCGCTTTTCAGAATAAAACCCCAATTTAGAAACTGATCATTAATAGACTGACACCAAACGCTTTAGGAGCGGGTGGGAACTTCCGCTTTTTAGAATAAAACCCCCATTTAGAAACTGATCATCAATAGACTGACACCAAACGTTCTTAATGAAATATATCACTGAACAGTGATTGTACACAGAATGTCATGAAGTATTGATGTCTACTGGCCAACAGATAGAGTTAACCTCTCAATGTTACGGGCATGCTCAATTTTATGGAGAGAGTTTTCATAACTCACGACTGCCCTCTTTTGGTCAAAGATGGCCGCCACAAGTTAAAAGCGTCGAAGCTTTCTTTGTCTCGACGAGAGGCACACGCAGGACGAAGGGTAAACATTTAAACATTCTGAAAAATTAAAACATAATACATGTAAAAAAAATACAATAAATAAATAAATACAAAATACGATCACAGAGAAAAATAAGTCTTTTTTTAGGTAGCAAAAAATGCAATAGCGCTACAGAAATGTGTTGCATTTAAAATTAAGAGACTGTTTTATCCGCTCTGAGCCTTTTTGTCTTCCTCTAAAATATATTGCTTTTTTTTTTTTTTTGCTCTGCATGGCGATGTGCAGCTGTTTTATGTCATGGAACAGAATGTAGTGCTTGATCTTTGTCTTTCCTGTGTTTCATGTCGAATTTCATTCTTAATTCTAAGAGAGGAAAATATTTTCTCAAATTGTGTCAAACATTAACGGCAAGTTTATAAATTCCCTCAGCGCGGTATAGAACTGCCTTAAATAACATAAAGAACGTACAGATAAATTAAAAAAAGAAATTTTGGCTGGTTTTTATTTCTATTTAGTGCATTAAATTCTAAATATGTTCCCGATCCATCCTATAATCATTACAGAGCACTGAGCGTAACGAGGAGGATGAAGCCCGAAGGAGGAGAAATAATGAGACGATTAAAATCTCGCGAGATTTCCGCCGAGGAGAGACTGGGGCTTGGTCTTGGAAGTTTTCAGATGCATTCTGTAGATGAATCATAACTGCATCAAGATGTCGGGACGATCAGGCCGCGCTGAGACACGAAGCCGGGCTAAAGATGACATTAAAAAGGTCCTGGCAGCGATCGAGAAAGTGCGGAAATGGTATGTAAGATGTCTGCGAGACAACATGGAGGGAAATATTACCCGAGACTGTCGCCTGCTATCTGCTGCGTTGCTCAACAAACTTCAGTCGGAAAAGTTAGATGATTGACGCAGCTGCCGGCCAATCAGTGCCCCCGGTTGACGGTCAAAGGCGGGCCTAGTCGAGTTTTTTTTCCCCGTCGAGAGCTGTCAACATGGCTACGGGGCTCACAAGCTGCGCGCTAATTGTGGACGACTTGTCTCGGTGCATTACTGTGCAATTAATCAACACCTTCCGATAAATCCCATCGTATTAATACGCCGTTATCGGGAAAATGACGGAGCGTAACATATTCCGTTCGATCTCATTTTTTTTGTGTGAATGCGGGTATCTCGGTTGTTTTAACGTCACGTTACAGATTAATGCTGTTAAGGCAGATGGCTGCTTTTTGACAATTACACAAATTCATTTCTTCCCCTCCTCAGGGAGAAGAAATGGGTGACAGTTGGTGATACATCCTTGCGCATATTCAAGTGGGTGCCAGTGACGGAAACAAAGCAGGTTGGGCTCTTCTACCGTGTGTCAAACCGTTGATTTAGAAATGCACCACTGTGTTTGTGTGCAAATCTGCGTGGCAGTTTGCAGCATACACGCCAGTAACAGGCCCCTGTTTTGTCCCTTATTAAAAAAATAATAATTATCTAATTTAATCAGTCACAAAACAAAAAATTACAAGCACTTTAAATTTTCGCACCTGGCTGGAAAAAAAATGTTACACAAATGAATGACTCGTGTTGCCCCCCCCCCCCCCCCCCATTAACATTGAATGCAGCAGTAATCCTGAGACAGTCCGACTGCTGGAGGGGAGATGTGTTGTTAGATGTGGCGGGGGCTGCCTGTCCTTGATACTCAGACTGGATAATGCCTGCAGAGACACACACACACACACACACACACACACACACTGCTGTGAAATGGTGAGCATTCAACACCTTGGCAACTTGTTTGTTGGACTGCTCTGCCTCTAGCATACCAATAGCAACATGCCCATCACTTTGTCTTATTTATTTATTTTTAACCATTTTACAGTTGTGGATTATTTTAACAAGGGAATGTACATTTGGGATTAGTTGGATAAGAGCATTTTGGCTATTTCTGTACAACTGGCGTTTTCAGACTCAGACTGCTTCAAACTGCTTGCATCATAAATCAGACGAAATCAAACAGAATTATCACAAAAACTGCCTTGTGTATCGGTGTACAAAATTTATTTTTAAATGCAAAATGTTCAAATCGGGACAAAATAAATACTGGCACATTTTTTTAAATCCATTGAGCGTATGAATCTAGTTTATGAACAATCAAGTCATATTGGACAATCACTCTTTCTCATCAGATATATCGCACCAAATCCACCGGTGGAGAAGGTAGAGGAATGAAAGATGTAGTCCTTGAAAACACCAACTCTTTGCTGGATTTCACTGGTGAGCTTTTTGGCAGTTATTTAATAAATTACTGGAGCCATCAAATGCATTGTGGAGTGTAAATGCAAAACAAAAAGTATTCATCTTGTTTCTCTGCCTCTAGATGAAAACAGCAACCAGAGCTTTCTGTCCGATGTTTACCAAGCTAAGATGGATAACAGCAGCAGCACCTCCAGCTCGCAGCAGGTCAGCCCTCCACACACCTCCAGCGGTCGAATGGAAGACTCTCAGCCACCAATGCTGGGCCAGGAGAGCGTGGAGGGCAAGTGCAGTGTTTATATTTAAAAAAGCAAATCAATTATTAATCTAAATAATGTTTTAGTGTGTGCAAGACATCATTTGGATCTGTCCGGTACGTTCTCTGTATTGGTTTACTGTCATAGCTGCACTAGTAAGGATGCTCTGCAATTGTTTTTTTTTTTTTTTTTTTACTCCGTGTGAATGCAGACGCTATGCATTCAGGGCAGGATGGGGCCGATGAGCCGCCCACTCTCATTAAGGAGGACCTTCTTTCATCAGGAACGATCAGACGGAGCACGTCAGACACACAGGTTGCCTTTCTGAAAATGTGTTCAAGGAAGCCACTTAAATATGAATTGACGTCCTTGGTTCTGGGGTTCAAGCAATATGAAATTACCATTAAATTGTTCATTCTTGGTTCTACCTTTTGAATTAACCTATTCAATATGTTCCTTTTATATTTCACAGGAAGAACTGGATGAATCAGGGGCACCTCCTTTAAAGAAGATTTGCACAGGAGAGAATTCAGTTCTCAGATAGCTTATTTATTATCACTTTTCAGACAAGATACCTGTCTTATTCAATTAGCTGAGGTTTCAAAAATCTCTCTCTAAAGGTTCTTTTGGCACATTTATCCAAATATCAAAAAAAATGAAGAAAGCATGTACCTAAACTGAAATCTTGGGTCACTTATAAAAGTTGTAAGTGATTTTTGAAGTGAATGGAAAGTATTTTCCATATTTTCTGTGGAATATCGCTGCTGTTTGCGGTGTTTATTTTAATTCACATGCTGTAAATGTTTGTTTTTTTTTTTTGGACAATTAATTGTTTCTGATTTCATCATTATGCAGTTAAAACCTTACATTGTACACCCTGTCCTGTTGCTTTATCTTTGCAGTTTATGGGCCACCATGTAAATTAGTTAACTGTGCTTTATCCAGCTTGATGTTTAGATGTGACATTTCGTTTTTCATATTATATCCTCTATGGAAAAATCTCTTGGCCTGTCGTATGTAAGAATTACATATTTGATTTTTTTTTTCCTCTAAAATATTTATAATAGAATTTCTCCATGTTTATTACAAAATATGTTATAAAACATAATAAATCTTACGTTCTATTCCCATTTAAATGTATTTGTGCTATTTGGCTGCGTTCTTTTTTTTTCGTATCTTGAAGCTATCCCTATGACGTAGCAAAAGACGTCCCATTGTTTAATCAGACCAGTTTAAAACTGATGTTTCGACAATGAGTTAAAAATTGGTCCGCTAAATAAGGGAACAACTAGCGTCATGTATCTATCAATACATACATAACGAAATACTTACGCGTATTTTAGTATAAATACGTCAAATTATTACAAGATATTTCTTGTAATCAGCTGACCGAGTCAGCTAATTTATATTTTATAGGGGCGTGGTTCATTTTAGGGGCCATTCTTTGTGAAAATAGACGGGCCATATTAACCAATCAGAGGCTGGATTAGAACAATTCTACGATGGCGCCTGAGTAAACGAGCCAATGCGTGTGAAGATGGGGCGGGACATGACCAGGACGCTGTCTGCTGCCGGGGAAACAGTTGAGCTGACGACGTACGGAATTGTGCCGGTGGACTGGAAACTCCCGCCATTTCGACAAGGAATTAACCTCTTGATTGATCCAAGTTAGTTTTTCCTATTACTTCTGGACGGTGCTATCTGACAAGAAGTCTGGACAGTACCAACATAAACCGAATAAAATTGATTATACGAAGGGAAAAAGGCGTAGTTTGCAAAGAGCACCCGCTGAACTGAGCTTCGGCTGTTGCCGCGAGTTCGGATTTTGCTGTGGGTTCGCGTTCCTTTTCCGTTTATCCGTAGGAGCTTAAAAGTTTGTCAACTCTACGAAGAGCCACGTTCATCAACTTGTTTTACACCCAGGACAGTCCGTGGAACCATAATATCACCGCTCCCGGAGGCGCGGAGGAGGATGCGATGAGGTGGCTTGCGAGACGGACACTGTTATTGTTTTGCTGCGAGGTAGCAATTAGCCTGTTAGCTGCTACGCGTTGAGCGCCGGGCCTGCCGGCGGGAGCGTCTGACGCGCTCGGATATTTCGGGGGCTTTCCCGGATACAAGCGAAGGGCATATTATTGAGCTAGTCTTTTAGTAGAAGATCCCCCTTTAAACGTTCGACACCTGTGCCATCTGTAGATTTGAAATGGCACCGCTTTTAGGCCGGAAGCCGTATCCGCTGGCAAAGCCGCTAGCCGAACCACCAGGCCCCGGAGAGGAGGTCTACACCATCGAGCGCACCAAGGAGGCCTTCAGGAACAAAGAGTATCCTTTTAACGAGATGCTAATGCGCGGAGTCTCGATTTATCTACCCCCCGCAGACGTGCTGGGCGACTGCTGCTTCGTTTACTTTATTTATGTTCACGCATGCAAATGTACGGGACTGTGAAAATATCTGACCTTTCCAATTTGACGTTGCCCCATTTAGTGTCTCCCCCCGCATGTACGGTTTTACACTGGATGGCAGGCTAGCTAGCTAACTAGCCACATGCTAGCTAGCTAGCTAGCTAGCTGTCTGATATTGTACTGTGACGATAAACTACTTTAGCTAGCCGTACATTCCGCCAAACGGACACAAACTCAAGAGTATGTCTGGCCAAAATGTCCGCCACTAATAAATTTAAGAGCATTTGTTGATAGACGTCGTTCGGCTTTGAGCCCCAGCCGCCGCTGTCATGCTAGCAGGCTCAGCTAGCGCGATGCTAACGCTAGGATTCCCTTTATGTTTTCCTGTCGTCAGGATGACCCTTTAGCTGCCGGGTACGTTTGTGTGTGTGTTTTTTTTTTAGAGTGGGTCGACATCTTTTAAGAAGGTTTGACAAGCTTTTAACGCAGAAGATGGTTTGTTTCTTCTGTATCTATCTTTTCCACTCGTTTCACTCTGCGTGCGGTAGACTGGCTGCCATTAACGGCTACGAAGCCCGTTGTGACCGTGTCATGTGGATTTTATAGTGTTTTGTTATTTTTTAATTTATTCGTATGTCACCTTAGTTTCTAAATGGTTCTAGGTCTAGATATCACACACACACTTCCTGTAAATATTGTATTTAAACAGCCATCTACGTGCTTCTATTAGACACACTGAACATTTGCCTAGAAAATGAGGTTCTCTTCTTTGCTGTGGTTTTTACAGTCACTTGTAGCAAAGGCAAACTTTTCTCTCCGGTTATCTACTCAGAGCTACGTCTACCTGTCCCATTGAGCATCTGTTAATTTCAGGTAGCCAGGGATTTATATATATTTGATCTCTCTTATCTCCCAACACCATTTTGCTGGGTTCCCTTGATTTCAACTTGCTTTTAATATATTGACAGATTACATCAGTTTAACATGGGTCATTAATAATAATAATAATAAGTAAGCAAATTGCTGCAGGAGCAGGAACTGTTTACATGAGACAAATGAGGCCAACGCCCTTGACATAATCTCTACAGAGAGTATGAGGCGCGCTTGAAGAGGTACGATGAGCGCATCTGGACATGTAAGAGCACTGGAAGCAGCCAGCTCACTCACAAAGAAGCATGGGAGGAGGAACAAGAAGTCACTGAACTGTGAGTATTACACTCCCACTCGTCTGTGTCGATGTTTGTTTACGATGGTCTCCGAATAGCCATTGTGCTACCCATCGCAGCGCCTATACATTTTGTGCATGACGTTCAGTTGTGTCAGGGGAGGGATGCATTCTCTCGGTGAAGGTTGCAGTGCTTGGCAGCTTTCCTGTGATTGGATAAAGCTTATGCTCCTCCTCTTATTCTATTTAAGGTTGTGTGTGATTGAGTCATCTTTGAATCTTTAATGGGCTTGGGAGTGCTCCTTATCCTGATCTACGGAAGAGGATGGCTCCTGAGCAATTTTCACAACAGATGGACAGATCTGTCAGTCTCGCGGATAACAATCAATCGTATGTGTGTTGCTGTCCTCGGGGTGATGAAGACCTACTTTACATACGTGTTCGAAAAGCCGTCACATACAAGATGGTGCCGAGATGCGTTCAGAGCCCAAGTCATTTAGGACGACAGGGTGTGGTTAATCTGTGTCCAATTATGTCAGCAAAGGGATTTAACCCCCCCCTACAGGCCACTCCCGGCACTTCATTGCCCTGTTTTGTAATATTCTAATCTAGAACTTGCTATTTCTCACAGAAATTCAAGCAACGTCATTAGTAAGATTTGCGTTACACAAGAACAAATTCAGGTCGTTGTCTGGTCTGGTACCGCGAGTCGTTGTTTGAGTGCGGTCACGGCATTAGAAACGATCTACGTTTGTGGCCCAAAAAGAGTTTCAAATACGAGAAACAAACCGTTTTCTACATCTTCACATTTAGTTAAAACTTCATCTCGATGCTAACAGTATTCTTTGTGCAGGCTTCTGGAGGAGTATCCCAAGTGGTTTGAGAAACCTGTTCTGGAGATGGTCCACCATAACACGGTGTCTCTAGACAAATTGGTCGAAATGGCTTGGATGGAAATCCTCACCAAGTACGCTGTGGATGAAGAGTGTGACTTCCTGGTCAGTTTGGGCGCTTACATTTTAATTGCTGACCATGTTCTTTGTTGTTTTAGTTGAAAGTTCCTTAAAGGACTCTTTTTATTTTATTTTATTTTTTTTTACTTCAGGTGGGAAAAGAGAAAAGTTTACAAGTGAAGGTGGTGAAAGTCCATCCTCTAGAGAACCCAGAAGGTGAGATGGCTGAGAAGAAGCTCGAAGGTGCCTGCGATTCTCCATCCAGCGACAAGGAGAATGCAAGTCAGGAGAACCAGAGGAAAGAACCTGCTCCCAGAGAGGAGGAGAACAGGAGAGAGAGCCTCAGTGAGTGCCATGAAAGAGTTCCTAAGCTCAGTGAGAATATAACTGCACTTCAAAAGCAGAAATACTTATCAACATGGCCTTTGTTTAACCACAGTAAAACAGGGTTTTGTTCGTAGATGATTTCATGATTTCACCTGTATTTTATATATATTTTTTGACAGTTTTCTGAATATTTGAAAGAGAGTCTTTCATTTTTACATGATATTGTTTCACTTCCTACCAGGTGACAGAGCACGGCGTTCACCAAGGAAACTTTCCACTGCCACGAAGGAGGAGAAAAGAAAGTGGGTGATGCCCAAATTCCTCCCGCACAAGTATGACGTGAAGCTCATTAATGAGGACAAGGTTCGTAGCCCCTTTTCGATAGCAGGTTTCTTTGGTTTTTATTTCTGAGGCAAAAAAAAAACATTTCATTTTGATCTTGGTAATCTTCTATAGGTGATCAGCGACGTCCCAGCAGACAGCCTGTACAGAACGGAGCGCCCTCCAACCAAGGAGATCATCCGCTACTTCATCAGGCATTATGCCCTGCGGCTGGGGATGGGCGAGAGCGCTCCTTGGGTAGTTGAAGATGGACTGGTGAAAAAGTTCAGTCTCCCCAGCAAATTTAGTGACTTCCTTCTTTCTCCACACAAGGTGATTGACTCGTCGTTTCCGCGTTACCGGAATTAAAATGACTGCCGTTTCTCATCTCACACTTTTTTTTTTTTTCTCTCTTAAAGTTTTTAGCAGAGCATCCCTCCTCGAAGCGCAAGAGCTTGACATCTCCCGAGGGTAAACGTCGTAAGAAGCTCAAGAGCTCTGACGCGCCAGGAGAGGAGTCGGCAAATGAGAAGGGAGAAAAGAAAAGGAGAAAGAAGAAGGATGCTTCAGGCATGCCCCTCAGTCCAACCATCTGGGGCCATATGCAGGTTAGCCGTGCCGTATGTGCGTTGCCGTTTGTTACACGGCGAGGACAGAGCTTTGCTCAATGGCTTTGTGTCTGTGTTTTAGAAAATAAAAATGAACGGCTCCCCACTCAAGGTGAAGAACTCGGGATCTCCAAAGAAAGATGAAGTCAAAGGCGTGGATCCCTCCGATGAGAAATCAGGGAGGAAGTCCGGCGATAAGAAAGCTGGAAAGAGCAACATCCTCAAGGCTTCCAAAAATGATGGTAAAGACGGCGCCAAGACCCCCAAAATGAAGCAGATGACTCTGCTGCATCTGACAAAGAGCACTCCTGCTGGGAGCCCGAGGAAGAGGGCCCGCAGTACAGGCATGGGAACGCCGAAATTGGGAAAACCACTGCACCCAATGGCTCTCCACCTCCTTCGTTATTATAATCAGCACAAGGACAAGGAGGACAGGAAGAGCGCCCTCTCGTCCCTCATTTCCAAGGTCGTAAAGACGTTGTCCCCAGACGATTGGGGTCGCTTGCCCGAGGACCTCAGGCTGCTGGTGCAGAAACGCTCCGACTTACTGGAGCGAAAGAAGCAATGGGCGGCCATGAGCCAAGAAGAAAAGGAAAAGGAGATCAAGAAAAAGCGCGAGAAAATGCGCCAAAAAGCCAGGGAGAGGCGCGAGCGGGAGATGCTCGTCCGCCGTGAGCAATCGCGCAGATACGAAGACCAAGAGATCGAAGGCGGCAAGAACCTGCCTGCGTTCAAGCTCGTGGACATGCCGGAGGGGCTGCCCAACACCCTCTTCGGTAACGTCGCCATGGTCGTGGACTTCCTGCACTGCTACGCGGGGCTGCTGATGCCCGATGACCAGTATCCCATCACCGCGGTGGCTCTGATGGAGGCGCTGGCCGGAGAGCGGTCCGGGTTCCTCTACCTGAACCGGGTGCTTGTGGTGCTGCTGCAGACGCTGCTGCAGGACGAGCTGGCCGAGGGCTACGGCGAGCTGGACATGCCCCTGTCTGAGATCCCCCTCACCATGCACTCTGCGTCCGAGCTGGCGCGGCTCTGCCTGCGATCCTGCGACGCCCACGGAGGCGGGAGCGGCCAGGGCTCCGAGGCCCCGGGGGGCTTGGGGGGCTTCGACGACGTGGTGACCGGCGAGTTCCTGGATAAGCTCGAGACGGTCGAGGTGTTTGAGCTGAGCCCCGAGGAGAAGGTCTACCTGCTGATGGGGCTCTGCCATCGCATCCTCATGACGTACTCGGTCGAAGACCACGTCGACGCGAAGCTGCAACGTTCTGCCGAGCTGTGGAAGGAGCGTCTGGCGATGTTAAAGGGGGTCAACGACCGCAAGAGGGCCGAGAGGCAGAGGCTGAAGGAGATGGAGCTTAAAGGTAGGCGGGGGGGGGGGAGATGAAAAGCCGTTTCTCCCGGCTTTTCATTCGTCTATTCCTAAATGTACGTGAGAGTTTATGGATTTCTTTCTCTCATTCGCCGCTCGAAGGTGAGAAAAAGAAAGAAGTTGGTGCTAAAAAGGAAAGCAAGAAAGAAGTCAAAGTGGAGCCCAAGGTGGAGCCGGAGCCCGAGGACATGATCAGCACGGTGAAGAGCCGCCGGCTGATGAGCATGCAAGCGAAGAAGGAGAAGGAGGAGACGGACCGACAGAACAAAGGTTGGACTCGGAGCGGTTCATTCAAAATCCACAATCTTTATCGCGCCGGAGGCACAAAGTTCCTCCTCTGCCTAGCAGAGCGTCGGTTAGTTCTACGTTGAAGCGCTTGTCTAATTCGTTACCTCCAGAACGCATGGAGAAGGAGGCCGAGGAGGAGCGGCTGCGTCGCCAGAGGGCTGCCTCCGAACGGGCCTTTCAGGACGGCATCAGCAAAGCCAGGCTGGTGTTGCGCCGGACCCCACTGGGCACAGACAGAAATCACAACCGGTCAGCGTTGAGAACTGACAGTTCTTCAGAATAGCGTGGCGAATATTCACCGCGCTTTACTTAATGTTGTTATTTTTTTTTTTTTTTTTGGTTCAGGTACTGGCTTTTCTCTGACGTGGTTCCTGGTCTGTACATCGAGAAGGGATGGGTGCATGAAAGCATCGACTACAGCTTCACACCTCCACCTGAAGATAAACCGGCGGAGCCTGAGGTGGAAGGAGAGGAGGAGGAGGAGGAAGAGGATGAGGAGGAGGAGGACGACGGCGGGTCGGCCATTACTAATGATTCACGAGGTACGTAACCGTCCTCGCCAAGGATTTCTGTTTCTGTGAAATCTCCCTTTTGAACTTCACACCGTGCGGTCGCTCGTGTTGACGCAGGCGCTGAGAAGGACGACGGCAGCATGGACGGCGCTGTTGGCGAGGGAGCCCAGCAGGGGGCAGCAGCAGACGTCTGCATAGAAACGAGCGTTCCCAAGCAGGGTCAGAACCTCTGGTACGGCCTTTATTCCCTTCCTTTGAGTTTCTGACGTCGTTTTTATTCCTTTTCACGCAGTCCTAATTGTACTTCCTGTGAGCGCAGGTTCGTGTGCGACAGCACGGCCGAGCTGGAGGAACTCGTGGAAAGTCTTCACGCTCAGGGGGTTCGAGAGAGCGAACTGAAGGCGAAGATACAAAACAGGTGCTTGTTCTCTCGTTATAAGGGACGATTGGTTTAACAAACTGCCGTTTGTGCGCTGCCAGATCCTTCCCGCATCCATATTTAAATATAAACCGGTGAGGAAATGGAAATGATTGAAATAAAACGCCTTCCCTGTCTCTCATTCAGGTACCAGGACGTCCTCCACTCCATCCATCTGACCCGCAAGGCCAAACTGGGCCTCCGGACCTGCGACGGCTACGCAGAGCTGCTCAAGTACCTGCGCAGCGACATCCAGGAGGTGGCCTCCCGACTCCAGAAGGGAGGCCTGGGTTACCTGGACGACCACGTGGACATCGAAGATCAGGTACTCCTGTTGCTGCTCGATTTTAGCTCGTGTCGTCTGCCGTTTCCTTTTGTGCACAAACCGGGGGGGGTCACGTTTTCTCTTCCTCCGCAGATGAAAGACAAGGAGAGCTTGAAGGACTTTGGCGAGTGCATCATCACAATTCAGGGCTGCGTCATTAAAAAGTTTCTGCAGGGATTCATGGCCCCCAAGCAGAAGAAGAAGAAGAAGGTTGGAGCGGAAGAAAGCAGCAGCAGCAAGGCTGAGGAGGTGGACGAGGAGAAGCGACTGGCGGAGGAGGCCCGGGTAAGAGGAGGAGGTCTGAAGTCCGAGTCCGTAAATAAAGATTCTTAAACGGACGCCGCGACACTTCTGGAGTGAAAATATCTGCTCTTTAAACAAGTGGGAATGTTTTCCTCTCAGGTGGCGACGGCGGTGGAGAAGTGGAAGACTGCAATCGGGGAGTCCCAGACCTTCTCACGCATGCATGTCCTGCTGGGAATGTTGGACGCCTGCATAAAGTGGGACATGTCCGCCGAGAACGCTCGCTGCAAAGTCTGTCGCGGGAAAGGTGAGAACTTGTGTGTGTGTCCCCCCCCCCGGTGGCGTCGGAGGTCGCCGGAGAGGCGGCTGTAATGGCGGCTTCCCGTCTTCCCAGGTGACGACGAGAAGCTCATCCTGTGTGACGAGTGCAACAAGGCCTTCCACCTGCTGTGTTTGCGTCCCGCCTTGTACCGCATTCCTGTCGGGGAGTGGCTGTGTCCCGCCTGCCAGCCCACCGTAACCCGACGGGGCACCCGCACGAGGTGACCGTCCCCTTCCGTCCGTCCTCCGTTGTCCTCAGAAGCTGTTGTTGAAACGAGTCGGCGTTCTTGCTCTGATTTGGATTTATTGCAGGAACTACAAGCAAGACTCTGACGAAGAAGACGAAGAGGAGGAGTCTGAAGAGGAGGAATCTGAGGATGAGGAAGACGACGAGGAATATAATGACTACAAAGCCATGGGTCACACCTGTGAGTATCTTGTCTCAGCTTGATGATAGTCTCTCTCTCTCTCTTGCTCAGGGCTATCAACACGCTTTTATGTTTTCATAATGCAATCACTTTACGTTTTAAGGGCACAGAACCCAGTTTTAGCCGTGGTAAAATGGGGGGGGGGAGGGGGGGTGCTGATGAGGAATTCCATTCCTCGTCTCTTGATTTCTCACCTGCATGTCGCATGATAATGAAAACGTCCCTTTTTCCTCATCGTCTGTTTCTCCGCAGTGAGACCGAGGAAGAAAATCAAGCCGCTGTCGTCTCGACCGAAGAGTTCCAAAGTCAAACCCAAGAAGACGCCGTCCTCAGGCGGACAAAGCGGCAAGCAGAGGACGGGCCCCAACTGCCCCGCAGACATCGATGAGCTGGTGAGACTCCGGGGCCACGCCCTTGTTGAGATTACACGGGGGCATACGTTTTTATTTTATTTATTTATTTAAATAAAGGTGCGACAAACTTCCCAATCGGGAGTTACCAAACATGCCCTCGAGTTGGAGCGCTGCGAGGAGATCCTTAAGAAGCTGACAAAGTTCCGGTTCAGCTGGCCTTTCAGGTGAGCAAAATAATATGGGGGGGGGGGGGGGGGGGCTTGTGTTAACCAATGCCAGTGTGTATCCCATTCTGACACAGCCCTCGTCTTCTGTCCCGCTCCTCCCACAGGGAGCCCGTGTCCCCGGACGAGGCCGAGGACTACCTGGACATCATTTCCCAGCCCATGGATTTCCAGACGATGCTGGGAAAGATTGGCCGCGGCTCGTACCGTCACACGCAGGACTTCCTGGAGGACGTGAAGCTGGTCTTCTCCAACGCGGAGGAGTACAACCAGCAGGGCAGCGCCGTCCTCTCCTGCATGGTGAAGACGGAGCAGACGTTCGTTGAGCTGCTCCAGAAGCTGCTGCCCGGCCTCGGCTACCTGCGCCGACGCACACGCAAGCGGGTCAGCAAAGCGCCGGCCACCTCCGAGGAGGAGGAGGAGGAGGAAGAACCGAAGAAGATGCAGAACGGAAAGTCGAAAAGGAAGAAAGCTGGAAAAGGCCGGCGGCGGAAGTATGCGGAGATCGAGAGTGAGGAGGAGGAAGAGGAGGAGGAAGAGCAGGAGGAAGAGCGGGAGGAGGATAACGATACGGGCAGGAGGAGAAGTAAGCGGAACTCTGCCACTTCGGTCAGGAAGGATTACCGGGAGCAGGATAGCGACGGGGAACGGGACACAAAGAAAACTCGGCAGCGCAGGAGCCGGGGCCCCGCAGGGGGGGGGGCGAGCAGCAACGAGGACCGGTCCAGCAAGCAGCGACATTCCAAGAAACAGAAACACCGGTGAAGACTTTCGTCTCTCGTCTCTCGTTGCTTTAATAATTCTACCCCCCCCCCCCCTGCAGCCAGCAAGGCTCACACCTCAGAAGGACTTTTTGTGTCACAGACAACTGATTTATATTTGTAATGTTTAATATCGGTAATGCTTCGGGGGGGGGGGTGATACATTTTCGGTCCCTATAGCTGTTAAACCTCTTTAAATCTAAATCACATTCTCATTTGTCTTCTCGTCTCCACCGGTTGTTTTACGCTAAAAACAAATCGAGCAGGGAAATGAATGTTTCGTTCCGCTCGCGTCTCATCGAACCATCGTGCTTTTTTTCCCGCCCCCGTCCCCGCAGATCAAGTCGCGGTCTTCTTGTGCAAAACCCCCGACTTGGTGCAAAGACATTTTCAAAAGGAGACACCCGGCTCGGAGAGTCGGAGAGTCTCCCCTTCGCCGAGTCGCCCGGCTGCGCCTCCTCTTTAGTGCCCGTCACTTTAAAAGAAACCGGTACCTCAACGCTCCGCCTCTGTGTGAGGTGCGCCTCCTATGCCAGCAGCTGGAGGACCACGCCGTGTTGAAACAATGTCCTCCAACCTTTTGTAAACAGTGTTGAAAACAATAAAAATGTAGCCTTTGTTAAGAAAATGGGCATTTTTTTAAAAACATATTTAATATTTTTGCACATTTTGTTTGGTATTGTAAATGATAACTTGTAAGTCGAACTAATCTGAATACAGTCATTTACAAAGGTGTAACTGAGGGTTTCCTGGTGATGCAGGGTTGCTTTTGTCAAAGTAGAAGTAGTTGCCCGGTGGGAATTAACAGCCCCCCTCCCCACCCAAGGGCAAATGATGGTGTAGTTCCATGTCCTGGTTCGGCCACCAGGTGGTGCTCTCCGACTGCACTGCACCAGCTCTGTGTACCAAGATGATGGTGGTGGAAGCTGGCGGCGCAGCACCTGACTCCCAGGGGGGGTGGGGGGGCTGCCAGGAACACGTGTACTTCACATGCCTCCACTGAATGCACGCTTCGTGAATGGGCAGAATCTCCTGCTGTTTGCGTTGCGGTCGATGTACATGTATAAATATGAACGCCGAAGAGGCCGTGGTCTCGTCTGTCGTGCTGTGCTGTTATTAAGACCTGAACCATTCATTTTACCCACTGAGTGTTTATTTTTACCCTCTTTTCTATTTCTGACCTTTTCTTTTTGTTTTGTTTTTGGCTAAAGGGATTTAAAAATTGATCTTGTAATTGTCTGACATTCAACAAGACAAAAATTCGATGCCCTTCTCAAGTTGAGACCGGACTGTAACGGCTTTCTTTGTTCTTAGAGGAACTGCAAAAGTCTTTTACACCTCTTTATATATATATATATATATATTTATAGTCTCTAAAACTGGGTTTGGGCAGGTTAAGAGGATTCACATGTAAAGAATTTCCAATAAAGGCTATTGACAAAGACTGTACTTCTCCCTGTTTTATTGCCTTTGAGCTGATTAGCATCACTGCCAGCTGTAAACCTCGTGATTAGGGAATTGGGTTAGACCTCCGACTGATGTCTAATTTTACTCTCTAATAAAACAAATGTCTTACTGTCTGGTGGGGAATCTTTTGTCCCAAGCATGTGCGTCCTCAAATAGGCCAAGTCTGCTCTAAATATGTCTCTACAGCGAATAAACGGCTTCCTTATTCACAGGGGAGGCTGAGCAACCGAGACTAAACCTGTCCCGTGAAAATATTTTTGTGGGAGCGATGCACCTGATGTCTGAGTTGGGCCTCAGCATGAGAAAAATATTAAGTATGCAAAGCAAAGGCTATCGTAGTGCGGCTTCTGGGGATGTGTCTGACCTCAGCGTTGTTGTCACAGGGAGCTCCCTCTGCAGAAATGCACAGGTGGGGAGCAATGAGTCCAACACATGCTGTCAAAACGAAACGTGTCTGCGACGCGTGGAGCGGGAACGGGCCTTATGAGGTATCTGCAGAGGTGCTGACAACCTCTGAGCCATCTGCAGCTTGAAAACAGGCGTCAAGGCTAAGATGGATCAGAGTAAAGGTCAGAGTTTGGTGGCTGCTGCATTCAAACCAGAGGTTATGCTTGACTTTGGTACATTTTGGTTGCTTTGATTGTCCATTTATTATTCCTATCCACCATGGGAAATCATAAAATCATTGCGTTCCGATCCCTAGAAGAAGAGTCTTTGACCTGCAGGAGGAGACGTTGATAGATTATGAGCAGCGATCCCATGGAGGCTTGAGGACTAGAGATTTGTATCGCTTCTGTTGCTGTTTCTGACTTTATGCTGTGACAGCTAGTTCTGGTGGTTTTAGTGTTTTGGGAAATTTAAGACGACCAAACAAATTTTTTTTGTACTCCAAATTGAACTGTAAGATTTGAGTGAACTTCTAACGAACCCTGAGAAGTGGATCAGCTCGCTTCTCGTCTATAGCGTTCAATAATTTATGGCTAAGTCAGATCAAATACTGCACAGCTGGGATATATGAACTTCTGCAGGTTTGGTAGATCTATCAGCGTCTTTGCAAGCTCATGACTTGAAGTATTATTCGTTCCTCGCGTGGTCAGGAGAATCCTACGCATATAAACATGCATTAATCGCTCCACCTTTCCTCCCTGTCGAGGTACAGCAAGTCATGTTGCCATGGACACAGGAATGCTTGAGTGTATACAGGAAGCAGGACTGTGACCTTTATGGTTCAAATAGTTCAATAATGAGCAGGAACCTCACCAGATATTGCCGTGATGCTGGTTTTGTAGCTAAATAAGAAATTTCTTAACAAAAACATACAGAGAACATATATGTCACAGTGCAATGAGAAAGAGCCACCATTATTTAAAATCATATTCCTGTTAGTTCTTAAACTACAGATGATAAACACGTGATTCAGTAGGTTTACAGGGTCGAGGCATGAACTGGTATCGCTTAATTCAGCAAGAGGCAGAGCTGATTGAAGCGCTGTCACCATGGCGACATCAAATAATACGCGCTATGCTGAAGGTGAAATTGATTAAACCACTGACCATGTCAATCCTGTTTCAGGAGGATGTTGCTCTCCGACCTGACATTGAATTCAGATCATCTCATCTCAGTCAAAGTTTGTATTTTCCAGCTCTCCGATATGTCCTGATTCATAACTGCTGGATCTATACATCAGACCCCTGCCTGAGGCTGCTGTGTCGCTCTCTGGCTGCCGTTTTCATGCACACCAGAGTAAAATCCAGACGCTCAAATGGTCTCATTTCTCATAGAGTCTCATCTCAGGGGGTGGACCGCCATTGAGTAGTATCTGAGCGTATCCCGTGTGTGTGTGGAGCACATATGGTTGGAATAACGCTTGTAAATAATTCACTGTGTTTGTGTTTGACTTCTTGTAGTAGCACATGGGTGCGGTGTGCCAAGACAAACTGCTGAGCAGCTAAAGGTCATTCCAGGGCGTCGCATCGTCGACTCCGCGAGTCTAGTTGCATTACGTGGGATGACTTATAGTGTAGGAAACAGCATATGGTTTTACAGTGACTCTGGGTTTTTGTCCCAAAGTCTTGCTTGCCAGGCTAAAAAGAGGAGGAGTTAGTGCTTCCAGTCTGTAATAAGCAAACACTGGCCTAATGCTGACAAATCTTTGAACCCTGTGCAAACTGACGGCAGCAGTCCATCCGAGCAGTGTGTGTGTGTGTGTGTGTGCGTGTCTATGACGGCACTGTGCAGCAACCCAACTAATATTTACCACCCGTTTACCTCGGTGCAGAGGGCATCTGGCAAAGAGTGTTTCTTTCATTCCACCAGACTGCAGATGCGTGAAGGGAAACCTTACTGCCACCACGTTAAAGCATTTCACTGTCAGAAACGGCACTTACTTTCACAATATCTTCACAAATCTATTGTAATAGTTCTTTTATTGACTCTTCATTTGCATTCCAGAACTGTTTATGCAAATCGTCACTTCAGTCTCCATCACTTTTGCCTGAGGCCACCAGAGTTCCGTCATCGGCCATGCTTGTTTTCTGTTGGTTGCACGAGATCTTAAATTATGGAAGAGAAACTTTGACGGGGTGGGCGGAGACACGAAAGGTGTGGTAGTTAGCCTCCAAATCAGAATATTTTTCAGAATCAATTATGAGGATAAGTGACGAGGGATGGAGCAAACAGGGAAGCTTCCACGTAGGGCAATGGAGGGGTCAAAAATATGGTCTGATGAGCACGGCGACGAATCCTTCATCAGGTACGGGATGACATCTCCTTTCACATCCTCTTTGATGTTAAATAGGCCTCACAGTCGCCTGATCTTGAACTGGGCCGACATCACTCTCAGAACCATCACCAGAACTCCAAATGAAGCAAATATCTTTTGGAGGAATGACGTTCCTTCCTTCAGTAAAGATGAAAGACACATCAAGGCCCCTTAAAGCTGTACCTTTAGGAGAAATTGCCTTTAGATCAAATCTGAACAAACGTCTCCCTACAAACAAGTTTCCAGCTTGACACAAGGTTTTTTTTTACCGAGACCGACTTGCTGCAGTTTGTTTTTTTGACACCTGTCCCACCTGTGCCGTGAGTCGAGCCCCCCCCCCCCCCCATGATGTGTGTCACATCATGACACACTTCAGGATGAGCTCAGTCAACAGCCGATCATGCTGGAAGCTGCAGAAATGCACGGAAATGAGGACAAGTGGGGGAAACAGCCACATTCAATGAGCAGAAAGGTGAAACGAGCGGCGAGCGCCAAACCCAGCTCACGTGGCTGCTGCGGTGACGCGCCCTAAATTTCTCTTTCCATGCTGCTTTAAGTGCGAGTACATATGATTTATAATGCATTATTCACCAAACAGATCCTTCTACCCCAATCTTCCCTTCTCGTTCTCATCCTCATCCTCCGCCTTTGATGATATACGCAAAGTAAGAGAGGGAGAAGTGAAAAAGACGAGTTCAGACGAAGGATTCCCTCCTGGGAATACAGAGCTCTCATCCCGAAGGGGATCCTGAACTCTTCTGAAACAATCTTCACGGAGCCCAGACTCCAAACAGCGGCATTGACATATCGGTTATAGATCCTCTCTGCCACGACAGCGGCGCTGAAACGCACGCTTGGATCGCTTAACGCCGCCGCTGGCCTCTCATCAAAGGAGCGGATGCAGCGATACTCCCGAAATGTTGCTCCCGTTTCTGTTGAGGTTTTAAACGAAGGCACAAATGTGAGAGACGCTCCAGAGAATAACCCGAGAATCTCTCAGAGATGTCTTTGAACTCAGAGATCAGCAGCAGCAACAATGGGATGAGTGGGCCGCGGCGAAGATGAAAGGGAAGTCAAACCGGCAGCTGTAATCAGAGGGCCGAGGCCTTCCGTGATTCACGCTGAGGCTTCGTCTCACCGTTCAGTCAAACTAGCGATCCTAAATAGGCGTATGCATCCGGAGTCTACGTCAAGCTTAGCGGTTTGTGACAGAGAGCCGATTATCTTCCTCCCACTGTTCAGAGTGAGAGGAGCTGGAACGCACTCCGCTGCCACCGAACGGAACGCCGAACAGCCAGGAAAGCGTTCCCAAGGCCTACCGTGATCCTCGAGGTGTGATTTACCAGCACGGTGATGAAAAGGTCCTGGGTTCAAATCCTGCTGAGGAGTTACCTCTGTGGAGTTTGCATCTGGGCGTGACTGGTTAAACTGGTGGGGCTTTCGCGGCCCCCGCCGCCCTGCACAGGAAAAGTGGATGAGAGATGAGATGAGATGAGATGAGATGATGCTTGTTCAGGTTTTAGATGCTGACCGATCCGTGCTAAATGCTTCCTGCTGCTCCGCCTTCACATAAGAAAACGAAACACCGTGAAATGAAAATGAAGCTGAGTGAGCTAACGTGTTAACAAGTGACAGGTGCAGCGCCCGCTGTTAGCCTTGCAGCCAGGTCTTCTTCAGCTTAATTTAACGGGCCACGGGTTGGGGTCGCATCCCATGGGTGGGTGGGGGGGGCGCCCGTTCTGCTCGGTTAAACTAGGTTCACTTTCATGCAGACGTAAAGGCGGGATCACTTTATTGATGTGAAAAAAGGTTGCAAAGTGTCGACACTGAGGAACATCTAAATCTCTAAGAAGAAGTTCTTCAGGAATTCAAACGCAGATCCTTTTTCCCAGAATACTTTTCTCTTTTCTGAATGAAGACCATCGTGCCACACTGATCGAGGATCAAGTGATTATAGTTTACTTCATCTACAAATCTAAAGTTACACGACGGCCTTGTTCCTGTCACGGCTCTTGTTTATGTGGAGTGTGGGTGAGGGGGGGGGGGGGCAGCAATAAATAGATTCAAGTGTGTAATGACCCAATAACCACCCCTGTACTGCTCCACCATGCACAGATGATTCACTTTAAAACAAAACACACAAAAAAGGGCTGCAGCTGTTGGGGCTGACTTAAGTTCAGCTTCTCTGTTGGGCAGGAAGCTGAAGGTGAGTGTGTGTACATGTACATGTATTTGTATATATGTTTACTTGTACACAACAGAAAGCCAAAGAAAACTATCGCATATGAAATCAGCCATTCAAAGGAACGCACGAGCGTGAATACGTGCATGCGTACAGGCCTGCGTGCGCGTAATGGGCTAGTGTGTATGTGCCGAGGTGTGCATGCGTCTTAATAGGAAGCAGTCGCAGAGCCGCTGACGGCTCCATAAAGGAGCCTTTGAATGGCCTGGCTCCGGTAAATTCAGAGCAGATGTGAGGGAAAGAATATCCAGCCAGGTTGAGTGGCCCTTCGCTGCGAAGGCGACAGGAGTCCAATCCAGGGGAGGCAGACGGCGGGCGGGAGCCAGGAGGGAAAAGGGCCACACATTCGCTCTCATCAGCCAGGAGGAACCTTTGCATGGCACCAGTCGGGAGGACGGGACATTTTAATGTGAGCCACTCTGGCTTTTTAAGTGAGAGTAATCCTCTTTGAGTTCAGTTGACTAGCTTTCCGCTTACGTGTGGAACTTCAGGCCAGGTGTGCGCTTCGGGGATGTCTTCCACAGACCCATGGAGACTGGAGCGCTCGGAGCCCAGGCTTCCTGCCATCTATACTGGCTGCAGCTGAGGCTAGTGGAGGGCTATAGGGATCAAATTGGTTAACCCCCCCCCCACCCCCCACCCCCCTAACATGCATGGCCAGGTAACATATGATAGGCCAGACTCCTTGCAGTCAAGTGGGGTGAGGCTCATTAAGGTGTCAGGGATACTCGGCCAGCTGTGGTGTTAGCTTAGTTGAGCACAGAAATAAGGGGGTGCAGTTAGCCTGGCTTGGTCTAGGGAAGAACATCTGTCCGCTAGCATCCTTAAAGATCAGTGTCTCAACATGTTATATGTGTTTAAGCATTCAAGGAAGTCCCTGCAAGATCACTCAATGGAGCCTGACAATTTTCTATAGGAATGGATTTTGGGCAAACAAAAAGTTTTGATTTGGTTTTGAATGAACATAATGAGAATAAACAAAATAATAGTAAATATATATATATATAAAATATATATATATTCACATTAAAAAAAAGAAGAATGGTTGAATTGACCACTGTAAGGATAACACAGGAATAACAAAGCCTTATGCTAAGCTCGGCTAACAGCTAGCAGTAGCTCCATATTTAAGAAACAGAGAGTCTGTAATTTCCTAAAAAATGTCATACTTCTTTGAAAATACCATTAATACTCATTTACAAGACGTTAAAAGGAAGCTGTTGTTTCATCACCCAGGGTCGATGCTAGCCTGTTTCTAGCTGCTAAGCTAACAGGCTAAGACAGCTTCATTCAATAATGGCTGTGCGAGTGGCATGAGGCGTGTAAAAGAACGTCCAACTGCTTCTTCTAGAGGCGAGGGGCCTCTGTGTGTCACTCAAGTGGGACGGCTAATGACTGCAATCTAGAAACATTTTAAATAAAGTATAATATTGTGTGTAGAAAATGTGCTTTTATATTCCCTCCTGTGTTTCAGGCCCGGCTTCAATTAAACACGAGCCTGAAACATTTATCTCATGAGGGGGGCCTGAAGCTCATTTGCACACTCTGCCTCCAGCAGGCAGTTACAACGACTGATAGATGGAGGGCTGAGCTTTATTACCTGTGTTGCTATAAACAAGATGTATGCACAATGAGCTGTTTTTAGTTTAAAGTGACGAGAGAGAGCCCGTGTGCCAGCTCATAAACGAGGGCCTGGCGCTGCGTGTCCGGAGGCGATCGGTAAACACAACGTGAGCTCGGCCTCGCTCGTAAACCGCTGCTCCGACTGCGACCACAACGCCAAAGCTGCAGCCGTGTCAGCGTTTAAGACAATGAAAATACCTATCAGAAGCCTTACAAAGAAGAGTCACGTTGGAGGGAGGGATGGATGGATGGATGGAGGGAGGGATGGATGTCTGGAATGGCCCCTTGCGTTTCCCGGTTCTGGGTTGGAGGCTGAGCTGTTTGAGGTGATCTTGCATGCAAGGTTGCTTCTGGAAAACCAGACCCCGGAGAGTAAGCAGATTTTTCTGTAAGCAATACGCCCTCCTCTGTGTGTGTGTGTGTGGGGGGGGGGGGGGGGGGGGGCAACGGGCACTTTGTCTGTAACTGAAGCTGTTCCATCTGAATGCAACTGAAAACAAACAGCGAGCGATTTCACACCCGAACGCCTCCTTGCACGGATAAATCTCTCTCTATCTCTGGCCTCTGTCTCTTCTCGGGATTTGTTTGTCGGTCCTCCGTTTCTCTTCCTGCCACCTGCCCGGCCCTTCATCTCTACTTTATATCTTCATTCCACGCAGATGAAGCTTGAGGGGGGGGTGTGGGGGGTGGGGTTAGCCGGCGGGCATCACTTTCACTTTTAATTAAAACTTCACACCCAAAATAAATGTTGCTGAATATCACACCCACTCATATCACCCTAAGAAAAGAGCCCGCCGGGGCCAGATGTTTGCCTTAGCGTGGATAAATATCTAAGTGGCAGCTTTCTCTGTAAGGGAATCTGCTCCCTCTGTCGTTTCGTCGGATTAGCTGGGGTAACGAAAACATGGGGATTGTGTTCCCTGTGTTTCTCACTCTGGCTCTTCAGCATAAACACCGTGAGTTCTTGGCCTTGCTCACATCCGCCTCCTCAGCTCCTCCGCCACTTCCCTCGGCTCCCGGGGTTCGGAGCGGCGGGGTTTGTTTTAGTAGCACAGTCCCCAGAAGACTGTTTGGTTGTGTTGTGTGTCACGCTGGGTGAGTGTTTGATTATGCTGAGTGTCACACGGAGCGAGCGGAGAGGCAGGGGTGGGGGGGGGGGGGTTCTAATCCCCTCTCTGCTTTGTCCTCTTCTGCACAGCTTTCGTCTTTGCAGGACACTTCAATCTGGAACTGGGGAAGAATTCATGTCTCTGAAAGAAGGCCTGTGGGACGCGAGGGTCTTGTTGCAATGCACAAACTGAAATTAAGGTTGAACCAAGGACACCTCGGTGTACTCGCTTCTACTCCTGGGTTGATTCGCATCTAGTGGCCATACTCACATACCGAACCTCCTCTTAGGAAGGATAAACCCGAGGATCTGTCTCGCATTATCAAGAGACCGAGAAATTCTGTTAGAGTGAAATACGTGTCCGAAGCGATGTTTTATTGACTAAAAACGCATTAAGGAGCTGCAGCAGGTGACAAGTTCATTATGGAGAATGTTGGCTCCATCTTTGAGTCGTAAATATTCATCCTCGGATGAAAATAGTTCCATAAAAATGCTCTATTTATTATACTTTGAATGCCTTTAAAATATACATTTGAGACCCATTTTCACAGATTTGAGTGTTAAATGATCGGGGTGGGGGGTGGGGGGTCAATAGGAATGTATGTGCTGTTTTCAGACCATTGCTCTATTGCTCGCTTTGAAAAGAAAACGGAAGGAAACAAATGTCTGTAAATTGTATTCTTGTTATGTCTGGCAGAGGCGACGTTGCTCTTCCAGCTTATATCGCTCTGTTCTTCCTCTTTCGTGGTGCGAAAGCAAACAACAGAACGGCTGATGAAGGTCTTCAGTAAGCCGCTGTTTCCTGTCAGAGCATCTCTGAGTTTATTTGGTCAGAAGAAAATGCCAACTTTGACGTTTTCACTTTATTTGCCCCGTAAGAACAAATGTCCGACCTGACGCGGTTTAGTCAGCAATGAAGACTCTTCTCACGACTTAGCCCTGTTAGCCATGACTGGCTGTGGCACGGACCACCTGGCCCAGTTGGGTTCTGGTTTGGGGCTACAATCCGGCCCCACTAATAGGCATTTAACCCCCCCCTCACATCCGCCTTGTACCGTGTTCTTCTTAATGAGTCTCTACCCTGGGCTGTAAACAAGCCCAGATGCAACCCCAAAACACACACACAGGAAATGTCTCACGACCAAAACAAGCCGAGGTTCCAGCCAGCTAATGCGTGATGGGGTGTGAACAGGAAGGCTGATCCTTGCAGCTTTTCTGCCTCTCCGCTCCACAAGCAGCCATTATCCTGAGGGGAACGGCTGAATGCAGTACTGCAAAACCCCAGCTATTGCTTTGCACGCCAAATCCTCGCCGGCCGCCAAGATCATCACAGACCGCTGCCTCACTTCTTTTCCACAGCCTACAGTTACAGTATGTACACAAACCACAGTTTATTCAGCACTGTGTTGGATCTGGCAGCTCCAACACGCCACAGTAGGAACAATGTCTGCCTCGACACAAAAAGCATCTCTCATGCAACGAGGTTTTTTATTGAACTCGTAGGGAGACCTCGACAAAAGGTCCTTGTGTTGGAGCGAGCGCGGCCGCAGCTGGTTCCCTTTACTACGCAGACGTGGCTAATGTACAGCGATCGGCCTTGAGTCAACAATGCTGGCCGGAGAGAGGTCCTAATTGATGACAGGAAACCTTTCGGCCAGAAATGTGTTTAAACTGCCCCAAAAATGTCCAAATGAATTGGGGCCATTTTCCTCACAAAAACGGCAAACAACTCTGGATCACCTCAGAAAAAATAAAATACAAATGTGAGATAATTAACCTGTTGGTCCGGAGACACCGAGAACACAGACCAAGATTTAAGATTTGTTTCCACTGTTGATGCAATGCACACACACACACACACACACACACACACACATCCTTAATTAGCCAATTATGTCCCTCTATACAAACCTGAGCTGTTTCACAAAGGACTTTTATTCCTTCAGACAGTCAGGGAAAAAAAAAAAACAATCACTGCTCTGTTTGCTGCCTGCTTCTTGTTGACAGTGAGTGCATGAGAGTAAATGTTCATTTTAAAGGAATAGTTCAGCATTTTGGGATTTTCATCAAAAGCAGCTCATCTGGGGGTCAGAGAATAGACAGGAAATAAGAGAAGCCGACCGACCGGCATCTTTAACATTCACTCTCCGTCTCCATTCTGCAAGACGAGAAAAAGATAAAGTGTAAAATATTAAGCTATTTAGCGATTACGGATCCACAAGCTGACACTTAACACTCAATGAACGTTGAAAAACAAGGGTAAATACCCCCCCACACCCGATGACAATCTTTGCATTTCATTTTAAACTGACTTTTCATGAAACAAAATAACACGACCAGAACAGCAGATCCTTGTGGAGCCCAGGGCCGGGGTGGGGGGTGGGAGATCAGTGCATGTACCGAGGCCCCCCCCCCCCCTCTGTACCGAGCCCAAGGGTGACCCTTTGATGGTGGAGTGTGACATTAGCACATTTAGGATGGGGGGGGGGGGGGGGGGGGGGGGGGGCATTGTGGCAATGTGACAGCCATCACATCTACCAATCGACACGGACCCCGATATGAGAGGTTCTGGTCGGCTTCGGTTCCGATCAATAAGGACTCACATATCCTGTCCGACGACCACCGACCAGCCATGTTCCTGAATCCGCCGTCCTGACGGAGCCGTATGATTGGCCGATCATCCTTTAGTTAGTCCGTCAATGGCACAAACCAAACCGCCGGGGTTTAACGATGTTCAGGAGGGCCTGGGCCGAGATTAGGCTCCCAAATCCTGCTGGTTCCACTCCCCCCCCTTTAGACCTTTCCTGAAAGCAGCCCTTACATGGGGTTGTGCTCTTTGTTGATGCCTTTTTCACAATTTTTTTTTTCTGGTCCTTTCTAACTCCTGCTCCCTCCCTTTTTCTCCGGGGAGAAACTCTTTGGTACAAGAGATTAGAGCGGGTGCTGCCTAGCAACAGAATAAAAATGGCAGCTACAAAAGAGTCGCTCTCACTCTCCGGCGTCTGACCTACATAATCCCGAGTCTGTGATCGTGCAACGTAACAACACGATGAAAGGAACTGCTGCGATTTAACCCTCAAATAAATACTCTACCATCTCTGACCCCCGCATCTCAAAGGGCAATCTCGCTTTCCTCGGCGAACCGGAATCTTGGCGTTGCCTAATTAGAGAGGAAGAAGAGGCCACGAGCACCGTTGGAAATGAGATGAATGCATTTGAGGAGATGGCAGCCGAGTGGCAAAGGAGATTAGCAGTGATCACAGCGACGCTGTCGGCTTCAGAGAGCGAGAGCGAGCGGCGGAACCTCCTTCTGTTCGCCGACTCATCTCTCCTTCAGCCACAGGCAGGCGGAGAACAGAGGGATGGGAAAGCTTTACTTCTCTGTCTTCTGCTTATTGATCAAAGGACGTAGGAAAAAAAAGAAGACAGCAAAATACTGGAAACTTTGACTTGAAACTTTCTCTTCACTGCAGGCTTTTTTATCAGTTCTGGACCAGTTTGCATTTTGACCCGTCACCACCGTGCTTTTTGTCCAAAGTATCTTAAAATAAATACGTCCTTGATTGCAAGTGTATATTTCTTTTTTCTACATAAATAACTTCTGATAGCATTGAGTTGAATTTTGTTTTCAGCATGTGGCTTCGAGTCCATGCCATGAAATCCATACTCCTGGGTAGAATAATGTAAAAATACGGAGCCTTTTCTTTTTGGTATGCGCTCCCTTGAACTTTTAGTTCTGACACAAAAATGCATATTCTTTTGAATAGCAGCTCTCTTTTAATCCCCCCGACCAAGGAGGTGATGTTTTTGCTGGCATTGCTAGAGGTTGAGGGTACAGCCCAAGGAACAATCTATTAGATTCTGGATGGATCCAAAGGGATTATTTACTACTGTGGGATGGGGGGGGGGGGGGGGGGGGGATTAGAAAAGTATTGCCTGTAACTTCATGGACAATGCCTGAACAAGAATTACACAATGGCATCTACCACACAGCTATAATCTGGTGATGCAGGCTGTTCTAATTTAGAGAGCTCATGGAAAATATGTTATTTACGAGATAGAGACTAAAGATACCGACTTAAAGCAAGATCTAGTCGCAGCTAGAAACCGCGGCGATTCTGTACGGCGTCAAAAGATCCTGACGAAGGGAGAACTGTTATCCTTGAATAACTATTAAATGACTAACGACACCAGCGCGGCTCCAGCTAGGTTTTTTTTATGGCCATTGAGTTATGAGAGCAACACTATCATGGGACTGCTGCTTGTAGGTGCGATGACATAATGGGGAAACTGTGCTGCCTTGGCGGAGGTCGGCCTTCTCCGAGTTCTGTCCAGTTCACTTTTCTTACATTTACATCAGATTTGAGTCTGAAAGGTCAATTAAATTGGAATTTAGCTGCTATTTCTTCTTTGTACGACAACCTTCTCTCATTTTTATCCCATTAAATTATTATTATTATTATTTTTGCCTTTTACAGCTTTTCCCGTGAGGAGTCGCCACAGCAAGTCAACCTTCTCCACTTCACCCTGTCCTTTGCATCGTCATCCCCAACAACAGCCACTCTCACGTCCTCCCTCACTACGTCCATGTATCTTCTCCTGGGTCGACCTCTAGCCCTGTTCCCTGGCAGCTCCATCCTCAGCATCCTTCTACCGATATAGTCCCTGTCTCTCCTCTGGACATGTCCAGCTCCAAACCATTAAAGTCTGGCCTCTCTGACCTCGTCTCCAAAACGTCTGACCTTCACTGTCCCTCTTTATTGTCTCATTTCTAATCCTACCCAACCTGGTCACCCCCAAGGAGAACCTCAGCATCTTCATCTCCTCCACTTAAGCGCCGCCTCCTGTCTCTTCCTCAGATATGTTTAATGGCGTAATGGAGTATCCGAGACATGGTGCGTGTGTGTTATTGTGTGTGTGTGTGTGTGTGTGTGTGTGCGTGTGTGCCCTTCCAGGCGAGAATGCAAACAGAGTACCGGGGGTTCTGTTTGGGGTCCGGTTGCGAGGGAGTGGCGAGCTGTGTGAACCCTGGTGCTCCCTGACTGCTGCATTTTCATGGAAAGCGTCTCTTTGGGGGGGGCTGCAGGTTTTCAATGCACTCATTTACACATCAAAACAGCACAGGAAAGGGATAGTGCTCGAGGGGGGTGGGGGGGGGGGCTGCAGGAGGAGGGAGGGCAGGGTAATGAAGGATGCTTTATTTTCTCTTTTTTCCTCCCCTCAAGGCTGGGCAGGGGTTTAAGCCCCCCGGGGGAAGGGGGGGCACTGATGCCATAATGATCGCCTTTTAATCAGATGGAGGGATCTCTCCTGCAGCAGACAAAAAAAACGTGGCGTCAGCAGTTAAAGCATGAAGGTCTTTATTTATAATAAACTTATTGATCCTGCGCAAACAGGACCTGCTCTGTATTTCTTTAGAATCAATAAACACTCCAGTCAACACAGTGAAATATTCCCGGGAAGCCCGTGAGGGGAAAGTTGTCTGACTTTTGGCTCAGACGGTTCAACTGACACTATTTAACCTCCTGAGCCAGAAGAGGAAGAAGAAAAACAGAAAGCCGGCGCGGAGGCCGAAGAGCTCGATCTTTAGAGCACGGCAGGGTTTACTTTACTGACTCCTGAAATTGGACGTAACTGGAAACGGGGAGTGGGCGGGTCCTCGGGACAATGCTCGGCGTTGATTGGACGCGCCGCAGACCTCAGGTGTGCGTAGCGCCACCTCTGGCGCCAAAGGAACCGCAGCGCAAACAGCCTGCTGGTCTGGAAGGGAGCGCTCGTTCTCCGCACCGTCTGGAGCCGCGGTGTGATTCCTTTCCTCTGCGAAACAGCGGAACTAAAAATAGCCGCCAGCGACCTGGAAACGCAGCAGTCCGTGTGTGTGTGTGTGTGTGTGTGTGTGTGTGTGTGTGTGTGTGTGTGTGCGTGCGGGGGGGGGGGGTATAAGACACGTTTCTGTTGACCTCTTGTTAAACCTCTCTTAGTTCGGGAATACATGGAAAATGATTCAAAACAATAGAAATGCAGAAAGGGTAAGAACATAAAACAACATTGGTTGCCCCCCCCCCCCCCCCTCCCCCATCTTGTTCAGCAGCAGGAAGGAATAAGTGATTGCTGTTAACCGAGGCGTTGCGCGGATCCGAGTGGAAGTGTGGTTCATTTACTACAAACACAACGCAGCTTTGATTCGGACCAGCGCGTCCCGTCAATGAATGCCAGCGTGTGCGTGTGCGTGAGCAGCGTGTGCGCGGAACGAGCTGCCGGTGGTTTATTATAAGTCCTGGAAACGGGGGGGGAACAAAACAAGTTGTCAGCGGCACATGCCTGCTCCACACCGCAGAGGCTCCAGTTATGTAAAACAAACACACCCCTGATCGGCGCGCCCCCGTGCAACTACTGGCCACACGCACGCAAAGCAATCAATCCCGCTGCTGTCAAACGCGGTAATTTAAATTGGCACTTTATATTGTTCAAGTCTCGCGATGTTAAAACGACACGAGAACACGGTGGCTCTGACGCGCCTCTGAGCTGCGAGACTCAAAGTTAATTTAGTGACATAATGTCGACCTGATGGCCGTTCAGCAATCAGCCAATGAGATCCCTCCTGAGACGCACGTGTTAAACATCACGGCGTTCCCTTAAAGTCAGAAATGCAGCTTCAAAGATAAAACGAATCCACGCAATGAGGCTGCAACCCACTTCATCCTCTCAGATCAAAAAAGATGAGCGTTTTGTGCAGGGATCAGTGGAAACGAGGGGGGGGGGGGGGGGCAACAACAGCAATGATTAAATCTGTCATTAATCACACGTATTCCTGCTGCAAACATTAATACTCGCCACGGATCGTCGCTGCGTTCATCAGCGATTCTCTTTGAGGATTATTGTTGGGGGGGGCACAGGGATGAGAGAGATAAAGCAGTTTCTGGCTGCAATGTGTGCATCCAGGGGGGGGGAGACGACGAGCAATCATTTGTGAGGCCCAAAGTTTAAAAAGACTCCTGGAGAGGCCGACTCCACCGTGAGAAATTAAAAAGGACGACGACAAGAAGAGGCAGAAGCCGAGCGTGAACTCCACAGATTTATTAAGCCGCCCTCCAGAAGGCCCGAACTCTGATAAAAAGGCACTTAGCATCCCTTTAACTTTAATAAATGTATCTAAAACGACAAATCTGAGACGAGCCCCAACTTAAATTAAATATATTTACAATAAATAAAACATTTATTATGTAAAACATGCGACTTTCAGGAGGGAGGGGGGGGGGCAGACTAACATTTCCCAGGATCCCTCCCATAACAGTCTTCTTCTTCTTCTCTTGCGTTTAAACACTGGGGGGGGGGGCGTGTCTCTACTGCACAGAACACGATGAAACATTTCCCCTTCACGCACTGAATACTGTCCAAAGATGGCGACGCGTCTGCAGCAGCGGAGCGGCGTCCGACCGCTCGTCCTCTTACAACGTCTATAGCAGCGTGTGTGTGTGTGTGTGTGTGCGTGCGCGTCTCAGACGTGCGTGGGGTTGTCCGAGTGCAGGTCACTCTTGGCCACGTGCAGAACCACCGTGGGGGACTTGTAGTGGCAGTGCGTGCTGCCGCCGCCGCCGCCGCCGCCGCCGCAGGGCTTCCGGCTCCGAGTCCTGTCCGACAGCTTCCTGCTGCAGAGGCCCTGCCAGGTCTGCAGGGTCTTGGTGCTCCACACCCACACGCCGCTGGTGATGCCCACCACCAGGGACATGAAGATCTTCAGCATGAACACGGCCACCGTGGGGACGGACGCCCGCAGGGAGCAGTCGCCGCCGCCGCCGCCGCCGCCGCAGCCCGTCTGCAGCCCCCGCAGCTTCCAGTAGTCCATGTTGAGCCGCTCGTAGAAGTAGCAGACGATGACGCAGGTGGCCGGCGCCGTGTAGAGGATGGAGTAGATGCCGATCTTCACCATCAGCTTCTCCAGCTTCTCCGTGTTGGTGCCCTCCGTCTTCATCACCTTGCGGATGTGGAAGAGCGCCACGAAGCCCGTGAGGACGAAGGAGGTGCCGACCACCAGGTAGCAGGACAGCGGCACCAGGACGAAGCCCGTGAGCGCCCCGGCGTCCATGCTCCCCACGTAGCACAGCCCCGTCAGCTCGTCGCCGGCCACCTTCCGCATGGTGAGGATGACGATGGTCTTCAGCGCCGGGACGCCCCAGGCCGCCATGTGGAAGTAGTTGCTGTGGGCTTCGATGGCCTCGTGGCCCCACTTCTTCCCGGCGGCCAGGAACCAGGTGAGCGTGAGGATGACCCACCAGATGGAGGAGGCCATGCCGAAGTAGTAGAGTATGAGGAAGACGATGGTGCAGCCCGTGGACTCCAGGCCTTCCTGGATGGTGTACAGCTCGCCGTTCTCCCGGTCGCAGGCGATGTTCTCGGCGCCGGCCACCGAGCGGATGATGAAGGCCACGGAGTAGACGTTGTAGCACATGGAGAGGAAGATGATGGGCCGCTCGGGGTACTGGAAGCGCTGGGGCTCCAGGAGGAAGGTGAGCACGGTGAAGGCGGTGGAGACGAAGCAGAGGACGGACCACACCGTCATCCAGATGAAGGCGAAGTCCTTGTCCCGCCTGGACCAGAAGACGTCCACGCCGGCGGAGCAGCGCGGCGCGCAGGACCGGCTCTTCTCCACGAACTGGAACTTGTCCGGGTTCTCGCAGGAGCCCGCGGGGCCCGGAGGGCGCCCGGCGCCGGCGTCCGGCTGCTGCTGCCTGGGGCGCGGCGGCACCGGGAGCATGCCCTCGCCCTTCTTGCCCTCCATCCGGGTCTCGTTCTCGGGGGCCTCCATGCACAGGGCGTTGGGGTCGTTCCGGGTGGGCAGCCTGGAGCAGTCCAGCGAGTCCGGCCAGGTGTAGCTGAACTTCTTCATGATGGGGGCGCACCGCTCCCTGGCCTGCTCGCACATGGGTCTGCAGGCGGGGATGGACGCGGACACTTTGTCCGTGCACATGGGCGCGTAGAGGGAGCAGAGGAAGAAGCGGAGGTGCGCGTCGCAGCCGTAAGCCACCAGCGGGGCGAACTCGTTCAACTTGATGGCGGCTTCTCTCTGGTCGTCGTGGTCCATGAAGTTGGGCATGCGCGTCAGGTTGTAGCCGATCCCCGCGCACATGGGGATGGCGACGGGCTCGCACTTGGCCGGTCTGCCGCGCTCCTGGTCGTAGGTGCCAATCTCGAAGCTGGAGCCCGAAATGACGAGCAGACACCAGAGGAAGATCAGCGCCTTCAGCGGGCAGCCGTCCACGACGCGCATCGTGTCAGTGGGGAAGTAGTTCAGATAAAAATGATCGTGGAAAAAGTGTAAAAACACGGGAGTGAAAGGGGACGGAGGTCCGGATCACCGCCGCGTCCCCATGCGAGCTCCGGATATTAACGTCGCCGCTCCGGGAGGAGATTAAAACGGCTTGAAATAAAGATTCAAACCTTCCACAGACTGTCGGAAACTTTGGACAAACAATGGATGATAGAAATAAAGACTCGGAGCTGCGCGCGTAAATCCTCCAAAAGCGACCGCCGGTCCCAAAAAGACGCTGCGTTCCGCTCCGGATCTGCGCCTTCGCGTTCAGGCTTGACACTGAAGTTTGCGAGCCGCTCAGTGGGACTCCAGTCAGGGGGTGGGGGGGGGGCGTGACGCTCACATTTCAACCGCCACACAAGGAAAATATCAGACAGATGCTGCAGGACGGTCAAAAATACCTCCGGTGTCTCTGCTCGGGGTTCGGTTCAGAGTCTTCGATTAAAAACCAAAATGGTTTTGTCTACAAATGCAAACGACAGGGGCGTCGCTAGATGTCTTTTGTTTTTTTACATTATTTTTTGCCTGGATTTGATTTATGAAAAGAAGAATTGTTAAACTAGAAAATGAAAGGAGGCACAGACCACCTCACAGTTAAAAAAAAACACAAAAAATCAGAATCTACAAACTACTAAAGAATGAGTAAGCATCCTATTAACTTATTCTGATCTGAATATTTCATATTCCCCCCCCCCCCCCCGTCACTGCAGAATTTATTTGCACCAGCAGCAACTCAATACAAATAAATACTTCATTTGCAAAGTACTAGCAGGCACAACACAACTAAATTTGATCGATGAAAGTGACTGAAGGTCTTCACAGAGTTCGGAGAGCAGCCATCGGAGCATCCTTTCATTATAAGGCCTGATGAAGAAAAATAAAAGTGTGAGGTAACACCTTTCCCCTCTGGGTCTATCATACGAAACCTGCCTCCCGATCCTCTGAGTCAGCCTCTGAGTATTTTTTTGCTCCGGTATAGTTGCAGAGAGGAGCCAGCGCGCCTCCTGGAAAGACGATAGTCCCGTTGCTGACTCATAATTACTCTGCCACCATTTTCTTCTCGCGTGCAGCGTAATGTGAAACCGTATTGACTCGATTCTTGGCTGCAAAACAAAGCTGGCTTCCACCTCGTTGCTCGAGGATGCTAAATAGCAGGGGCGTAACGATCGCTGCAAACACACACACACACACGTGCACAGTTAGTCAATAAATAGGTTTATTCAAGGTGGCATGAGACAGACAGGACAAAACAGTGCACAGAATCAGGTTTAACGTGCAGCTGATGAATGAAACAGTGATAGCAGGGCAGAGGACTATTGTTTCCATCTAGTGGCTGAATGGGGGGGGGGGGGGGGGGTGTCCTGCAGCTCCACAGCTGTCGCACTGATCTTTTCTCAAACAGGGGTCAAGCTCAAGGATTCTGGCTTGTCGCCAGGCGGGGCTGAGTTGGTTGTTGAATGCATACTGTTTCCATTACTGCCTGAGTTAGGACTCTTGTTTTACATCAGTCTGGTGTGAGAATGACTCGGTGCTGAGGGGGGGGGGGGGAAGGAGGGCGCTGCTGCTGCCGCCTCCTTCATGCAGCCCGGAAAGGCACAAACATTCTCAGGAATAGTGCAACAAATGGGATGAAAAAAAGTAGATGTGATCCTTGTAAAACAAAAAAACGAACAGACGGTGGCATAAAAACTCTAATTTACTGCTTTATTTTGGGTTCTTTACAAAAAACAATTACAGCTGCGACATGGACCAAATCATCTTATTTTAGTTGCTGCTCGTAAAATGAAAGCCACGTGAGCCGCCCCCCCCCCCCCCCCCCCCAAAAAAGTCTTTCCACTCGATCAGTCGCAGACTTTAACCTCGTCTTTCTTCGTCTTCTTCTTCTTTCTTATTCGGCTTGTCTCCACAGCAAATCAACCTTCTCCACTTCACCCTGTCCTTTGCATCGTCCTCCCCGACACCAGCCACTCTCATGTCCTCCCTCACTACGTCCATGTATCTTCTCCTGGGTCGACCTCTAGCCCTGTTCCATGGCAGCTCCATCCTCAGCATCCTTCTATAGTCCCTGTCTCTCCTCTGGGCATGTCTGTCCTCTCTGACCTCGTCTCCAAAACGTCTAACCTTCACTGTCCCTCTTATTGTCTCATTTCTAAACTTTAACGGCATCTTTTGTGTCTAAACAAGCATTTTTCCTAAAAATGACCGTATCTATATAAAAAAACGACCTTGTCTAATGAGGTGTAAAAATTCCGCTGCTTAAATACTACACTGTGTATAATGAGGTTATGAATCAGCCACTCCTCGTTTCATGCTTTCTATATGACAAATTGAGTTGGATGAAGGCGGTGTGGGGCTGCTGTATCAGATACGGCCTCCAGAATCAAGTTAAGCCAGATTGAGCGAGGGAGGAAATACATTCCAGACTCCGAGATGATATCTTACTGTGCGTCAGCGTCCGAGGTTATTGGTGAATCAAACCAAAAACCTTCGACAGTTCCATCGCTGCTAAACTGCCTCTCCAATACAAGCTCTCAGAGATAAGGGCTCGTTGGAGACGGCCCCCGAGCGTGGCCTTTGATAGCGAGAGATTATTATCATTAGGCTGATATCGTTCTCTAAAGTCGAGGCACACGAATCCAGATGCATTAGAATCCAGGCCGTGGAAGCATCTTTTGGTAGGAGCTAGCTGACACAGCACTTTAGGTTGGGTTTGATATTCTCAGCTCGCTGTTTGCCGTTTGTTTCTTATGCTAACCTGAGCTAATCAGCTGGAAAAATACTGTAAGGCAGTTTTAACCTCCCGGCTCCAAGGGCACAGCTAGCTTGGAAAGCTTCTAATGTTCTAGTGTTTCTCATGCAAAACTATGCTAACCTTGCAGCTTCATATTTAGCATTTTCCTTACTCCACTGCGACGCCGCTCGCCGGCTTGATTTACAATTAACAATTGGGCAAGATTGAATTTGCGTGCCTCTTGTTTCCCCAGTAATCAGTTTAGGAGACACAAGGTCTGACCGCACCACTGCTCCGTGTGCGTTGACCCTGACATGGGAAACCATTGTGCTTTTCTTTTTGTGTTTTTGTTTCACCTAATTGTGTTATTTTTTTTATTTTATTTTCTTGACCTGAACAGAGAATTTGTGGAAAGAGCAGGAAACATTTAGATTTTTTTTGACATTCATTGACTTGCAGCTGATTTGTTTTAAGTGTTTTAAGGTCAATGCTATTTACTTTCCCATTTGGTGAAGGAAATGGATATATGCTATTTATTTCTTACCCCCCCCTGCTAACCTTCACCCACTCCAAATATTGCTGCATGTCAAGTCTCTGTATGTCTTTGTAATAACTAGCCTCCCCCCATCTTTTATTTCACGCAGCCATCAGGCGAGCCGGTGGAGTGCGGGCCTTGTAATTACTACCTCTCACTTATTGGTTATCACGTATCAGGGACAAAGCCATAAACATCCCACGGAGAACAATGGGGAAGCCTTGCCATAGCGTCTGGGACTGTTATGAGTGTAATAAGAGAAACCTCGCACTTGAAGCAACACATCTGGAGCAGGGTATTACCTTTTGACAGGGAGTATAAAGGCATATTGTTGAGGCTCTGATCATGTAATTATCTCTTTATTCAGTATTTTCGGAGAATGAATGGGCGGTCACCGGAGACTCGCGGCAGATGGAGTTTGTAGTTCTCTTGTTTTCTAGAGACGTCTGATGTCCCTCTTTAAGTGATTATTGCTCACTTCTTAGCACAACTTGGAATGGTTATCCCGCTCTAATGAGAGGACAGTGCGCCCTAAAACGCCCCACATTTGCTGTTATGTCATATTATATAGCGCTAATAGGGCATTGGCCCGATTCATCACCTCCGTCCATCTGTGTTCCTCGTTCTCCATTATTTAATCATGAGATAATGTCCTTTGCAGCCTGCGGTAGGTAGCAGCAGCGACAGCGCTGCCATAGTCAGAGCATGATCATTCAGTTTGGTCTCTATCACAACGTTTTCTAATCACCCCGGTTCTTTTAGACACAAAAAAAACCCAGTCTGTTTGTGAATATAGATAGAAAAATACTCTACAGCTAAATACATTCATTTTATAGAATGCATAGATGCATAATGCCACATTCAATTTTTTTTACCTGCAGAGACCTTGTAGGTAAGATCTTTAGGTTTTATACAGGTTAAATTATTAATGTAAGTTTAATTAATCAGCACATCAACAACAGAAAATAAAATAAACAAATGTATAAAAGAATACAGAAAATATTTCACTTTGTATTAAAAAAATATTAGCCTATTATATTACAAACTATTGATATAGATCAATGCAAATGTATCCCAAGAAGAATCCAGGCAAATAATATTAGATAATAAATACAATAGATTAAACACAAACATGAAATGAAGGCCTTTTTATTGATGCTATAATCACGTCCTTTACGATTGATCTCATTGTGTAACTGGAAACGTCCATAAATGAAAGTAATAAACCCACAAAATAAAAATAACCCACTGCCAACTGCAAATTTACGACGGTCAAAGGCTGCAGATGTTTTCTGAAGAGTAAAACATCCGTTTGTTGCGTGCTGGTATTGCTGGTGTGTTGTGTCAAGTGAACATAGCGTGTGTATTCTGCAGTGTAAACATGTGTCTTATAGAATTCGTGCACAGTCACTGCAGCTGTTTGGGACTCTTGTATTTGTTATATTTGCACAACTAGTGTGTTTAGCTCCAACCAAACACTGATAGTGGAAATGGGGCAGAATGTCTCTGGCCGGCTGCAGGAACTGTTGACCACTTCGAGTTCTCTTTCAGGGGCAGCGGCGGGTTGTTCCCGACACGCTGCTGGACGATGGTTTATATAAACGGGATATAGTTTCTGAAGGCTCCTGAAGCCGATCAGAAGCGAACGGGATTCCGTCATTGTTGAGGTTAGGGTAGCTGCATCGGCATGTGACTGGGGAATGGATGGTGTTGGGTTCTGGTGCGATATATATATATATATTTATTATTATTTAGCTTTAACTTAGGACAGAAAGCACACAGTTATTTTTACATACCGGTAATTGATTATGTCCACCTGCTGTGAGATTGGCCGTTATTGACTTCAGGGCCACTGAGCGACATGGGCAGTTCCCACAGAAGATATTTTTACCCCCGCCACCCAAACCTGTCTGTCTCCCTGTCTGTCTGCCTGTCTGTCTTGACGGGTTAGGAGGTCCTGGATTTGCTCTGATACTATCAGTACTTCATTGCCAGATTGTTTAATGCACAAATTTGCACCTTTAATTTTTCCTGCTCACATACTGTATATTAAACCCAAGTCTTTAATGTGACATTCCTGGCATCTATTTTCAGATCATTAAATTCACCAACCTAAAATCGTTCCGTAGCTCAGTTTGATAACATTTTTTTTTACTTGATTAATGGTGCACTTGTGTAACCGGATGGGATGTAATTAGGCAGGCAGGTGTGGGATGGAGCACCTGTGGCCCATTTGCCACTGATTGGGGGGGGGAGTATATAGGTGCTTCCCTTCCCTCGTTCCTGTCTTTGTGTTTTCCCCGTCAAAGGCAGGTTGGCCATAGACTGTCGCTGCCTTGTCTCTCCTTTTCATTTGTTTTTAGAGTCTTAAATAAATATTTTGAATTAGTAACTGCCGTGCTGGTTTAAAAAGTATTTGCAATCATAGACAAACAAATCAATCGTAGGAACATAACACTACTTTGTGTAACAACAGCTGGTTTCTCTCTGAATTATCCCACCCCAACTGTGACAGAAGTACAAAACTGCTCCTATGGGATGAAGGTCGATGGGGTTCAATTCCTGCTGCTCAATCCTCAAACACACAAACACAAAGATAGAGCTACTGACGTTTACAACAGCAGGGAAGCGTCATCAATGGGAGAAAGAAAGGCTTTTGTGACGGGGTTTTATCACAGAAGTCAAAGAAGCAATGCTGAAACTTAGTGCTACACAGTTTCTGTAAATACGGCGATTCTAAAGCGGCAACAATAGCAAAAATATAAAGCAATCAAAAGCCATTCAACCGTGTTAAAAAGACGTAAACATACCAACGATGTTTGTGCTTATGCATTCACTCATGCAGCATGGGGGTGTTTGCGTTGGAAGGCCAATGGGGAACGGCTCAGTTTGTGATTGTCCAATGTTCCCTCTTTGTTTTTAAAGGCTGGAGTTTCTGGCACGCTCAAGACCTCTCCTGGGCGTCCTCGGGGAGCAATGCAGCTGAAAGCAATACTACCACGCGGTCGTACAGCTGCAGCAGAGCTGAATGGTTGAGACTTTCTGCCAAGGGAAAGCGGGGTCAGAGGATTTAGGAGTATTTAAAGATCCAGTTTTAAGGGAGGGAGGTGTAAACAAAGACTTTTATGTTGTTGTTTAAAGGATATGAGAGGAAACGTCGCCCATATTCCAGATTGTGTAATGGGAGAAGACGTTATATTGGTCTTTACCGCCGGCGTCCTGCGCCGGTAGGTGTTGGGGTCGATTGTGTTTCACTGTGGGTCAGAGTGCTGCTAGTGAATGAGTTTAAACTGTCAGGCCGACCCGGCCTGGCTAAAAATGGACTGAGGGGGGTGGTGAGGCAAGCAAGGTTAAAGGAACAAGTAGCATATCTGACTTGAAATAACACTTGCAGTTGCTATTTATTTTGGAGAGGCTTGTCAATCAACTTTATAAGCTGTACTTGGGAAACCCGACAAAAACATTAGCCTGAATTTCAGATTTATTTATTTAAATTACTAGTTCAAAATTGTTTGCTTTTTGTTTTGTTGGAACATTGATATATGAAGAAGGAAAGTAGCAGAATTAGCTAAAGAAAAACATTCTACATTTATGGAGAGACTGAGAACTTCTTGATATAACAGACAAGTTGGTGAAACTTTTGTATATTTTATTTTACCTCTCATACCATGGTTAGCATAGCGCACTTATTATCACTATTTATCTTACTTGTTTCCATGTAAACCTTAAAACAAAGCATATACATGCAGATAAATATAAAAATAATGCATTTATTTGTCCATATTTGGCCAGAGTCAGGTCAGCTGTGTGCGTTTGTCTCCAGTCTGCATGGTAAATTATGTGTGTCCAAATGATTTTGTGCAAACCAGAGCTAATATTTTCCTAATTTCCCTATCTTTGGACGGACAGAGCCACTGGTTGTTGCCTCAACGCATTCCTTTAATTTAAAATAATCTATACACTTCCAACAAAGAGGCATATTGGTAATTTGCAATTTCAATCTGACCAGCAAAAACAATATTGGCGGGGATTCTAATGACATTATATTTTCTTTGTGAAGCGTATAAAAAGGTAAATGTTTAACAGATATTCACACGAGCGGATTAGTAGAGGTGTTCAGATTCAACTCGCGCCCCCCCCCTTGCAAGGCCCTCATCCTTCATATCCAACCTGGCAACTAATAAACCAGCAACTCACAGAGGGCACATTGCTTCTTGGAAAAAAAAAAATAAAGGGAGAGGATTACTCCTCACAGCTGTGCAGTCCCGAGACCATATCTAAGGCGCCGCCGCCCGAGAGATCGACCCTTTTGCGGTTTCACACTAGCCTTCAAATCAATCACGTGTCAAGGCTGTGAATAGCAGGCCAATAAGATCAATTAACGCCAAAATGCTCTGAATCCGTGCCCTTCTGCTGCCCGTCACCACCTCCCGGGAGAGGCCTCTCAGATCCCAGGACATGAGAAGACACCGCTGGCCTGACCCATCATACACGCCCGGCCAGCCAAAAACTGCCCCTATCAATCTATAGGCACATAACTTAAGCCTGCACACACACACACACACAGCGCTGTGCCTATTTATACATCACATCCTGGCAACGCACATGGGAAAACAAGACCCCTGCACTATCAGTATATCCACTGTTGGCTGCCGCTCACCGCTCTGTCCCCTGTCTGTTGGCGGAGGGGACAGAGATATAAGATAACTGTTTAGGATATGGATGGCTGCCTGAGATAGCTGGAGACACCAAAACAACTTGATTATGCATTTGGCAAACACGGAGCAGTTGTTGATATTCTAGATGCTGCATTCCCGCCCCGACATTCCTGTAATTGCCTGCAGTGTCGTGTTATCAAATCATTACCGACACGCGTTCACTTCAATGAAACAGCAAGACGGGGCGATTCAACTCTGCCTCTGGTGCTTTTTTTAGTTGCGTGAGCGAAGTAAAAAGACGCAAACAGTAATGGAACCACTGCTGCGTGGATCTCGATCCAACTGATACCTCTTTCAGAGGAAAACTCCTGAGCACAAATAGACACCGCAGCACGATAAACATGTGGTGGGGCAAAAAATACCCCGAAGGCATCTACAGTAAATATGACCCATGTGAAATGTAAAAGCCTTTTGGTCTCGACTCCTTCTGTGAAAGCCTTCAGAAAAACTGAAAGCGACTGCACAGCAAAGCAAATGAATCTTTTTGTAAAGATTTAACCTGTCATTGAACTTTTTCTTTTCTCTGAGTGCGCTTTTGTGGAGGAAAAAGACACTTTCTTTACAAACGTTAGCTTAGCATAGAGATGGAAGTTGCTAAAAAAAAGAAAAGCTCCACCCAAATTTAAAATCAATTTGTGTTTTTCTCCACTCAATCAGACTCTCTGTTGGGGAAATGTGTCTGCAAAAACACTTGTAATTCAAATATTAACACGTGCACTCGTTTTGTGCTGCAGCCAAGACTCTTATGTTCAGGGGCGGGTGGAGACAAGGGGTTTCGGGGGCTCCATTAAAATGATGAAGCACAAATATCTGGTACCATTTGCTCTGTGTGTCTGAGCAGTTCGATTACAAGCTGTCAACCAAGCTCCAGCTGAAAGGAGAGAGATACCATGCAATGATGATGATGATGATGATGATGAAGCACAAATATCTCCTGCCATTTGTCATGTTTTCATGTGTTTGACCATTCCAATTACATGCTGTCAGCTGGAGAGAGAGAGAGAGAGAGAGAGAGCATGTGCATGCCAGAGAGAGGGCGAGTGACACATGTTACACGGAGTGAGTGAGTGAGAGGGGACACATGGTGAGGAGAGAGGGCAAGAAAGGAAGAAGGAAAGGAAAGACAGAACGCAAAAAAAAAGGCAGGGTTGAATGTGAGAGAAAGCTGGCAGCAGAGAGAGAACGAGGTTACTGTATATAGAGAGAGCGAGAGCGGCTCGAGGACAAGCACAAGGATATCAACTACCTTTGACCCTCCATCGCCTTCTAACGACCCCCCCCGGCGCTGGTACGTCAAACCAGTCCTATTAATAACCTGTGGACGGATGAGGGAATCAGGTGGACTCTCAGTGCACATATGAAGGTTGCATCTACGATGGCATCCGTGCGTATGAGCGTGACTGCATCATGTTCCTCGGATGATCGTCTTCAGTCTTAATCACCGCTAAAGTGACTGTCCTTGACTAAATTACCTTTTCATTCCCAAAAAGGTTCAAGCACGCACAAACAAAAAGTTCAAGTGTGACCTGGGCCCTCAGGTTCTTCCACTCTGGTCATCTTTAATCTGACTGATTGTCCAACAGGAGGAGTGAAGCCGATTCGTCCATGCAGCCAGTCTGCATGTGACTTATGGACTTGCAGAATGTTCTGGACCGTGTGGTCCACGGAGTCCGGTGCGGGTTACAGCGGATGCACGGGGTACAAACTGAGAGTCGTCTCTGAATTCTCCCAACACAGTCAAACGGGATCTTTGTGGGCGTTTGAGTCCAGGTTCCGACCCGCATGAGGATCTGGGACATCCGAGGAGCTGTGTGACGCAGATGAGGGCTGGACGGCTTCGGGACGGCTTCGGGACGGCCTCCCTGTGCAGTTTTCTTTTGACACTGGAGGGGGCCAGGAATCTACAGAGGTGTTAGAAGACAAATTCAGAGTACAATTAACTCATGAATCTATTCTAGATGAAAAATTATTGAATTTGCATGGCGTTTGAGACAGGAAGTGAGCTTTGAGAAATGTTGTTTGTCATCTTCATCCGACCACGAGGTTTGTTCACAAAGAACAACCGGCAGGAGCTGATCTAAAAGTCTCCCCCAACTCATCCTCAGCAGTTTCTCCCCTCTCCTCCCTTTGGCTGTCGTAATCAGCGTGTGTGTGTGTGTGTGTGTGTGTGTGCCCATCAGTGGAGGTGTGAGGCTGAACCTGCCCTCGCACAGGACAGCTAATAGGCTCATCCATCATGGAGGAAATGAGACAGGGTCTCCCTCGCTCTCCACCCAGACACACGCACACACACACACACACACACACTGCAGAGTTCTCCACCAGGGTACCTTTTCTTTATTATTCCAAGTGAACAAGGGGGCCCTTCATAGTCAGCATAATTTATCCAGTGTCTTATTTCACATTAAAAAAAATAAAATGAAAACGAAGCCCAGGGTTGCTGCGGCGAGAAACCTCCAAACCTTCCAGAGCGGGTAACGGCGGCCGCGGAGGGTCATGAGGAGGCCCATTCAGCCCTGGCTCTGTTTTGACACCAGCGAAAACACAGATCCATCAGTAGGACCATTTACAAACTCCCACATCGTTCCCATCTTAGTAATTTAGTTGATCATTTCCAGCTCGGGTCTGCAGTTTCAGAATACCTCACGGGCTGGAAGAGGCTGCGGGGCTTCAAACATTCTGAGGATCTTCTGATGGATGAAACTATTTAGAGCCTTCGGTGACGTCACAAACAAACCTACGAGTGACTCTTCTGGAATATTCCTGGTTTACCTGCTGTAAACGCCTTCTTCCAAATCACACCAAAGGTTGTTTTTGTTTTACAAGATTAAAATCAGGTGACAACATCCACTCAAATAGAACTATTTTGAAAGTCCGAAAATACTGACACAGAATCTTCAGCATTATTTCACTGTTACGCAAACTGTAAGGATAATTCAAGCACACACACACACACACACACACACACACACACACATTTTGATAAAAAAATAATAATTTTATTTGGTCCCAAGTGCTCTACCTAGACGTCTGCATGTTTCCCCAAAAGCAGGAAAATCATAAAACGTCCAGGATCCTAAATGACAGTCACTCAATGAGTTCCTTTCTCCCTCTCGCTCGCTGTCTCCATTCACCTCTCCTCCTGCCAGCCTCCCAGTCTCGGACCCTTTCCTGCTTCCACCAGCAGCAATGGGGGCTTTCTCTTGTTTCCTGGTGCTGGCGCTGCTGGATAAACACACAACCTCCCCCTCGTATAAAGGCCCAATTCTTCTCCATCATGTTTAAATATGGATACAAAGGGAAACTTGTATGATAATTTTTGGCATATGGTGGTGGGGGTCAGCGGCAAGGGTGTGTGTGTGTATAAGGGAGTTGGTGGGGGGGGGGTGCAGGCCAGACAGAGTTCTGCCTTGTTCTGATACTTGTCTAAGATTTAAAGGTTTTTGTTTTATTGAAGACCAGAACGATGCCGTGCGTGGGACAGCGGTTTGTGTTTTAGTGTGAGACTTTAAAGCATGCCCCCCCCCCCCAAAAGTCAGGCACGCTGATACGATAAGTTTTGGCAGGGTGTGCCGCAGCATAAGGCGGCTCTGTCGTGGAATTTGGCTGGCATGTAGAAAACTCACAGAGAAGTCCCAGATTAAAGGAAGCCTGAAGGCGATAGGCTCGCCTCTTCAATAAGGGGCCGTCTGGTCCGGGAGGCGGGAGCATGCAGATCTTTCATTTGTGATTTTGCCACAGAATAGAAACTGAGCCAGAATCTGACTCCTGCGATGGAGCATGCCAGAGATAACACGGATAGCCAGGGTGATGCCGATGACCTGCTGATAACCTGTAGAACACTTTGCTGTCCCTGTGTAGACAGCACTACGGTGGGACATGGGTCAGAAACACCGACTGCATCAAGTGATACTTACAAAAGATACAAACAGCCACATATTAATAATTCACCAAAAGAGTAAGGCTATAACAAGGTTCTTATAAAATAAGATCTAAGGGCTATTCTCATGTTACGATAAGAGATATGGGTTTTTTAAAAAGATAATTGAATGCATTGGAAACATACAGTGAAACCACCTGAGGTGTGAGGTGGCGTGTGATTGGCTGAACAAATCATGTGACTGTCTCACCTGAATCCTAGCAGGTAAAACCAAACTAGGATTCAGAGCCTGATCGCAAAACCTCAGACAGACCTCTGTCTGTTTTTCCATGTACGTAAGAGCTGAATTTATCATATGATGCTTATCGACGCTAGAAATGTAAGTTAGAGGAAAAGACATCAGATAGGAGTCGGCTCCGGAATTCTTTCCAGTGTGATCCTGATGATAAAACAGGATCAAGCTGGGATTCGAGTTGGATCCGGAGTGTGACAATGAGAGTAGGTGGAGTGTGGAGACGGCCGTTTAAGATGTGAGGATGTGGATTTTCCACGAGACAAAAAACGACAGCGATGGAAGACACCAAGGTGGAGATCAGACTCTCCGCTCTGCATATGGAGACTCCACAATCCACCAGAGGAACTCTGGGTCTGCCGCACATTATTATATTGCAGTGATGAATATACATGGAACCAAATAACTGTGAATTCCAGCCGCGTGTGTGTGAAGGAAAGCCGTAATGATCGGCGGCCGTGTGCAGACGCAATAAAGTGGTTCATTCTTCTGATCTGTCAGAATACAGAGCGCACATTCACCCGCCGCCAATGGACACAGCCTCCTCCGGTTCGCCCGGGAGGATATTATAAAAGTCCTGTTTCTTTTGTAAATCATCCCAAAAAAAAAAAATCTGACTTGCTATTTTAATCCAGTCTCACCTTCACACTGTCTCAAAAATGAAAAACTCCAAAGATCCGTAAAACCAACACATTAAGTTGATATTTGGCTCGACTGTTTCCATTTATTTTATTTTATTTGATTCCAGTTAAAGGAATGAATATGTTTTTTGTGGACTCCTGTGAGTACAAGTGATTACTCATGCCTACTTTACTGACACTTATGGACAACAGATGGATGCTTGTCCTAGAAATTAGAGTCCAGAGAAAGTCTTCTGTGCTCTTAAGTCTGGAGTGTTGCTTTTCACTCCACTTATTAAACCCCGGGGGGGTCTTTACTTCACTAATTACGGTGATCAAGAGGTTTATAATGTTATGATTTCATTGCCCTTTCCAAGGATTACTGGATTACATTTAGCTCACTGGATGGATTTTCATGAAACTGGGTGGGAGGGTTGGACGTACGTCAGGGAAGAAATCATAAACTTCAGGGCTGGATCCAGAGCTTTTTGCTCTCTCTCGCTTTTTCTTAAACTTTATGTTTCTATTACGCACAAACTACTTGACAGATTTTGATGTGTAGCCGGAAAAACGCTTTAAATTTCAGAGTGAATCTGGATAACGAGGTGGAATTATTTGGATGGTGAGCGTATCATTGTTTGGAATTTAGATTACAGGTAGGTTTTAATTTGTGTGTGTGTGTTGGGTCACCTCATCTAGCGCTGAATCTCAGGAGGAGATTATAAGAGACGCGCTGTAGGCAGGACGATGCGAGATAAACGCGCCCCTATGTCAAACTGTACAGCAGAAAACTGATCCCGGCGATAATAAAGATCTAAAACACTGCAGCTCAGGTTTCCAGTCGGTAACTCTGACTCATAACAGCCTCCTCAGTGCAGCGGGCATGAAAGAAAAACCTTGAATGAATATGACATATGGAGGAGGGACAGATATGGTCGGTGAGAGAAGCAGGAAGAAAACAGATTCCGGTGTCGTGACCTCATCGCGCTCTCAGTGTTATTCCCCTTTAAGTGTTGATTGGCCTGATTGCTAATTCTCCTGTCGTTTCAGATTCGGACGCTCCACCTATCACCTGGTTTTCTCCCAGTCCCAGTCCTGTATACCAGCATGCCTTTGCCTGATCTGGATCCCGGTTGGATCTCTGCCTGATCACCCAAGACCCAGAAGGATTTCCCTTTCTGCTCCTGGTGCGACCCCTGCCTCTCTACTAAGAGTCAAGACTAAGTAAGTTCTCTTAAAAAACGGCCGAGCGTTGCAGAGGGCGGCTGCTAAATATGACGCTGACCAAGGAGACGCTCCCAGTGAACATGGCTGATCCGACCCAGCGCTTGACCGACTGATGACCAACGAAGCCCGACTTGATGGTATGAAGTACCGTGGTCGTTTACTTGCTGGGTTTGGGTCACAAACCAAGCCTGCAGTGCCAACATTAACTCTGATCTGCTTCACTATGACCCGACTGGCCTCGGCCCATCTCACAGACTACGTGTTGGCGTCCCTCTCAGACGCGCTCACTGGCTCCCGAGTCCAGTGCGTTTCAGTAGTCGCACAGCGGCGCGCAACAAGCGAAGCCATCTGTTCATTACGAAGCTCTGTAAATCACAGATAGCCCAGCCGGAGCAGCTGGAGAACATCAGGGGGAGGGAGCCAGGCAATCATTCCTCTTCCTCAAATATGATCCGGTTTCACGAAATTAAGTGAATCGGTAGCAAAGTCATAATTCAGCCAAGTAACAGGTCTATTTATGGTATCGGTGAGTTGCTTTGCTTTTGGATCAGCCAGCAGTCTATCACATGCAGGATGCCGTAACACTATTAGCAGAGCCGGGGTCTGGAAGTCTGCCGCCCAGGTGCATGCTGGGAGGCTTCCCTTCTTTTATTACCAAGTTTTTAATGTTTAAAAAGTTACTAAAACGGACTCGACTGAGACCAGAGTGATAAAACAGGTGCGCTGCGCTGTCTTTGTGTACGGCGGCGCGGCGATGGTTTTTGGAATGCGCCCGCTGTGCAGGGCATGAAGCATGTCAAAAGTCAACAATGGGTTTAAATGTGTTTTTGATCCGAGGGAGCTCCAGCCCTGCCCCCCCCCCCCCGCCCCCCCTTCGCTGGATGTGAACAAAAAACTCTTCCTCTATAACAGATTTATTTCTCCTGACCTGAGAGGAACATGAATACACGAGTGTTGCCATGTTTTCTAAAATACACATTTGGGTCATAAACCATCGAGTTAGTGCATGTGAGGTAACTTCCCGGATTAAAGCCCGTTTCGGTCCAGGTTAGGCAGACGTGAGTTACGGTACGCGTTCACCGACAGGAGGTTTAACTTCCTACCGGGGGTCATTGTTCAGGCCCGCTGATTCACAGCTGTTTGCTCCAAACTCAGATAGGTGGGAGGCCAAGCTGGGACCAGAGCGGCCCAGGTCACGCTGGGCAATGTGGTTCCGCTGGGAGGCATACTGGGGTCTAATAAAGCTCCAGCATGTCTGAGAGCAGAGGCCCCCACCGATCCATGGGAGGGTAGTCAATCTGTCATGACCCATCAGGGAAGCGGCGGCTTCATTCCTGGCAGCGTTTGTTCTGCGCTGCCGCCCCCCCCCCCGTCCCATAAATACTATATGCAGTGATGACTAAGACGGGACGGCCGATTAAAGCTTAATCCTAAACTTTAATGCGACAAATGATGTTGAGTAACGTTGCATTACGTTTAGCAGCTGAGCTGAGCTGAGCTCTGCATGAACACGACATCTGGAACGGGAATGAAATGACCCCCTTTGATTCACCTGGAAGCAGAACTTACGGCGCAGATGATGAAAACACGCTGACGTCCGGTGAAGTTCTCACCGTTTATGTATTTTTCTTCCGACGCCACTTTGAGTCTGGGATCAGTTCGAGGGTTCTCCCTGTTATGAAGCAGTTTTTCCTCCTGTTTCCTTCGGGGATCGTTTGGCTCCCGGTAGAATCAAGAGTTTAGTCTACAGTCCTGCTCTTCTTGGAAAGTGCCTTGAGATCACTTTTGTTGTGATTTCACTCAGTATGAATAAAATAAAATTCAATCGATTATTAACTTCTGATGGAACTCGCTAAAATGCTTCTCAGAAGACTGTTTGAAATGAAATAAAAATGTCAGATGCGTTTGCTCGATAGCAGTGCTTCTATAAGTCTTCAGTTTTGACTCTTATTATCCGACACGTCGCCTGTGACTCGAGGAAGTGAAAGCACAGAGCCAATCTAATCTAATCCAATCTAATGTAATGCTCCCAGCGCTACATTCAGTTTAGCCAAGATCATTTCCATGTATTAGTCACAGTGTATCTCCAGCAATACCTGCCAGCGCTTGCTGCAGCCAGCCGCCGCCGCCGCCAAGTCTCTTCTGTCATCTCTCGATGTTTTTTTGACATCAGTGGACGGTGGAAGAATCCAGTAGAGAGAGAGAGAGAGAGAGAGAGACTCTGGCTCGGATATGATTTTGTTTTATCTGACAGGGTTCTCCAGCTCAGAGTTGAAAAGTGCATTCTGGTCAGATGAAGTGACGACTGCGCACTTTGCTTCACGTTGGATATGCGTGTGAATTGCAGCTCAGATGACCGGCTCCTTCCCGGCGACGGCACGGCGATGGGAGCCTCCAGGAGCTGACAGGTGTAGCGTTTGTGCTCCAGCTGCTGCTCAGGGCCAATTCAAACCCAGTCGCAGCGAGAAGGTCGCGTGTTCAAATCCGGCCTTTCAGTGAGGAGTTTGCATGTTCTCCCCGTGTCTGCAGCTGGGATAGAACGCATCCCGCGGCCCGGTTACGGATAAAGCGGTTGAGAAAATGAACGACACAGATCATCTTATTTTGGTAATAAAACAAACGGGATAATATGCAATATGTGGCAGGTGCCCAATGGAAGACAGATGACTTGAATTCACAGAGGCTACATATTCTGGATGGGAAAGATCTAAATGGGGTAATTTGTAGAAATGAAAAGAGTTTTTTTATGGATAATATTAACTTCAGCCGACGGGTGTTTCCGTTCCAGAGGCAGCGGCTCTGTGGTGTCAGAGTAGCACAAGTAGTGGCACAGTAAAGCACATTGTACACCACATTTCATACACACAGCAGGCATTCAGGAAGAAGAATTGTAACCTGAGTAAGGGGGGGCTGAGCCCCAGTGGGGGGGGGCAAGGCCCCTTCTTATATCTTCTTTCAGTTTATACAGTTGAACCGGTACCGATTTTATTTCAGCATTGCTTAGACATTTTAAGTGTTTTCAGTGCCTGAAATTTAATTTCCCTTGATGCTTTGCGCTTCAATTTGCGCCCCCACGACTTCGCCTTCAGCAAAGCTCACACTTGAACTTCTTTTGCCCTCGTTTTCTAGTGCAAACTATTTTAAATGCATTCTAGTGCAGATCTCCTGCGGCTGTAGAGGCTGTCTCAGATTTCTTAAATGAATCTGCATTTGGTCGGTTTTTGTTTGGATAGTTTATACAATATAGCACCGAACCTGCATGGATGGAATAGCTATACGGTGTTGCTTTAAGTGCAAGAAGACACCCCGAATAAAAGTGGCATCAGGGAGACTTCTAAGAATCCCGCGTGGCTGACATCGAGCTGACAGACGCGCCTCTCCTCTCCGCGCCCTCCGAATACTGCCCACTGTGTTTTCAGCCCACAGAGGAATGCCAGCTCGATGTCACGAAGGTCTGACCCTCTGCTCCATACAGCTGCGCATCCACGACCCAGACCAGCATGTGGAAATGTCACGCCCGGGTCGTCTGCTGCATCTGTGCGAGGAATAATCGACTCCCCGCGGATTCCAGTTTCAGGATGACCCGGCCTCGCTAATACATGCTAATGAATTCTGAGTGGACCGCATTTCTCTGCAGCTTGATTTCAACTGTAAGTCCATGCTAATGTTTAAAACATTTGACCCCCCCCCGTGTCCCCACGACGTCACCGTGTGAGGCAGCGTGGCCTCGGTCGTCGTCCGGTGATGAAATCTCTCTGCAGCGCCATCACAGAGCGCATTGGCAAGGGATTACCCCGACGAGCTGTGATAAAGTGCTCAACTGTTCCACGCTCGGCTTTCTGGGCCACGGGGGGCATTAGAGAGCGGATGGAAATGGAGGGGGGGGGGGGAAGAGAGAGACAGAAATAGTAAGCGAGAAAGACGGACGCGGAGTGACGGGGAGACATTGAGCGGAGACAGAGGAGGACAGACGGCCCGGGCAGAGGAGGAGAAATGAGAAGTGGCAGAAGCGACAGACTGTGAGTGTGGGATGGCAGCGAGGGGAGAGTGGGAGGAAGAGGGGCGAGTGGGAGAAAGAGGGGAACAGAGAGCATATTGTCAGTGGGCACTAATCGTCCCCTCGGAGGCTGCCAGAGACAACAGGTGAGAGCAGTTTGACTCCCTGCAGGCTCCATAAGGCTTCCAGGGCTGTGTGTGTGTGTGTGTGTGCGTGCGCAGGGGCCGCGGGAACGTCAGGAGAAGTCATCCAATGCCAACTCAAACGGCAAATGAGGGGCGCGCGCTGCACCATCAAAGGCTTCTTTTCAGAAATGCCAGCTCCTTGACTGTGCGTGTACAGACTGTGCACGCGCGCGCAAGTGTATCGCGTTCGCGTGTCCTTTTGCGTGTGTGCGTTCTCTCTACAAGGCGCACGCGACTTCCCAGAAATCCTCCGTATCCTCGTGGTAATAATGACCCATGTGCGAAAGCAACAACAAAGGAAAGGCAGCGTTTGATGTTTACAAGAGAACGTGGGCTCGCGTGACGGAGCTCGTGACGACACAGAGCAGCTGCTTCCGGGACTCTTCCGGGACTCTCACCTCCTCCATCCGGTTTAATACCCAGCGCGCGTATTAAACCGGATGGATCAATCAGCTGACCCAAGGCTGAAAACACACCTGTGAAATAATCGTGCGTAAAAACCACCTTGAAGCAGGATGACAGCCACACACACAAACGCGTTCTTCTTAAATCTCAAAGAAACAACGCTCCAAAATCTTAAATCTTTTACTTCGTTTTGTAAAAACAAAACAAAAGTGTGTGTGTTCGTGTTTTTATTGAGTGTATGAAAGGGGGGGGGGCACCGGTGAATGATTGGATTGTGTTTCTGCGGTGGATCAGCAGAGTGGAAAAGAGTTCCAGTGGAAATATGTAGAGCTCTGTTGTGCAGGGCACGGAGAGCAATGCGGGGGCAAACAAATGGACCGCAGTCACAGCAGAGCATAGAAACATCTGGGGGGGGGGGCAGATGTTCGTCATTCGTCGAGATCAGAATAAGAGCGATGGGGTTACATTGAGGAGTTTTTAGATTCGAGGCGTGTCGTCGCTGAACCCGAGTTATGATCCTCGTTACCGGACCGGCAACCTGAGCTCGGTTGGAGCTGCCAAAGAGATGCTTCTCGATAAGGAGGCGCTTGGAGCTGAGCTCTGCGCCACGCAGCACCCAGGAGAGGCCTTGAAGCTTTATTTTCCATTTGTCAACCAACATATTGTCCAAAACACTCCGAGGTTGGAGGTAATTATAATGAAAGAAGTATTCTGTTCAACCGCAGTATTATGTTTGGACTGCAGGGTTAATAGCTTTCCATCCGTCCATATCAGAACAACCCATAATAATAATAATAGTTAATGCTTTCTGCATCTGAACACTCTGTGTTTTTATTTTTTAGTGTCTTTAATTTAATTCATTGATTTATTTGAGCGTCTGAGGCCAACGGTGCGCAGCCACAATGAACAAAACAAAACGCCACACACCACTCAGGGAGAAAACCTCCGGCAGGGAAGCTCAGGTTTCCCCATGATGTCATAGAGCACCTCAAAGTAATCGCAGTTTAACACTCGCGATGTGGCTCATTGATCATGAGAGCCGATACCTCCAGAATTTGGAGTCACGTTGGTGTCGTTATCGGTTCGATATGAACCGCTAGTAAAACAATATTTCACTAGCGGTGGGTTCAGATCAGCAACATTTAGCATTTAGCATTCAGCAACCTTCCTGGATCCAGACGATGACCCGGATTATCACCAAATCTAATGGAATGTTCCTTTGGTTCTCCAAAACGAAGATAAAATAACAATCAAGATCCATTCTTAACTTTAATGCTACAATCACATAAAGCAACACCAGCAGAGGCAGCGAGTCCTTCATCATCTACAGTACATCACGCTCATCTTTACTATTTTAAACCTAAACTCTCACCCGGGGCGACGCATGAATCCCTAACATGACGTCATCTGAACGCAACAAAGATTCCGGGCTGCACAAACAGACATCCTCAAGAAAGAATTTGTGTAAATGAGGCATACCTCAAGGATTCCAGACTAAAGAATAAAATGCTCTCCCTCCTTTTCCTGCTGCAGAGTCGGACCAAATGACTCACGCCATGAGGAGTACCTGCGAGGAAATACCACATATCTCAGACTCCTTACTCCCAGCAGCAAAAAGACCAGTTCACACGCTGAGACACACACACACACACACTCACACACACAGAGGCACCGACCAGGACCCCCCCCCCCCTCAAAGCAGCATGCTGTATTGTAATTAAGTACATTAACAGATGCACCACAACTTCTTCTTTTTTTTTGTAAGGGTTAGAGGTTCTAAAGTGTTTCCCTGATGCAGTATTCTGTATCGTTCTATCCCTCGCCCTTCGTTTGATGTCCCGATCTTCAATCAGGCTGCAAGCAGAGGGAGGAGGAACATCAGAACACTTTACGCTCCATCCAACTCGGGTTTCAGGATGCTGTAACTTTCTCGACTTCAAACTGTTTCCTCTGGATTTTCTACTTGTGGTTCGAGAAGTTTATTTCAAGTGACGGCTGACTGGAGAGAGAGGGGGGGGGGCTGCGATGGTGGAAATGAGTGAAGTGTGAAAATTAAGCAGGAGGGTGGAAGTTCAAAATACTGGTTGCAGCTGGAGCCCAATAATCAGATTGAACTGCAATGATTCGGGTGGTGAGATTACTTATTTCACGGCTGGGGAGGGTTGTAGGAACTAGTTAAAATATTTAAACATGCATTAAATCAGAGGGGGGGGGGGGGGGGGGGGGTTATATGCAGAATCTTCCCCTAAAGGCATCTGCAGTTGCCAAAAAGAGACTGTGAATATGGGTAGATTGTTGAATTCAGGTGGCTTTTTTTTCTTGCTTGATTTTGTCAGAAAAAGTAAAGTCTTAAAACGAGATGCTTTTTGCAGTAAATAGAGCGAGCATGCTGCGAAAGCTAAAAGCCGACCGAGTCTGAGGACTCATGCTGCGTCCGGCTCTTGGCAATGAAAGGGGTCTGAGGTCTGGGCGCTATGGAGACTGCCCACTGGGCCTCAGCGGGGAGGACGATCACGCACACACGCGTTGGTTCTGTTGGACCGACCTCCAGGAATTCACTTATTTGTGTAACTGTTAAGAATTCAAGCGATGAAGGATCAAACCGTAACCAAAAACAAAATGCTTCCCGAGCATCACCTTGGATCCTCCAGGTCTTTCTTTTGTTGAAAAAAACAAAAAGAAAAGGTCAAGACCTTGCATTATAGCTGTGAGTGTGAGACCAGGAGCGACAGCGTCCCCCCTCCCCGCCCCACGGGTCAAACAATAGCCCCTCTGTCTCTGCTGTTTAATCACATTCTCACCTATGTGTCCCAAACACAGACGCAAATGACTGGAGACACAAACCCGCAGCCAGGGGAGGGCAACAGGGGAGGGCAACAGGGGAGGGTAACAGGGGAGGGTAACAGGACAGGGCAGAGCTGAAACATGGCCTTTGATGTAAATCCAGAACATGAGCATGTAACAAACGCTGATACCAAATTACACCCTGTCCTGTTTGATCTGAGAAACCCCACGCCTGCTTCGACAGAGGTAATGCGACGGTGTGTGTGTGTGTGTGTGACAGCATTTATCAGCGTGTGAGAGACAGTGTTTATTGAGATGTGTGTGGGGTTTTGTTTGCATATTTTCCTGCTTCGTGCATTTTTTTTTTCCCCACATTCAACCCAAAATGCAAATTGAACATTTTATTTTAATGACTACTGCACTCAGAAGTATTCGGCTCCCCGGCACGCCCTCGACGGAGCACAATTTAGAAACCAGGCAGTGTAAATTAGCTTCATGCTTGGATTCAGAGATGTTTCACTGAAAAGCCCAAAGAAGAATCGGCTTCAATATTTCAAAAACTGTCTCGATGAGACAGAAAAGATTTAGGATTCTGTCCTGAGCGATGAAACAAAACTGCCATTTTGGAGTCTATGGACCGAGCGGCGAGTCTGGAGGAAGAATAATGGTGCATATCCACAAAACGACACCCGGCTGGACCTGCAGCGAAGCATGGCGGGGTCCTGCAGATGCTCTGGCTCTGCTTGCATCCGTACTGGGTACTGGACACCTGCAGTGTGTTCAGGGTCAGGTAGAAAACATCTCACCATCTGTGAGGAAGAAGAAGCATGAGCACGTATCCCAAACACACCTCCAATAAGATTCCCCAGGAACGCCGCCAGAGGCCGGTGTCTGGGTATAGATCATGTTTGCAAAGTGCTTGAATCCGTTTGAGAGTTTGGGGAAAACAGCTGATCTCTTTAAATTCTTGTGTAAAGAACTGATAAATTACACATAAAACCAACACAGGTACATGCATGTGTGTGTTGCGAAGTGGCTTGAGCGTGGGGAACTCAACCCTGGAGGAGTCCTTGTAGTCGCCCGGGGGGGGGAAACCGTGCCCCCGACGACCTTGTGCGGCGTTCATCTTGTCGTCGCGTCTTCCACGCCGGACCTCCCACCGGCGATCGGGTTGCGTCTTGGCTTCACATCTGAGCCACGTTCTAATCTCACGGCAGTTGAGCGTGAATGGAACCACTTCTCAGCCTTGTAAGGTCACCCCCCCCCCCCCCCAGAAGGAGCCGGCACACCATGTTTATATGTCCCTCATTACTTAAATATGTCTGCGGCTCAAAGAGGCGCTCTGGGAATTTTATTAATTATATCTGACCTTTGTTTGACCGGGTCAGTCGAGAACAGATTCCTATTTAGAACGGCAGCCTGAATAAAAAACGAAGCGATGTCATGAGGTAACTATGAAAACACCATGGTTACCAGGATGTTTTAAAGGGACAGGCGCCTCTCTTTTGAGACTGACTGGCTGCTGGGGTGAATGATGATTCTCACAGATGAATGAGGATGAGGATGATCAAAGCGCTGTTAACCCTCGACACAGCCAGAAGTTCTTTGTTCAAAGATTTTTTTGGGGGGGGGGGGATTTGCTTTATTTCACTCCGTCTCAGACAGTGAAAACAAATGAATGAGGCAGAACAGATAAACACAGAACGGAAAATGATGTCAGGCCAGGAATGTGACACAATATTAAAAAAAAAAAATATCTAAAAAGGTCATCATTGAGTCAGATCTAAAAACCATTCACCCACTGACAGTGCTACTCTTTGTGTGTAAAATAAGTCATGAGGGTGAATCTTGATCAAGAGTTGAGAAAGCTACAAAAATCTGAATAAAAAATAAGACAACTGGTTAATCCCGGTAGTCCAAATATCTTGATTCGTCAATATTAATCAATATCCACAGATTTCGTCCAATCGGGGACACACACCTGGACGGTGTGAACAGATTCTGATCTTTTTCCTTTGTTTTGTTTTTTTGGTAATTATTCTACCCGTCTCTAGTTCGAGTTCAGAATCACGAAGGCACTGGACGGGGACGGGCGTGTGGCGACACTCTGTGGCGAACGCGTGCTACTACAGTCTGTTGCGTTTTTTACATGTTGCCGAGACTACATTACCCACACTGCCCCGTGCTTGATGAAACACGCACATATTATTCCACCCAAAAGCGTGCATGGAACCGTAGCTCAGGCGCAGTCAGTGACATCCTTTATTTTATTTTTTTCATTTAACAACCTATAAAAGTACATTTGGAATAAGATGATTGACAATTGGGCGCTTTCATTTAAATGACACTTAAAAGTCCATTTTCTCAAAAGTTAAGATATGCTGTATTTAAAAATGTATTAATTATTAATGATTTGAGTAATAATTTTTAAAAAATCGGTTTGAATTTTTTCATATTGATTCGGCATAAATGAAGGCATTTATGTTGAGAATTGTTTAATTCTACTTTCCTTGTAACAAACTAGTTTTATAGTGGCGTATTTGTACCTTTTCTTAATCCGAGTATCTCCGTCTCGTCTTTACTCTTTCACACCAGGCACTTTGGACGTGTAAGAAACCTTCAGGGCCTTTTGCACATTTTCATGGGGAGTAATATTTTTGACCACAGAAGAAACGATTACAGAATGATGCACGATCTGGACGTCCAGACGGTCTCGTGACCGTTCAGCTCCATGCTGTTCAACTCGTCGAACACTCCGCTGTCAATCATCTCCTGCTGCCACTTAATGGAGACGGCGCCTGTGCTGAAGTCCCTGAAGAACTTCTCATCCTTGGTGTCGAACTTAATCTTCTGCACCTCAGGGGTGTACCTGAAGTCGTCCACATCCTTGGCGTAGACCACGTTGGATTTGGGCACCCAGGGGGGTTCCACCATCCCGGCCTCCAGACGATGGAAATTGATGCTGTTGAAGAATGCGTGGTTTCGTGGGTCATCGCCGCTAGAGGTAGAAAGAAAGTTTACACAGTTGCACCCTGTCATAAAAGTTAAACTGCGGCCCCTGATGACATCTACTTACCAGCACCCGAGGCGATTCTTCACCTTCTTCCTGAGGAAGCGGCCGATGATATCTTTGGTGGGAGCATCAAAGCGTTTGTGTTCGAACTTGCACTCCTCCTCCAGAGTGCGACGAGTCACCTCCTCATACTGCACCTTTTCTTTGAAGTCCCTGAAAGGCAAGCGGCCGGCCACCATCTCATAGATGCTGCAGCCCACGGCCCACCAGTCCACAGACGTGCTGTAGCTGTCCTGCCTCAGGATCTCTGGAGCCATGTAGCCAGTCGTTCCAGCCTGACAAACCCAGACACAAGGAGGAGAACACATGAGGGGAGGCTTCAAAGAGCCGTGGAGTCGCCTTCATGCTTCTGGGTGCAACAGTAATTGCAATTTTACAGTTTGATCACTGGGTGACATTCCCGGGGTCACAGATAAGAGATGTGAAACATTATTAGCAGAACAAAGAGGTTCATATTATTTATTCTTGGTGAAAGGACTCGACAAGGCAGGGATCATCTGAAACATTTTACCGTTTGTCTCTTTTGGTTATTTTGGTTATGAAGCTGAGTGAACGCATAGAAGGAGAACCGAAGCCGATCTGTAGGACTGTTGGGTTTAAATACCACCAACTCTTCTCCAGAATCACCTCCAGCACTTTTAATTTCCGTCGCCAGCAGGACGGCCTGCTGTAAATCTCCTGACTCATCTCCTTCGACAGGAACGCGGCGGCCATACTTGGCATTAGTGGAGCAAAGATTAGCAAGATAATGCTAACAGGCTCTGGTCAGTCTGTACCTTTCTCAGCCGGGGCAGCGTCTAACTGGGGACGAGGTCAGGAACCTTTTAATAAGATCAATTTGGACAGATTTATCTTCTCTTGTCTTGTCTGTCAGACACGACTAAGAGTTTATCATGGCTGATAAACTCCTTGTGGTGGAGGGTGAACAACTACACAGCGCTGCGTAACAGCAATAGAATGTGATCGGATATAGACCGTGGAAGGTGAGGATGAGTTTCTGTGGCGACTCAGAAACCGCATTGCAGCACAAACTGCGGGTTCATCTGGGGACAGGTCACCACGCTCACCTTTTGGCAGATCGTTGTTCCCTTTGGCAGTTCCACAGCCAATCCGAGGTCCGACAGCCGGCATTGTCCTTTAGAGTCCAGCAACGCATTCTCGGGCTTCATATCCCGATAGACGATGCCCATGGAGTGCAGGTGGAGAACTCCGGTGGTTATCTGGGCCGCGTAGTAAACAACGCGGTCCATACGGAGACCGCGTTCTCCAAGCTCATAGATATGGAACCGGAGGTCTCCTCCGTTCATGAGGTCCATGACCAGGCACAGGTGGGTCTTGTCATCATAAGCGTAGGCCAGGTTCACAACAAAGAGGCTATTAACCTTCTCCAGAATCTTCTTCTCAAGAAGGGCGAGTCTCTCGCCACCTTTAGTCGTCAAGCGCCGCTTGTCCAGCTTCTTGCAAGCATACATCTGACCTGTGTGCTTTACCTGAACAGCACACACCTGGAGACAGGGTAAAGGTCATTTACTATCTGTTATTGCCAAGTCGAGTTCTACTACAGTAGTGAGTGTGAGCTTGGTCAAGTTAACACATGGAATACCACGACTAGAACTTCCAAAGTCTTTAGCATGATAGTTGTTGGGATGTCCGGCACCTACCTCACCAAATCCGCCTTTTCCCAGTGTCCTGAATTCATAGAAGTATTTGTTCGTGATCTTCTGCTTCTCGCACTCCTTCCACCGCAAGAACCTATAGAAAAAGGGGCTTTTCAGATATTCCGAGAAGGGTTTCCCCTTCAGGAAGTCTCTTGTGGCTTCTCTCAAAAGGTCTATCGTCACCTCGTCAAAATTGTTGTCTGATAATTCCTTACATTTTTCTGCTGCCTCTCCCGTGAGGTAGGAGAGAAAACACCGGGACTCAGGCCGAGAGAAGTTAGCGAGGATGCTCTGTTTGCTCTTCTGTCTGGGTTCGTCTTCGGCGAAGGTCCAGTGATTCATCTCCGTCAGGAACTCGACCGCGGCCGCATATCGAGGGTTGGCGGCCAGGAGGAACTGCTGGAACAACTTCCTCCCAATTGGCTGCAACTCACACAGCGACTCGTACCTCCTCCCCACCGCCAGTTGGAGAGCAGAAGACTTCTTCGGTTTGGGCAGCATCAAGGAAAGGCTCTGCTTTCTGAGCTTGTCGTGGTCTGCTTGTTGGGCCTTCAGGTAGGCCGTGTTGGCCACCAAGGTATCCAGTCCCACCAGGTCACCCATACTGGATGCGTCCCGAGATGTAGCTGGGCCCTGAAGAACTACAACAGTTACAGCTCAGCCATCCGCAGGTTCCAGGCACAACCGAGCACCCTCCACCTCTTCAGCCATGTCTCCCAGAATACTAAATGTACTACTGTCCACTGGGATTTGCTAATCTAATAGCCTCGTCTTCGCACGCTCCTTCGGCACTAAAGGGAAGCAACTTATGTGGTTTGAACTTAAGAGGCTTTAGGCTCATTTATTTTTAGAAGATGCTCGCGGTCAGTAATTGGGCCGCCCGGATGACACGGCGAGTTCGCAGATATTGACTGGTTTAAGGTGCGTTTGGCTTGAGATGAAGTCATTATGAAAGCCGAGGGCTTATATTACCAGCACACATTGGTCTATATCGAAGAATGAAGGCTTTACTGCTCGGGCAGTGATTAGTAAAGTAGACAGCCAAAGAAAGACCAGCCAAAGATGCTGTACTGGAGGATTTTAGCTGTTCACCACAACAAAGCCTTTATTTGTAAAATGCATGTCCTTAATGGTCCCTGGGTCTATTAAGCACAGACACGTCCCGTCATCGAATTCATTAGTGCAGTAAAAAAAAATCACAATTGCAAAGAAGAACCAGTTCAAAATGTGTATAAATGTTACTTCAGAATTCACTTGGTTGCAATGAATTAATCTTTTCAAGCGCTCATCACCAAGGCAACAGGATCAGACAGGGTGTCCCAACTGGTGTGGGTGCACAGACCTCGTAGGACACAAATAACTATGGAAAAATCCATCCCACAATACAGCGTCATGCTCCAAAGAAGTTACCATCAACAAAAAGTAAATCATTCACTGCATTCAAAGTTTAATCGAGAAACGGTTTTCGTGAGCAGAAATTACTGGAAAAAATCTGCACTTAATTATTTTACAATCTATTGACAAATAATATCTTTAGTATTTTATCATAGATGAGGGTATGAATTAAATATGAATCAATTCGACCGAAGTGATGATGGAATACATGAAATAAATAAAAAAACGTTTACAGCTGTGCACAATTATTTATTTTTAAAAAACAGTCGCATAGTCAAGATGTGCTGAACACCACCAGACAATAATGATAAAGTAACGGTATAACATGTGACCAACTGCAACAAAGCTCGTCCTTCGCTTAATGACTCTTACTCCTCCAGAGACCTGCGCCGCTTTGCTTTCGTCCTCCTGGAACATGCAATCAATCACAAGTAGGAAGGCGGCCGTCGATGGCGTGTGGGTTCTCCCCTGGACGTCGCAGTCATCCCTGTCACGCTGAGGTCTGATGACATTCAGACCCCGGGGGGGGGGGGGGGGGGGGTTGGTGCTTACTTCCCGATTCTCTGAACCACCCAGTCCTGCTGGCAGAGCGGACACCGGTTGTTCTGCTTCACCCAGAGGGACATGCAGCAGTTATGGAAGGAGTGGTTGCATTCTCCCCATACGACTGAAACAAGATTAACACAGGAGGCCGGCGGGGAGAGTGGGTGAATGATCTGGCCATAACAACGGCGTATCAGAGAAGACAACGTTTACACCAATGCTGCTGCGTTACTTTGTAGTGCCTGTCGGTGCCAACTACATTACAGAAAAACTGCTCCAAATATATTCATGAAACTTGTTGAAGTTACAAATGTTACACAATGACATCAGAAGATTTAACATTGAAATGGTGATCTGGAATGCTTTTCAACAGTCTCAAGGGAAATTTAATATTGTAAATGTATAATGCTGCAGGCGTGCAACCAAGATCAAATTGAAGATCCTGCGGTGCTGATTCAACAGGATGACAAATGTGAAGCCTATTCAAGAGTTAACGCGCTGCGTCCTGAAGGAAGATACCATTTTATTTTATTTTTTTACTCATGCTATTTGATTAGCTTGTTTGGTCACTTTGACAGCCCCTATCGAACTAGCTATAGCTAAAGCTAGCAAGTTAAATGACCCTGCCGGGTTGTAACTGAACACGACTTACCAACACAGTCCTCCTGCTTGTTTTCTGCCTGGCAACGGAGACAAGCATCTAAAAGTAATTAAAAAAAGAATAATAATGTTACACGGACATCCGGACCTGAGCGTATAGCATTAATGGGATTGTTAGCTAGCTACATAAGCTTAGCGCGGCAAGCTAACGCCCCAAGCTCCTCGGACTCACCCATCACTTGTACCCGACAAATCGCACACGTATCACACTCCACGTCCCAACTCCACATGGCGACAGCGTTCCACTTCTTTAGGGAAAACATCTTGTCCCCGCCGGATTTAGCGCTCGAAGAAGTGCTGTGAGAGAGGACTAAACCCGGCTCATCACCGTCATCCATTTCTGCTGCACACAGTATATATGGGGGCAACGTTAGCCAGGCGGCTAAGCTAAACAAAATGGTCGCAACGCTGAGATTGCTAATGCTAGTAGGTTGAACCAGTGAACTCTGGCGTCTTGCCTGAATAGTGACACAAGGGGGCGCTGTTACCCAGAATATCAAGAATATGGAAATAAGAACGTCAAGATTCTTGTGCTTGATGAACGCAATTTATTACAGATTAAAATCTGGATTTAAACATGCAGATGTATCAAATAATTATTGTTTCTCTTTTTTTCCTCAAATAGATAATTGTAAATCAAGCTTGAAAACAACGAGTAACGATAAAATAAATGAAGGATTTTACATGTGCATTTGTTTATGAATATTTTAATTAACTATTCTTAGAATGCATTATAGCAATTTCTTAGACAACTAATATACTTAATCACAAATAACATAGTCAAACGTATTGTTGTTATTGTTTTTTTAGTTAAAGGGATACATTTTTACCCAACTAGGTATTTCACGTTTGAATCTAATCAGTCTTGCATCAGTTTAGCAAGGCATCAGTCTAAATGTTCCTTCAAGCTGAAAGCAACCACATAAAGAGACGTTTTCCTTCAATATCAACAGCCAGAAGCTCTAAACCGACAACCGGAGGACTTCTGGTGCTCGTGAATCTGACGATCCTCCTACATCAAGTCGTAATGATGCCGTCTGACCTCTTTTCAAGAGATAACCGGCTACAAAAGCCGAGAAAATTCACGAAATAAAAACAAAGCATGTTTGTTCATTTGAAAAGTTGTTTTTCAAATGAATCTTCTCTGAAGCTAATCGCAGGTGGAGTTAAAATGTTTATTCCTGTTCCAACTCAGCAAACTGATTATTGGCAGATGTTACTGCGATCTCACATTTGGGTTGAATTACCAGAAATGGTTGCATTTTGTGGGAACAAAGCACCTCTTGAAGTCGGTGCAATCTTCTCTTCTTTTCATTGGAGAGCACCTTCATGCATTTCCCTGCAGCAGACGGGCAAAGCTGCCCCACAGAGACTCCCTGTACTCACAAACACCTCACAAAGGCTGAAAGGGAAGTTTCACACAGCTCTACTTTCCATTGTATTTAAATATTACAACATGTTTTACTATATTTTGCTCAATGACTGGTGTTTTCTGCAGTTTCAAAACGACAAAAGTGTCAGAAAAGCTGAAAAAAGAAAGTTGACTGTAAATATTACAGCGTGTTTGCGTAAAGCTGCTTTTACTATGAACCGTAATTCGATGGAGAAAATCAGAGACGCTTCACAAACAAAGACGCTGGCAAATTATTTATTGTGAATTGCTTCAAATGGGCACAGATGAGACAATGTAGGAAAAATAAAATATTTAATGTGTATAAAATAGAACAGACATTGTACTGAAGCAGCGTGGAGACATTCAGCTGCCTGCGACGTCGCACTGAACAGGAAGCTTTTCCCTCTATTGAAACGTCTCATTGATTGTTGTGCTTCCGCTCTACCAGAACAGACGACCTGATTGTTCCTCTAGTTTATGCTGGTTTCACGCTTTCATAATAAATTGTTGAAATTATTTGCTCCTTTTCACATACAATTGGAATTTTCCCTCATTACTGTGATTTATATCAAGTGCTCTGTTACATCACCTCTAATATACATATATAATATCCATTTAATTAAACGTGAATGGGCCACAGTGTCTCCTAATAAGGTACATTTTTACTTTTGAACAATTAAAAAACAATGAAGGACAATTCCTTTCCTAAAATAAACATTTCCTGGAATAATTTGAAATGACAACCAGCACAGGTTCACCTTTATATTAGCGGCTATAAGAACTAGCAGAGCCGACAGGCAAGCGGTCTGTGGTTGGGTTTGGTTGAGAATCAGTCCCACGTATTGATCGTCCGTCGATCGGATTCGTTTTGTTTCCGATTGCACCTCGCTTCCAGCCTGCTTGCAAACATCAGCAGCTGACGGGACTTTACACACAACATCAATTCAACACCACTGAGCTGCAGTCGACAAAGGCAGTCACTGCTACACAGTCCGTAAAAGGGACGACAAAGAAAGCCTCGAAGAAGCGCTGCAGGCAAACAAGTAGATCAGCACATTAAAACAGGGCTTAAAAAAATATACAGAACACATCTTCTTACAAAAATATATTAAATACACAAGACAAGCATGATAGAAATATGTGACGGCCTAAAGACAAACCCACACACAAAGAATACCCCCCCCCACAGTTAACCCTCCGCTATCAGCGTTAATGTCTGTCGTTAAATTAAGTTCAAGTATCTTTTATGTCTCTTCAAAACTTCATTGTTCAATCGGGCAAATGATGGAAAAACAGGAGGACTAAAAGGAATAAAGAATCAAAGTCTTGTTGTTTGATACAATTTCTCCGAAGAAAGAAAGAATCATATCATGAAGGGAACATCTTTAACTTTCAGATCCCAACTGGTGATCAGACGCAGAAAACATTTCTTTTCTCACTCACATCCAGACTAAAATCGCTTGTAGCGTCTGCAACGCTTTAACGTGTGAAGCTGCGGCGCGTCGCTGGTTTGAAAAGTTAAATAAAAAGGCGTGACGGGACTAATCGATCATTCTTACTGATTCCACTTCATCATTTCACACACACACACACGTGTCCAGATGCGTTGCGACGCTCTCAACATGACAGCACACTTTACCCACGACTATTCACAATCACAGAGAAATACAACTCCACACCATGTGCTATCGGGATTCAAAACGGAACACACCGTCCGCTCGCCGCAAGTGACTTAAGAGTCAAGAATATGTTAGCAGAACATGAAATACATACACACACACATATATATAGAATTTGTATCCATTTTTAAAACATTTGTATTCAAAATACATAAATTATTCAAAAAATTTCAAGTCAAACCTAAGAAATGTTCTTTGGTCAAAAAAATATCTTAAAATCTACAGGCTATAAATGTTATTTTACAGTAATGAAACGCATTTGTTCTCCAGATCATGAAACTGATCGTAAAACGGGAGCGCTGATACCACGTATCGATTCATATCCATCTGGAATGCTCCAAATATTTAAAGTGCTTCTGCATTAATCCCTCGGCATTTTAACGTGAAAGAAACTTCCCTCAGATAAGGCAGATCGGTCGGGTTTAGTTCCCTCTTCTAAAGGACACAGGGGCACAGATAGATAGAAGTCAATTGATCTATTTGATTATTGATGCTGGAGCAGAACCCTAAACAGCCGAGAGGGCGTCGTCGTCACAGCTGTCGATATAAAACCAGGTGAATAAAAAAAAAAAAGAGGAAATAGCAGCCTATTCACGCACCTTCTAATGGTGCCCTTTTCCACACAGCTGTAGATGTGAGAGGACAGAACTTAAGTGTCTTTTTAAGGGGACCTGTGATGAAGAGGAGGGGAGGCCGGTGAAAATGCCCGAGAACATTCTGGAAAAGCTCAAGTCCTGGTGCTGCTTCCCGCTGCGAGACTCGTGCTGTCTGGAGGTCTGGGCTCCTTCGGGACCGGGTTCGGGTTCTCTGCGGTGCACGGATACCTGCTGGCACCTCCCTGCCCTGGTTAAGAGGTTTTGCCTACTATGGGGTTGTCTCTGAAACAGAAGGGGGCAAAAAAAAATAAAAGCTTTGGTGCCGCATCTCTCCGCTAGCGTAAGCGCTAATCTACGTATTGCAGTCGTAAATGTCGCACGCAGTAGCAGCGGCCCGGACTTACAAGCTGCCGTACTGAGCCACGGTGTCGCTCCGGATGTTGTGCTGCCTCTGAAGCTCCTCCATGATGTTCCGGAGCTGCTTGAGCGTCTGAAAGGTCTCTTTAGGTTCGTGAATGGTGAACTTGGAGTACTCCTCCTGCTCCCGCTGGGGGCCCTGGTACACCGCCATGCTGGCACATGCATCTACAGGGAGGAGAGACAGGAGCGCGGCGTGAAGGTCAGGCTACGCCCGCTCTGGTTGTGTCCATGGTTGTGTATTTGTGCATCAGAGATCGTTAACGGTCATGCCGTCCACCCACGGCTAAGAGAACGTGCTGGAACTACGGTGCTAGTTAATTAAGACCCCCTTTTGATCCAAGAGCGAGCAAGCAGGAAGTAGTGCGTTCCACCAACAAACACTGACCCTCCATGCTCTGGAGCTTGGCATCGTTCAAGGAGAGGAGGGAGAAGATCCGCTCCGTTTCCCGGTCGCAGTCGATGTCCAGCTGCAGGTTGGCCAGAGCGGCGCTGAAAGAGGAGGAACGAGAAACATGAGACGCCGTCCAGGTCGGAACACCGAGAGAGAAGCCGGCGACGTATTCCTGCTTTGTTGGTTCACGCCGCAGGTGGTTTCCGTTTTCATTCATCTCTGCTCAATGCCCGCCCTATTCTGCCTCTGATTGGCCCGTAGGTATGTAGGTGCTGATGACACGGGAGAGGACTCACGCCGTGCAGGGCTTACAGCCCGCTGCGCTGCTACTCGGACTTTTGCAACACTGCCAGGCTCCACTGCTGTGATTGGATGGATGGAAAGTGGCCAGGCGTCCCTCGTTGCACCGGCTGACCTGGCCGAGGACCTCCAACCACTCGCTGGCCTCCACACAGTTTCCCGCTTGCACGTACAGAGGCTTCTCCGAGTCGACCACCTGGAACATCTGAGAAAGAAAGAGTTTCCATTCTTTACTTCAGTTCCCAGTTCAGCTCGGGGTTAAACTTCAGAAGAAAGAATTGAACGAGGGCAGGCTTACGTTTTTGCGGTTGAAGGCACTTTCATCCAGTTTCTCCACTGCCTGAATATTTTTGACATTGATGACGCAAAGGGCGTCTTTCCCTGAAAAACAGAAGTCGTACCGTTTGGTATGCGCAAGTGGTAAAAAGACATTAGACAGCGACAGCCGGACGTATAACAGACATGAGCTGCTGGTTTATGCTGCAACATTAGATAATATACAACATTATAAGGCACCTCGGGTATTTTTTCCCCCCAATATTATTAGTATTTTAATTTAATACTCAAACTGATTTGTTTTGCACTCTCGTTACTTGACACGCCCTCATTCCTTGAAGTGATGGTTTCCTCAAATCTTGACTCCTTATGTCACTTCATAAAGCCCAAATTAGGGCTTTCTTGAATCTCCTTTATTGGCTGTGCTGTTTAAAACAAATTCTGTATACATAACTAAATTTTAGGAAACTAAATCCATCCTATAAATTGATGATTGGAAATATATTTCCCGTGACCCCATCTGGTGGATGAGTTTGGTACTGCAATAGAAAATACGTCAATCCTATTCCATTCATCTAATCCTATATGCTCAGCCGCTCACACACACACACACACGCACACACTTTAAACATGACATATTTCTCTATGGAAATAGATTTCACCTTTGTGTTTGTGGTAGGAGAGCTCCCTGCTCGTCACTCTCAGCCACCTCTTCTTAAAGTTTTTCTTGCCGAGACGTCTTCTCCCCTGACCTCGTTTCTGCACCTCCCTGTGTAGAACGCAGACAAGATTCAAAAATTGAACCGCAAAACAGCAATAGTATTTCATTCTTTTGACCACATTAAAATATGATGGTTCTGATCTGAGATGAAAACACTCAAAGAATGAAACGGATTAAAAGACGGACTCATAAACACTCACCCCTCCTTGAGAACCACTGCGTCCTCCAGCCCACAGGACTCCTTGCTGACATTGGAAGAAATCTCATCCAGAAACTGGAAACAAGAATCGATGACGACATCAACACGAGGCATTTTATACGACGTAGAAATTCATAAACGCTTTCTGCTGACCGTTACATAAACAAGAAAAATACCTTTTTAACTTTTTCAATACACTTGTCTTCTTGGAACGATTTGAAGAAGTCATACATGTAGGTTTCTTTGAAACTAGACTATAAAAAGAGAGAAAAAAAAACAGGCTTGCATTTTATTTATTATGACCCAGTCAGAAAAGATCAGTTCTAGTTTTTGTAAACTATTTAATATTCCCCCGTAGACAAACCCTTATAATGGTCAGATTAAATCATCATTAATCATTAAAAACCATGCCTCATCATCACAACCAATCAGACGCTCTCATCTCGACTGTTCACCTTACCAGTTTTTTGGACAGACTCCCCCAGCTGCCCAGAGTCTGGATTGTTTTCGAGATGAGGGTGAGCGTGCGGGAAACCTCAGGATCCTAGAGTGAGAGAAAACGTACAAAGACAATAACGTCCTGAGGTTTTAGTCTTCGGTATACGCCTTAAACGTTGAGCTGCGGCGCCAGGCGGATAAACTTACAGGATGGTGAGGACGGAGTTGGAAAGATTGCGGAGAGAGAACAGCGACGGCGAAGAACCGCAGGAAAACGAAGCTGCTGACGGCCGAGTATTGAACATGAGGGTCAGCTGGAGAGAGAGACACGAGCAACCGATTCTACATTTGATGGTCACTGTAAATAAAAAGGACTCGACCCATTAAAGCGTCTCAACATGAAACCTGAAGGTTATAGGTCAATGATTTCTCCTCTTCAGGCTTTACCTGGGAACCGTTTGCAGGCCAAGTGTCTCAGCGACCTGAACACATCACACATAAGTGGAGGACAACTGGAGCTGGACTGGGTGATGGACGAAAACACTTTCTGGACGTAACCCTGAAGGTTCTCCTGCAGCGGTGACAAAAACATTTGGCAATTGTTGAAGAGAAGAAAGCAAAGGTTCGTAAAGCTCTCCGTGGACACATTTCTGAGAGGATTTACCTTGTTGACCTCCACGTTGTCTCCTTCCTTCAGTTTAACGGGGTCAATCTCACACGTCTTGTTGGATTCACAGATCTGTGGAAAGTTAAAAAGGACAAAGATTTAAAATCAGACCTGATGCATCAGAGAGAAATGTGTGTGTGTGTGTGTGTGTGTGCACGCTCATACCTCATCTATTACAGGCTTCAGGGTAACCGCCAGGTAATTCTTCCCCACAATCTTCATCATGTCATCAATGCAGCGCGTTGCCAGCGAGTTGCCGCGGAATATAGTGTTAGCCTCCCTGAATGTTCCGCCGACACAAACCGGACATTATAACCGCTCAGCTTGAACACATTGCCGCCCGCAGGCATCTAGCAGAGTGAGCACTCACTGAGTGTTGTCCAGCTCTAGCGCGGCCACAGCAGAGACAAAAGGCACAAAGCGATTGTGGTGGAGCAGCAGTCGAACCGTGGGCAGCACAGCTTCGTATCGCTCTCGGCAAATGTCCCCCAGGATGTGTGCTGCCGACGCCGAGATGGGCTGGAGACGGCAGGGAGAGGACGGAGCGTAAAGCGAGCACGCTTTTAACGGGTTTTCCCTCCGACATGCCCGAAGCTCCGCGTTACCTTCACATCGGGGGATTTGAGCAGCAGGTTGCAGAGTGGTGTGTAGCAGGAAGATGGCAGCACTGTGTCTTCTATGTAGGTCAGCTTCAAACGCAGCGAGCCCAAATCGTCGGACTTGGACTTGCTGCCGTTTCCCTTTGGCTGGAGGAGATACCTACGACACCGACAGAAGACCTTGTGTTACTGGAGGACTCGGTTAACCGATGGGAGGAGAAATAAAAACAAAGTCAACCAAACATGATACAATTAGCAGACAGACACACAGACCACATGTACCAGTCAGTGTACAGTAATATATCAAAGACAGCAGCAGGTCAACAAGGCTATAATAATGCATGGTTATGTATGCACTACAGAAATCAGGCACACGCCTTTGCCATCAGTTTTATTATTATTATTTATTGCTGATTATTTTCCCAGGTTTCACTAAATTGTGTGGATTTATAATTTTTATCGAACTGAATTTAGCAGAAGAGAACGATGCTCCTTTTTCTACCAGTGCACGTCTGTGTCGATACCAACAGGGGGCGCAAGGCCCCACGTGAATATGAGCTGAAGTACAGCGTTGAAAAGACGCAGCCATAAACCGCTCGATCTTCACTAGCGGTGCCGAGACGCGGACCAACAGACCACCGGTGTAGATTCCATGAAGCTGAACCGAGTCCGATGCGGTTCAGCTTTACAAAATGCCCATCATAAATGAAACTGAGCACGGAGTTCTGCCACCACGCAGAAAGCCTCCCACACACACACACACACACACACAGAGGAGAAACTGCAGCATGCTGAGAAACCTGGGAGGAGTTTTTCAAATCGTCGTAATAGAAAAAGGAACACGAGAAGTTGTCGACAGATATGGAAGATCGAGAAGAAGTCGGAGCAGCAGTGTGAGATTTGTTGGGTCTTTTAAATAGTGTTTGTTAAGATTGAACCTGAAGAGAGAAAAACTGGACCCGACTCCATCCAAGTTTCCGATCCAAGAATCCGATCTGTGGCGGATAATATTCAGGGGGCGGGACTGCTACGCGCTCAGGTCTCAGAGTTCCAGGGTGCTTCTCTGATTTCTAGATGAATGTTTTGGTTGTTGATCCTCAGTGATCACAACGATCCACATCTCCCACCGCCACAGAAAAGAGAGCGCTAAGCAGATTGATGATTTCCCGTCTGGGATTTCTATATTTGAGGTCCGACTACTACAGACGAGCTGCGACGTCACATTTTCTGTTGAATTATTATTTATTTGCATTCATATTAGACAGTGAAGGTTTTGTTTTTCTGTCTCGTTCTCACCAGGCTTTGTGGATGTGGTCGTTTCGCAGTATCTTCACAGGGACCCGGGATTCTCCGAGAAACACGTCCTGAGCCAGATTCTCGTTGTTCCACAGATCTACTCTGCAAAGAGAGGGGACTGAACTTAAAACAAGCATCACGCGTGTTCATTCAGGGCAAACACGCCACCGCAAAATAAAACGAAACGTTCCAACTCAAAGCTGCGACCGAGTGGTGCTTACCTGCCTGGTGCACAAGAGTCGACACAACGCCCGTCAATTAAACCACCTCAAATCCAAACCTCAACGCCATGCAGGAGTGTTTACCTTTGAATCTGTCTAGTCTTACCCAGTGAGCTACGAGTCCACTGTGAGGGGGGGGGGGGACACTTATCCTTAACCAGAAGCCAAAGCTCTCTATCAGTAGTCAGAACACACCAGATCCAAGTTTCAGAGAGATCATCTTTGTTCTGCGGCGATAAAGGATGGGAAACAACAGAAAGAGAGAAAGCATCTTACTTGATCTCGAGTTTTTCGATGTCCTCCTCCTCGACTTGGAAATGGGACTTTTTGGAGTAGCTGCTGGAGCGCGTGACCTGAGGACGAACGGGGGGGGCGCCTCAACTTTAGCGAAGTCGTGAGTGCGTCTTTAATGCAGCAGCAACGTAACCTGTGACGTGTGCAGACAGCAAAGTGTGTCGCTGCAGGGTTTACCTCAAAGAAGAAGGTCTCTTCAAAATGAGGGTTACTGGTTTTCTTCTTTACCTTTGTCTTCTTCTGGTCAGACCTGAGGAGACGGCGCATGGAAAGGATAATGAAAACCTTCCCTGCTGGTCAAAAATGGATTTAGCCTTGTTGTACGGAAATCTTAAGCGTGCTTTGTTGTACGTGTGGCATGCGAAGTTACCTGGCAGGTCCAATGAGTGACACGGTGGCATAGGGGTCACAGTTCTGGCCGCTGATCAAGGGCAGGCCCTGGCACTCGATGATGCTGCAGGAGGCCGCCGAGAAAGATACAAACTGAACGTTTATTATTCTTTACTTGGTAAAAATGGCTGACTTTTCCCCAAATGACTTCAATGGCTTGCATTAAGCACTTGTAGAAAAAAGGATGCAGGGAAACAAATACAAAAGGCAAAGGAAGCAAAGTACAATGGGGAGATTTCCAACCGAGTTCTCCACTTTTATAGCATTTATTTGTCAAAAAAAAAAACCTATGAAATTTTATGAGTTTTGTCCAGTGGATGAGTTCTCAGATTTACTAATGAGAATTCAATGACAGCATTACTATAAATTCCCAGTACCGCGATCAGACTTTAAGTAATATCAGATATAATATCTAACCCAAACCCTAACTTTTAATCGGTTTCAGGAATCCTTCCGCGAGCTAGTACCCGACCTGTTGGGGAAGCCTGATCCACGCACTCACTGGTGCGTTGCCCTCATGTTTGGTGCGCCTCGCTGTTTTTTCGCAGCCGTTGTTTTCAGATGACAACAAACAGGCAGTGTAGCCACCCTAAACAGGATGTGGCTGCTAAGCAGGGGCCACCAGAGAATTAGAATGAATTCAGACCATCAGGGACAAAGCAGAGCAGAGCAGATGCCAGGGTGTTTGTGCATCACCTTCCACAGCGCCATGACATTATTATTCCCTATAGCATCCATTCAGCTGCACCCCGTTGTGCTCCGCACATCTCTGGTGACGTAGAATGCTTAGATACCTGCAGTATTCATCGGGTGTGATCAGATTTACAGTGAATGACGGCAGCAGAAAGACGCTGTGGTTGCAGTGCGAGGAGCGCAGACTTCCTGCTCGTGCGTCATCGCTTCCACCGCATACCTCCGAGCATGAATGAAGAAACAGCACACGGAACCGGCAGCAGAATCATGAACACGGTCGGGTCTTCAAGCTTCCACCGGTGGCGTATCACGATGTTCAAGCAAGTGGGTAGAGCGTGTTTGATAGGGCGTCGGGTCAGCTGACCTCGTTATTGGATAAACGTGCACACCAGAACGAAAAGCGTGTTAAGTGTTTTCTCCTGTGTGGTTTTCAGGTACTTTCTTTGATTTCTGATTATTGAGACTAGATTAGGTAACGACACGTCTGACTCTCCCTTCCTGTCCATGTGAACACAGACCTTTCAGACCCCCCCTGCCAGCTTCCCCAGTTCATAAAACAACCAGAACAAACCCGACTGGGGGGACTCACCGGACTAGGAGGTGCTGACATACGGATCCGTTCTCTGTGATCACCTCGTTCAATCGCATCTCCAGGTGAACCTTACCCTGTTGGACACGAGGACAGCGACCGGTGAGAAGTCAGAGATGTCAGACACAAGCTAGCATGTTTGTCGTGAAAGACGTCCGCATGCCTTTGTGATTCTTAACACCTTTCCTTCTTTTCATCTCCCCATCAGTGTAAATATTTTTAATTTTGTTTGGGACACGTTTCTCCCGATGGAATTTCGGTCAAGAAGCGTGCGTTTAAATCTTCAGACGGAGCGCCTGGACCAACGGGCCGGCTCGATCTCACGCTCCGTGCCGTTCTAGCTGAATGCAGCCGCCAGCTGAAAATATTGTCATGACTCAAAAGGATCTTTACAAGGTCGGATGCGGTGAAGGCCGCTGGTCTCGCCTTAGGAAGTGTCACACAGAGCGAGCGAGCGAGAGAGAGAGAGAGAGAGAGAGATAAATAAAACGCCCACACACGTGCACTCCGTCTCTGCAATTCTGCACTTGGCTCAGATGGCAAGTACTTCTTTCTGGTAGGGCTTTAAGCCAATAACACCCCGACTATGCTGAAGTGATCCAAATGAGCCGACAACATCGGAGAGCGATGCTTGAATAGCAAGCGACCTATGGATTAAGAATATTCTATAAAAAATAAATCGTTTGTTGTTTGTCCTTATTTGCTGGAATACGAGTCGCCACTGCTCCCAGGCTGCCGACACAAACCTCTGTTTGAGCGAACGCTAAACCCGAGAGGCTGGCAGCAGCACCTGCATCACTGACGGATGTAACTTTGCAGCTGAAAGTGTCTACTTGTGAGTGAAGCAGCGTAACAGCACATGCCCAGAATAGTTTGGCGTGGGCTAATGGCAGCTGGAGCGAACGCATTAGCTATAGCCGCACAGAAGCGGTAGCTTCCCCCGTCAAAGGGAAGAAAACTACCGAATCTAGGACCGTTTTCACGCTGTCAGAACGAGTGAAGGTTGACGTACGAGCTTGTTGAACGTAGGTAGTTTACGGTCCACCTTTCACATGATCACAAGAAAGGAGCAGTTCCGCTGCAGCGATATAAAATACGACATCAAAGTCAACCGGTGACTCTCAGAATCTTATCCAGAGTTTTGAAGTATGATATTTGACTGCAGATTTCTGGGGTTTGGTTCCATTCAAATGTTGCTAACAGCTGTGCTAGCCGCTACACTGAAAAAAAAAAAAAAGCGGTTCAGTTCGGTTTTTTTCACAGTGTACATTTCTGTGTCTCAAATCCAAAACGGTTGCTTTGCATAGGATTCTTGCTAAAAAAGTCATCAAATCTCAGAAATATTTCTCTTAATGACATCTTTCGGCTTGTCCCGTCAGCGGTCGCCACAGGAAATCCACCTTCTAGTCGATTGCATGCCTAATTCTGGAAACAATGACATGAAACTACCTGAACTTCTGAGTTTGGATCCACTGGATGAAGGCTGAACCAGTGCTCCTTCCCGCTGTATTTACACAGCTCTTCCTTCCGGATTGATACCTTGCCTGGTAAATACGAACACAGAAACATTCATTGAACTACAGTTTGTTCTACCGGTGCGTGTGCACACATGCGATTCAACTTACCCACAGGTAGTTCCCTTTGAAAGACGCTTTTGGCATAAACATAGAAAGACAAACACTGAAACAGACGAGGGATCTCAAAGTAGAAGTCCTCTCCATAGAAAGGGCTGGGAAGAAGGAAGACATTTCAATTAGATCAGATGCTTTATTCCAGACAAATTCACTGTATGAACCTGGACTGTGTGGACGCAGAGCAGAAGCTAGGAATGTATTACATGATAAAGTATTGTCAGGACTTTCATTAATCACATGAAGGGTTGCGTTTGCCACCCAAAACCATTCAACCTCTCACTTCCTTTCCATGTAATTGATTATCTGTGAAGAGACTCTTTTGTCCTTGCCTAATTAAATGTCAAAATATAAAAACGCACACAAAAAATATCTGAAAAATATAATGAAAAAAAAAGGGAAGGCTTTTAAATTGGTGAAAGGAGATATTTTAAGAATGGACAGATGAAGGAGGACAGGCCACCAGCGTGAGTCAGAGGATTAATAAACAGTATTGATACAGCAGATTCATGTTGTGGTGACAGACTACAGGTTAACAGATTGCTTTGGTACTATTGATTTTTTTAAGGAACCTGTTAAACATTTACAAAGTCATTTATTTAGATGTGTTTAGCATGCCAATAATTTTTTTTGTCAAACCTTTGATCAGTTTGATCATCAAGTAATTCTCGCATACATTTGCTTTGTTGAAATGTACATCAATATCACAAAAAATAATCGGATTAACAGTCATGCAGGCGCAAAACAGCTGGTCCACTGCAAATCCAACGCACAAACGCACGCCTGTCGCCTAACCTGTCTTTTGATTGCAGCAGGAACCCCATCCAGTCATGGGCGGAACATGTTCTATAACACCGTCTGGGGATTATTTCTTCTGTTCAGCACAGGGCCGACTGCCCTCTGGGAGCTGGCACAACACCGAGTACTCGGGCATTTGTGTCACCTGCCCCTGCCAACAGCACAACTGATCTGCCTCAAGAGTCAAGACCAAGCCTGTGAGCTAGATAGGGTCATCTGACACGGCCAACTGTTGGTTAAGCACCCCCTCAGTGTAAAGTACATGTTACCTGCAGATGGACCACCCGGTCCAAACATACGGCACAGCCGTGCTGCGAGAGTTCAAGAAAAACTAAAAACATTTTCTGACAAGTCACCTCAAGTTTGTGAGTAATTATTTGCGGCCGGCATTATTCACCACTTCTGTTCCACTCAGGTAGTTTCCCTGTCAAACATTACTAGACTTTATGAGTCACCACACCGTTTCTATTCGTTCCATTTTCCCTATTCCAAAAAATTCAAACAGGATCTGGAAAAGCAAGCATCGCTCAATCCATATTCACTACTAATATTGAAAGCAACAGGCTCTACAGCCCCTTGAATCTGTTATTGACGCTTCTTGGGTGGTGAAATCTCTTAAGCCTTAGCACAGAGTTTGGGCAACACATCTAGAGGACGCCCACACACCTTCCTCACCATTGTATGGACTTATGCACTATAACCTCCTCGTTATGTACACGCTCCAATACCCACTGTACTCCCTTCCCTCCTGTTGTCGTCCGAACATCTAAAATAAAGTGAGAATGCCAGCTGTGTTGAACACATCTACCTTATCAGCTAAGGTATTAGCTGCATTTAGAGTGTCCATGCAGCTTTTAACCCACTCGAAGCAGGGTCCATGCAGCAGGCGCGAGTCAAGCACCATAAAAACAAACCTCACAGTGGGCCGAAAGCGAGCGATCATTAAGATGTGCAAAACAGAGTTTCTGGTAGTTGAGAGTGACACAGAGATAAAGACAGGGGAAAGCGTGGGAGGACACACTTCCTCAGAGACTGTAGAATTATTTCGAACGACACCCAATCCAGGAGTTAAAAAAAAAATGTTGTGAAATACCTGAAGAAGACAGGCCCATGTTTACAGCCAGATGGAGATAGAAACCTGAAATGCTTCCCGGTGTCCATCTCCCACACATTTCTCGGACTCGTTTGTGAACGTGTAGCGGTTTAAAAAATAACATTTGTGCTAATTTCATTCTGAATCACTAAATCTTTCCTTGCTTAAAACGGTACCTGGCTCAAATGTAGACTCAAGACACAAACTAACAGAAAATTAATTCCAGGGTGGAATGATTAAATCATGAAAATAATGGTCAGACTAATCAATAATGACAAAACAATATTTTCTGCAGAACTATATTCAAAGATATTAGAGTTTAATTAAATATTAAATCTATATACAGTAATATCAATATTGAAAACAAATAGTCGCTGCCACCAAGTGTTTAAACATCCACCACTATTTATATATATTTTTTAAACCATGTCCTGTGTAACTTTGTAATTAGAGTATGAAATGTTATGCAAGGTGAATGAATCAACAGGAAACAAGACAGTAAGAAAATGTGGTTTATAGAAATGTGAGCGAAGTACTCGAAGCTGCTTACCTGACGCTTTTATCAAACACCTTGGTGCGGAACACCTCCTCCTGATCCAGACTTATGGTGCAAAAGGTGCAGAGATCCCTTTGTCGGTTTGGACCTGAAACCGGCCCCAGGTTCTTAGCTTCACCTGCAGCACAGAGAAATCAACATCATTATCAGCATTCAAGTATCAATTCATAATGTTTAGGGAAACAGTAACTTTCTTCTCAAGGTTAACACAAATAATATTGCTGATTATTTTATATTTCTTCTTAATGAAAAAAAAAAAATCACTACAATTATCTACAACTGTTAGCAACGTCCAGGCCAGCAAAGACACATTTGGTTCTGCAGACGCATGTGAAGCAGGTAAAGTTCATAAACACGACAGCCACCCGCTGATCTTCTCCCCCCTTTCTACTCTTTGTTTCTACTACTTTTTTACAAATATATCTGCAACCGTTTCCAGTCCACATTTGCAAATATAAATTACAGCTTGATGCAAAGTAAATTAAAGTGTCTCTCCTAAAGTTTGACACGTCTGAAAAGCGATTTACCAAATATCCTGCTGTTAATCAAAAATGTGCAAACAGTGCTCAAAAAAAGCAGGTGTTATACAACTGGCAACAAACTGTATTTATATTTAATAAATCAAAAATAAGCACATGTGATTGCAATAATACATTTAATATGTTTTTACACACAACCTCACGTCCATACTAGGGCAAGGGTTCTTTCCATACAGTACGGCGGGGTAAGTTGCAGAGCGGATGTAGCTCAAGCAGACTTGAGGCTCCGATGTGGTTTTAAGAACATGAAACACCGACTTCCTCAGCAGAACCAGTGGCGACGGTTCAGCGCTGATTCACAAATGACAAACACCTTCATGACGCACCGCATTCGACTTGCTTCAAATCGTAAGCAGACCCTGAATGCGAGCAAATGTTTCCGTGCAACACAAACGCCTGTCCGTCACCAGATAATATAAAAAGGTGATTCTCAAGAATGATGAGAAAGTTACTTTTTTTTTTATTGACTTAATTTGAACAACAAAGCAAATAAACGACCATTAATTAATGATAATTTTAAACTGATATAAGAACACGTCTCCGTAGAAAGCCACCTCGACTGATGTAGGCTAAAGGAAAGGGGCAAAGTGTGAACCAGGAAGAATGGAGTTTCGTAACACTGCAAAGGGAGTTACATGTCATTATGGTTCCTCTATTTTGTTCTGCTTAATGTTGTCTCATTAATTCATAGTAGTGAAACGGCTGCCTTCCTATTGTGCATCCAAGCGTAGGCGCCTCACTTGCAGCAAGAAATGCGTGTTAGACTTAAAGACGCGTGTCAAAATTCAGAAAAATTCTGGTACGGCAAGTAACATCACGCTATCCATCATTTAAGTGTATAAATATTTTATATCAACATTTGAAAACGGGGAAAACCTTGAAACGGGTGTCCTGGACCAGCCTCACCTGAGAATGAGCATTTTACTTTAAAGCTGCAATCTGAACTCTGGTTAGGTGCATGACTAATAATCAAATAATTACACTTGGGAAGAGGGGGGGGTTACAACATTTACTTGTATATTTTACTGCTGAAGGCAAGACGCTGTATACATCAATCATGAACTTAATAACTGACTAATTAAAGTGACATGATAATTGTGTTTTAATGTTTCTTGATAAATGTCTTGGAGAGCAAAATGGATTCCGAGACCTGCTGAAAGATAATAAGTGCTGAGAGACTTAACCGAAGGCATCTGCCCTGCTGCCAATCATTCAGCATCCTAATGTGAAGCACGAGAACCAAAGACTTAATATAAACTAAGTATCTCATAAGACATTTGAGAAGCCGAATTTAAACTATTAAATCTGATATAATATTCTCTAATTATGTTAAATGAGAAGGAAGATCATCCGGTTTCCTTTTTGGAGAATAACTCAGAAATTTCTTGGTGATTTTTCATCAAACTTTCTCCAAATGGCAACCAAGTGATGCCGCTCGCTATTCATTGATAAAGTTGGTTTTATTATTTCTATATCCATGGTTACAAGTTGGACTTTGGTTCACTCTGTTCTCATTCCATGAGTAAGACATGTCTAACTGAATTTACACTGCTTTATTTTAAATATTTCTAAATAACAAAAACTTTATATATATATATATATACACACACACATCCCATATACTGGAGAGGCATCTTTAAATGATTGGAAATTTTATGTATTTTTAAATTTTTACTTTTCCAATTAACAAGAATTTCAATAAAAAAAAAGTGGAAACTTAAATAAGTCTATCTTTATCAATGAATTACACTCGTACGGAGGGGGGTTACAGGTTGTTATAACGATTGTTATTACGACGTAACGAACGGTCGCCGTGTTACCTGACCATCAGATGCCTGCAGTGCTATAACTGAACGGTTAGTTACGATGGACAGAAAGGCTGGAAGTAGCTAGCCTATTTTGCCACCATCGTTGCCTTAGCTTTTTATTTTTTATTTTATTCTTAATGCCCCCATTTTGAAAACATTTTCATTTCTTCAACCCGCATAAAAACACACAGCTCGTCTGAACAGCCGCGCTCTATGAATGAAATCATTCACAAGATAGTTAGTAGCTGCTGCTGCTAGCATGCTAGGCTAGGCTACCTCGGCGGTAGGCACCAGCCAGCAGACGGACGGACGAGTGGCGGACTCTGCCTCCGCACTCGGCGGACTGTTGATGGCACGCCGCGCCCCTCCGGCTTCCCCTCTCGCCCGTTCTGCCGAACCCCTCCCCATCCCCATCCCCATCCCCATCCCAGTGACAGAAAACACAGACTCGCCGGTCATACTCACATATTTTGCCCCGAAGACTCTGTAAAATCCGAATCCTCCCGTCGCCCTCTTCCGCCATGGTCAGAGAGCTGACTGGTGTCGCTGCTCCGGAGCATTCAGCGCTGGGTTATCATATCCGTTTGTGAGTGCAGGCAGAGTGGAGGAAAGAGCCAGCCCCACACTGCCGCGTCACACGCTGGTGCTTTAAAAAACACGGACAAATATAAAGCTTCCTCAACAATCCCCGTCCCTTGCTTCGGCTCGTACCTGTTGCTTCATTCCGGAGATGGTAGGAGGTTTTAATCAGATTTAAATCTCCTTTAAAGTGTCGCTTAAACTGCAACGACAGCGCTCGCGGAGATTGTTTGACTTGGTGAGCTAATCTTTAGCCACCAGAGATCTGGGCTGGCAGCGACGTGCTAGCGTGAGGCTAATGGCAAATGTGTGAATGAATCGCTGCTCTGAAGCTAAAATCCGAGGCGTATAGCTCGGTTTTCGGTTTAAGAGCTCAGTGAAACATGGAAATTATATTTGTGAACTATACTGTAAAATAAAAGAGAAATATAATTACTGGAAAATGTACGCAAAATGGTATTTAAATGCCGAATGAACCATTGCTATTCGCTTCTAACTTAGAAAAGTTCCCCATTAAGTATTGCAAGCTTCTAATTCACAAAAAAAATAATCGTGCAAGCATAGCTGTGACGTCATGCTGATAAACCCCTCGTTCAAAAAAAAGGTTGGGATGAAATGCAAAATACATAAAAGAAAATGTGATGATTTGATTTAAGACATTTAGTTCAATTACACAGAGTGCAAAGGATTGAGTTTTGTAAATATATTATTGAGTTTTATGCAAGCAGCATGTCTTAAAAAAAAGATGGGTGCGTTTTACTGGATGCCCTAAAACACCTGATTGGGTCATTAATTAGGTGAATTGGTAACAGGTATTATGACAGAGCCTCCTATTCATGGAAATGTGTGTGACAAATAGTTCTCCTGTTCTGAAGAACATATGCTGCCATTCAGATAATGTTTTTCTTTTTCCATGGTGGCCCCTGATTATTCTAACAAAATTATGATGGTAGCAAGCCACATTCTGCTGCCTTACAACAGCGTGGGTTTGGAATAAAAGCTTCCTGGTACTCGTCTGACCAGTGGGACCTGTATCCATATTGAAATAATGAATCACTGGTAGAAGAAAAAAAGAAAACAGACCATGAACTGTTGAACAGCTGAAGTCGTGTATTAACCAAGAACAAAACGGAAATCTAATTTGAAAACTTCAGCAGTTAGGTTCCTCTCTTCCCAACACAATGCTGCACTCCCCTTTCCTGACGGTTTAGAAACACGTAATAAGCATCAGATTCTGTGTTTATACGTACCCAACACAAAAGTGTCATCAGTTTGCACATTAAATATCCTGTATTTGTGCTGTATTCGTTCGCAGAAACATATCTGACCGCAGATTTTTATGTTTGCGAAAAGAACTGTCATGTTTTTCCACTTTCATGGAACTGAATATTATTCATGATTTGGTTTGTAATACTTAACTTGTGCAACAACTTCTAATCATTATGGGATGTTGTGATAGTTTTGAATGTGTGATTTATTTGCACAGACAATTCAAATGAGTCAGCAAAAAAAACACACCCGCAGACATTTTTGCAAAAGTTTCTTTTCCAAGTATAATCAGAATTTTTAATCTGTGCAATTAATTTATTCAATCCAGATCCATTATCTCCCTTGAAAATATGACATATGGCATCCTTTATCTCTCCCTCTATCTCAAGGTGTTCCTTTCGGTTGGTGTAAACACGGGTGGGGTTGTTATCACTGATGCTAGCTGGGAGCCCATCATGGCAGACAGGTAAGTTTTTACATATATTATATTTTATATTTATACTGATAGCAGTCTTCTATGTCATTATTAATTTAGCATATACTTACTGGTATAATGAACTCAGAATGATGCATGAGACCATCAGCTATGTTTCCAACTATTGATGAAAAGGAAGTTAAAATACTGCACAAATTGGAATGGCACCAATAGCAGCAAATGGGTTGTTTCTATAGTTTTTTTACACACTACACTGGTACATGGGCTAGAATGTTCGGTGTTGAACAGCAACTTAGACCTACAATTTATGATTCATTCCTTCTGCTGCATCATAAAGCCAGTCTTAGAAAAAAAAATTGAATTTAGAAACATCTGGAAATTTTGTCTCTGACACGAAATACAGATGCAGTTTGTGTGGAAGAATGGGGGAATGTTCTCAGACGCATTGCAGGTCCCTGACCATCAGCAGAAGGCCACAGCACAGCTTTATATTGAGGAAACTGTTTGCTGTGGAGTGGGATTTGTGCCAAACCTTAAAATCGAATATTTCTGTGACTTATTCTGCATGACTTCAAGGATTTTTCTAATCTTTCTTGCCATAGGCAAATAATTACCATTTCTTTGATCAGACTTAATAAGGACGATTGTAACGGTTTCGAAGATCAGCAACATTTATTGAAATAGTTCATGTTTATACATAAACACACAAAAGTGGTAACTTTGATCTCAATGGTGCCTTATGTTAAATATAAATCAGAATTATAATAATGGTGCTTAATGAGAATGGAATATCAAAGGATTACCCAACAGATTACCATAGTCTTACTATAAAGTGCAACTCACCATGGCCACTAAACTGAGTGGGTGATTCAGAAATGTGACAGCTGTACAAGTAATTTTGTTTTCCCCAGGCATAGATTTTAAACTCAGCTAAGAGGCATTTCAGTTCGGGAAGCCTTGTCTACATTCAAGTCACTCCTATCACTGAGTCTGCTCTATATGCATAGACAATGGGTAAAGTACAGTGCGATTCAGAAGGTCCTATATCAACACATAGATGGAAAACCACTCTGTAGTTGAATTTGGAGAAGATGAAATTGCAGCCTGTGTTATAATTAGAGCCGGACATTTATTGTCGCGTGAAGCCAAGTTTGTTACAGGCTTGGTTTTTTCAGGTGCGATGCGTAGAGCGCCGAGCATTGGTCCCTTTTTTTCACCATTTTATATTTCCCCTTCAACGGTGTCAGGGAAAGCAGTGGTTCGATACAGGGGGGTAATGGACTTTTAATGTTGGAATATGACATGTCTTGGTAAGTATTCATGAAGTCAGTTGTATCCTCAATTTTAGGCTTAATTTTATCGCTGGAAAAATATTCTGCATCTAGCGTTTCGTTTTTGATGTCAGGCACCCCCTGAAAGTCGCTGTCTTCGATTTTGATGGTGTCGTGTTCATCGTCTTGACTCGGGTGTGCTGAGCATTTAGAAGATGGTATGAATTTGTCATACTCGTATCCCTCCTCGTTTGTCTCCTGGTGTTTTTTCTCGTGACTTTTCTTGGTGGCGAGGTAGAGGAAACGCTGGGGACAAAAAGAGCAACGGTACTTCTTCTCTGGGTTGGGGCTCCGGGGTGTGTTATCAAAGCAAGAGCCGTTTTCCATACAGCTGTTGCAGATGTAATCACCACCGCCTGGCGCCTCACCGGGAGGACCTTGTTTACCGCAGGTGCGACAGAAACACGGGTGAGACCCAATGATATGAACTCTCAGACCGGTCTCTGTGATAAAAGAGCTGTCACAAATGTCGCAGTTGTAGGCAGCCCTTGGGCTGGAATTCCTGCTGAGGCTACGTTTCACCTCTCCGCTACCACCTGAGATGCTTCCATCTGTTGTCCAGCACATTTTATCAAGGTGGCTCTCGCTGGCAGTGGTTCTATCTCCAGATGTTTCAGGATAATGGTGACACTTGGCCTTTTTGTGTTTGAAGCTTAGCTTCTTCCTTTTCTTGTTCTTTGATTTGTATGAGTAGTATGGACGCCAAAGCATGTCAGCTGTGTCACAGTCATTGGGTTCATCACATGCCTCCGGCTCTGTGGCGGCGATGGCTTCCGGTCTAATCCGGAGTCTGGGGCTCTCCGAGTCTTCCCTTTCTGGGCGGCACTGACTTGTGGTTTCCTCCTCGTGAAGTTTTCTAATTCTCCTTTTCTTTCTGGGGAAAAGCTTAGATCCTTTTATTTGACGACAAATGATTGCTTCATTACCAATTTTCACCGTTATCTGACAGAGTGGCATGGCAGCACCGTCCGCGGACGGGCCTGGGCACGCAGGTTTGGCAATATATGTTTCCGTCTTTGCCCTCTTCACCTCGTCACGCACCAAATTCTCAGTGCTTGATTGAAGTATCTCCTTCGTCATATCCTCGACTCTCTTTGCAGAAGCTGATAGCTCACCTAACTTTTTAAAAGTGTTTAAAGAGTTTAAGTACGGCATGCTAGGACTCATGTGCTCGGAGTTACTTAGTACTGGAGGGCCGTCTTTGTAGTCCACTGCTGGAGAATCAGGATGCAAAGAAGAGTCATAGTTTAAGAAGGGTGAATCTGCATCCTCACTTCCGTTCTGCTTGCCTGTCTGAATGTCCAATTCACCGTCGAGGCTTTGGTTGTTGTCCCGGTTGCACGGCTTGTCGAAGCTGATGCGAGGCATGACATGCGCCACCATCTTTGTCGTTGCCATGAATGTCAGAGGGAATGGAGCGCTGTCGGCGTGGCCCATCAGACCATTTTCTTCGAGGAATGGAGGGTTGCCCTCTCGTGAAGCGGGGTCACTTCTTTCAACACCCTCCGAGTATGTCTGACTGTACGTCTTGTATTGCCTCTTTCTAAACTTCATTGGGAGAAGTCTGTAGAGTTTGATTGGATAAAAGCTGCTCTCAGATTTTTTCTTAGCTGCTGCCACACTGGGGTCAATGTCATGAAAAACCTTCTGATGGTTCTTTAAGATATAATATGTCATGAACACCTTCAGGCAGAAAATGCATTGATAGCGGCGCTCACCTGTGTGCCAGATTTCATGCTTAGTGCGGTACTCTGCCAAGGCAAAGACTTTGTTACAGTAATGACAGGGGTAGGCCCTCTGCCAGGAATGCACGTTCTCATGCCGCTTCAGACTGGATAGGGTGACATAGACCCTTTTGCACACACTGCAGTTATATCTCCTCTGACTGCCTCCTGGTCTTACTGCCCTCCTATCCTGTAAAGGTTCTGATTGGCCCACTTGAATTGGTTCTGGGGTGGAAAGATCAGCAGAATGGACCTGTGTCACCATTCTCTCCTTGTTCGGATCATCGTCTGAAAGGACTTTGGTTGGTATGTTGCCATTTACAACTGGCTTTAATGGCCGTCTTGCGGCTTTGGGGCAGACCTGCTCGTGGTTGCGCAGCCATTTGAGGTGTATAAATCTTCTGTCGCAGAACTTGCAAAACAAAGGACTGACAAAACATTTCTGATGTTTCTTTGAGTGAATGGTGAGAAGCGCTTTATTTGCGAACATCTCTGGGCAGCGGTCACATCTGCAGATGGAAACGCTGTCCTCCGTTTCAGAGTAAAGGGTTGGTGGACCTAAGTCGCGTTGAACACCGTCAGCGGCTGCAGGTAGTCTTGAGTCAATGATTCTGTCTGTTTCTGCTTCGGACAAAAGCGGAGGCGGAGTCAAGGTTGCAAAAGGTGTGACAGAAACATCATCATGTAATGTGGGGGTTATTGCATTTGGTTTATCTGCATTAAGGTCAGCTGGTGGGGGGAACGTACTTCTACCCAAGCTGCCTCCCAGCCTGTGGCGCTTTTTAAGAGGTCCGGTGTTCCTGTAGAGGAGTTGCTTTGGCTGTAATAATAATGGTTTACAGACATTGTTGTTGTCCCAATGACTGCCATCTTTGCCTTCAGCGTATTTGTTCACAGCATACGAGTGCTCCAAAAGGGCTTGGGTGATTTCACCGCGCCCATTGAGACAGGAGTTTCTGGGACCAGTTGATGGAGCCCGTCCCACATCTGCTGACTGCGTCTCCCTATTGCTTTGGAACAGAGGATTGAAAAGGTTGTCTTCAGGACACACTTCAGTCATAGAAAATGCATTTGTGATTCGTGGCCCTTTTGCATTGTTTATCTCCTCAAGCCGAGGAGCTTCTTTCTTGGTTTTTTTACGTAGTAGGGCTGCACTTGGGTCTGAGGATTTTTCATATACTTCCTGCCTCTCTTGTTCTGCCAACTTCTCTAAATAAGGAATTCCAAGTCTTTTTCCAGCTGCCAGTAACCGTCCGTTGTCTTCGGCACCAGGTGAAATCACCTTGGAACAGTAGATAAAGTTGAGGACACTGGCAAACACCTCCGACTTGAGGTCCATCAGCTCCAGGACTTGGCTGGAGGTCAGCATCTCGGGGGTCGTCAGAGCATTCCTGAAATACCCACTGCAGGCAGCCAGTATGTTCTTGTGGGCTCGAAACTTAACGTCCTCCACCACAATGGTGACATCACAGAAAAGGCCCTGTGAGCGCTGCTCATTGAGTTTGCTGAGCACAGTTAGAGGATGATTGCTATCCATCAGGTTCAGTGCATGGGGGACACCACAGTTGTCTAAAAAAAGAGAAGAGAAGAAGTAATGAGATAAGATTATCAGACCGATGTTGTCAAAGAGAGGCATGTGCTCATAGCTGTTCTTGGATTTTAACACTAGATGGCAGTAATATCTTAACATATGAGAAAACACTGATCAACAGTCGTTGGGTATTAAGTCATTATGATTCTGTTTCAATAAAAAAAAAAACGACATTAAGTGTAATCATTATGCTATGGCTAAAAAAGGCACACACACACTCTGGATATTAATACGTATATTACATCACACATGATTCATGTAATTTCTTTTCCATTCCAAGACTGTTTATTTTTTGTATTTACACGTAAATATTCTTCCCTGTACAATTCATGTAAATCACAAACTAATCCTAGAGCAGAGTCATGCGAATACCCATCAAATATATCATGATTTGTCTCGGTCAATGATTGTTTTATTTATTATTCTGCACGAGTCCTCGTGGCATTCTTGTTCTCCTTAAGGACGTTAATGTGACGTCGACACGTGGACTTCGTACACTTATACCTGTCTTGACTTCTGTCTATTGGCAGTAGAGGAGCATCCCTTTGCTTAACACGTATAACACGTATACCGTGTTAAGTAACGCCAATAGCTAGCTGCATTTATTTTTGCACATGCAGAACACTTTCCGATCAGAGCGGGAATGACATAATTTTTGTTCTGTAATAGGCCAGCATTTGTGAATCAGGTTGATCTGAACAACGCACTCCAATAATCTATAATCTGTGAGTCTTTCACCAATTTCAAGCGTATTCATTCTCCTTTTTGATAGAGGATGAATCACTCAGTGTGACATTCTCGTGGTGGGCTATTGATGTTGGAGTCGTGGTGATCTGAGACTATTCTGAGTCATAGTAAATCATGGCTCTTGCATTAATGTTTAATTATACACTTTAAATCCAGAGAGGAGTTAGTTCTTAATTCTACTGTTGGCTTTAAACAGGCACTGTGTAATTGAGCATTAACTGTCGTTCCTCTTGAGATGCTTTGACTCTCCACTTTGCTTGGAGGCATGTCTAGTTCTGCCTTTTGCTGATTTTTGTCCTGCGTGTTACGCATTATTTTTTTTAATTTGTTGATGTCCTTAATTTTACAACTAATAGATTTATGATATTCTGTGTTTGCACAAATATTATTTAGCGACTTTGTCACTCACTCCATTTTATATTAGTGCTTTCACTGGTTTCCGTTTTTCTGGTCATGCAACAAATACAATATGGCCGCTGCTCTGCACAGTCTCTCAGGCTGCTGAAAACACAGCCAGCCTTCCGCCTTCTCTCTCAGACAGGCCTCTGTTGTCATAGTAACATGCTATGGCGCAGCACTTATTGGGATTCAGCTGGATGGCAAGTGACTCTATTAGCTGTCCGGGTATCCGGTGCCCTCTTTCCCACAAGCATCCTCCCCTCTCTGAAAACCTGCAACATACGGCCGTCTGCGGAACCATCGAGGCTCGCCTTTGTCTCTGCTGGAGTATACTTTGTGTGTGTGTGTGTGCGTCGTGTCTTTGTCTGCAATAGAAAATCTACACAAAGGTATTTCTGATCTGATAACAGCAAGTGATGTGCCGCTTCCTTCACACTAATGCCTTCATTTCACCCAGGCTATTTTTCTTAAACAATTTAAATTTAAAAAAATGTATACCGATTGTTGTGGTTTACTGCCACCGCATTCTGAGCGGAAATTTTGAATTTGCAACGGTTGCTTATGGTTTTGCCACATCCCACCTTACTTTACCATCAAAGCTTATGTGAAATTTGTTTTTAACGGCTTGACCTTTAAAATAAATATCTCATATCTCATCACGTACTAAACCACAATCCGAGAAAATGACAGTATAGCATCGAGAGCGTCTTGTCAAACAAACAGTGAAACATCAGAGCAAAAGCCACTTCACACACATCTGCAAAGCGTACTCCTGTAGAATAAGGTTTAGAAATTGAGGGAAGCCATGCAAAACGTACCTTTAGTAAATCAGAGAAACTGATTCAGGAAAAACAGGAAAACGTGTTGTGGCATATCCCTTTTCAGCAGCCATCAATTTACCCAACTATACTTAGAAAACAGTTTTTGCGAGAGCAAGGCGAAAATAGTTTCTTCTACGATGGTCGCTGAACAGCGGCGATGCCAGAAGCAGACCTTGTTCTGACGTCTTTCTTCCTCTCCCTCCCTTTCTGCGTGCAGATGACTCCAGCGACAACGTCCTTGGCTTCTGTCCATGCAGCCCAGGTCCTGGACTAGTCGTCCTCTGATTCTGACTCCTCTTTCCCTCTTCTGTCCTGCAACCGCTGTAGGAATAACTCACCGCCTCTTCCATTTATACGGCATATACCTAAACCGGCGCAAGGCTCTGCCTGTCTGCTAGCTGGGCAACCGTGGCGTTCGCTTTGGAGCCACGGAGCGGCAAGCGGCAACTTTTATTAAGCATGTCAGGGATTGTACGGAGCGCGGAGAGATGCTGGATGCTACATCACACACCAGCCCTACACTCGATGCCACAGCAGGGGGAACCGCTCAGCGGAATTGCTGGTAGTAGCAGAGAATGAGGCGTACAACCAATGCAATATTAAATCTCCCCAGCCTCTCGCTGTTAACCGGGGGGGGGGATTCCTTTTGCATGAAACAAAATTATTTTGTAGCCCTCAAAGAATCAAACTGCACCTTGAAAGCATAATGCGACACCATCTGTTCCCTCCACATTCACCCAGACTCTGTATGTGAAGCATCAAAATAGACCAAAGCCCTCCTTCCGCGCTTCCGCAGTCGCTGTGGTTAGGTAATGCAGAAGCTAGAGAGGCGATGGCAGCGACTTCTCGCGTATCGCATCAGTCCCAGGTCAGATGTTTGTTGATGCTTTCTCTCACAATCACATCGCGCATGCAAACTGAATGTAAGGCTGATGTGGAAAAGAGAGTCCTCCTTTCATCTCTCTCTCTCGGTATACACACCTATGTAGAGGCTGCTGATTGATGCAAAAAGCAGCGGATGCATCAGCACTGCAGACGAGGGGGAGGGGAGGAAGCTGAACCCGACATGGCTCTGAGCGCCTCTCGCTAGCCTGCGAGGACGGAAGCAGCTCTTTTATTTACACAACTCAAGGTAGTCATATGACTGTGCAGGTTTGCTCATGCTGGCTGAGACCCACATCAAACGGGCTTTAGTATTTTTATGTAGCGCTGGATGCGAATGACAGCCTAGCAGGTGCCATATCATTATGCATGCGCTCCCTCGTATCCCCAAAGGAAGGAAGTGTGCACTTTAAGGCTTGTTTGAAACACACTTAAGGATCACCCTACGCTGCTCTGTCTTGTCTTTTTCTGTATTCAGTATCGCATTTCTGGTTTCATTCATGCGCAGTTAGCCGCAGACTCAGTTGTCTATTTTTGGTGCCGACAGCAAGACCTACTTAAACGGGGACCCCCTATGTTTCCTCCGTGATCAGCTCGGTGTACCAGCGTGTTGGGTTGTTAAACCGCTGCCACACGGGACGTACGAAAACCCAAAGAGGAGTTTTTAAGCTAAGTGAGGAGGGGGAGATGTGATGTCAGTGCATAAACTCTTTAATTAATGCCAGAAAATACATCTCAGAGTCTCACTGCAGCTGAAGGGGAATAAATATGCAGCAAACAAGACTGTGAGACTCCTGTTGGCCAGATTTATTCAAAGACGCAAGGTAGTGGGCAGTCCCGATCACCGATTAAATTATTTAACATTTTTTATTTTATATTCTGTACCATTTAAATGCCGAGGTCATCCTTAAGATGTTTACTTATCACCAGTCCAGAGTGTTGAAAAGCATCATATATGTTAAGGTTTGGGGAAACTGTCCAACTCAAAGTCAAGATAAATTTGAAATCAAAATTACAAATGGAAAAATACGCTACCGCACGACAAGAGTTAAGTTAAGAGTAAAGTTTTTTTGGCAAGTAGAACCTTGTCCCCCACATCAGATATCACAGCCCGGGTCTGTTTTAAACCACAGGACAAAATATACAGGCCTCTGCGCCTCTGATGCTCAGTCAGCTTCGCTGCGGCCTGCAGGGACGCTGATCAGCAGGGAGATGCAGAAAATAGTACAAGGCTGAGTAGGCCTCATCCTCATTCGCTAAGCATTCGTACTCTTAGCATACAAAGACACTCACTCCTGGTAGCACTGGTGCTGCTGCCTTAACAAGCACTCGCATGATAAATTGCCTACCAAAACGCTTCGGTACGGAAGGTGCCGCTGGGTCTGTCTCTGCCACTTCGGTTGACTCTGGAGGTCGTTTCAAAGGGAGGAAAGGAGAGAGGCTGCCCGGCTGCCTTCCTCCGTTTGGGCCTAGGTTAGGCCTTTACCATCTTCTTTCTCCTCTGCTGTCTGGATTTCTTTCCTGTGGACTACGGTTCTGGCAGAGATTCCTCGTTCCTGCTGTGAAGTCAGCTGCGTCACTTTCGCTGCATCACTGACCCACAAAGAGAAGCTGGAGAAGGAGGGGTAACATGGTGGATGATTGGTGGCAAGGGGTAAGCAGAAAACAAGCACCAAGCGCTTTAGGCTGCTCCAGCAAACTAAAGGAAGGAGGCTTCCGCTCTGCCTCAGCTGGGGCCGTTTCGGCTGTGGTATTCAGGAAGTGGGTCGGGAGACAGACACTTTATTGTTACGCAATGAATATTTTTCTTCCGAGACCAGACTCGGCTGAGAAGGTGGAACCCCAGTGTTCAGTGACTAATAATAGGCCGTAGTGGCTGCCAGTCACAGCTGCATGTGGTCAGATCAGATCATCCTGACAGCCGGCTATCGTCTGGGAAGAAGAATACGCCATATTGTGCAAATGTTTGTTTGTTTTAAATGTAAAATGTAAACATTTGGCATGTGTTTGACAGCAGCGCATTCGTCTTGTTTTCTAACAGAGGACGATTGAATGGCTTGTTTGTTTTCCCTTTTTGTTAGGAACAGTGCTTGCTAATGTAGCTGCTTTTTGTAATGTCTCACATGATGTCCCCTCTCCACTAAAGTAAGTGTTTGTAACAGGAAAAAAAAGACGGTGCGTACCTTAGTCATATGTTACTCTATCTTGCTTGTACAGGTTGGTCTCAGAGGTGTAGCAGATGCCCTTACAGACGTATTTGTACAAGGTTTCAGTCCGGAATACGTTGTATACTCGTTAGGCCTGGATACGACAACTAGTATTACACTTGTTTTGCACACGGTACTCAAGGGTTTATTTGCTTGATCCTCCTCCTCCTCCTCCTCCCAGGCTCCAGTTTCCATTGCCGGGTTGCTCCCTCTGCTGGATGCAAGAATGAAGACAGTGCTTTCTCAGGGCCATCACAGATCACAGGATGTATTTGAAAAAATATATTTAAAAATAGAGCATTAAACTTTTATATGATTTCAGTACTGTTCCAGTCGCTTACCGTAATTATTATTATTATTTTTTTAGATGTGGGCTTACCAGTTTCATTCAGAAATGGCAATACACCACTAAATACTGTATCGTATAGTTTGCTAATTTAAGTAAGTATTTGTGAGCAGCAGTATGGATTTACGCGAAGGAAGAGTACCACAGACACAATGTTAGCTCCGTTAGTTCAGGACATGTATGACAGTTGTACGACAGCAGTAAAGTGTGCAGTAAGAGTAACAAGGGGGTTTGGAGTAGAGGTGGGAGTGCACCATGCAGGAATCAGCTCTGAGCCCCTTTTTGTTTGCCATGGCGATGGATAGACTAACAGATGAGATGAGACAGGAAGCTCCTTGAAATATGGTGTTTGCAGATGACATTGTGATCTGCAGGGAGAGCAGGGAGCAGGTAGAGGAGAATTTAGAAAAGTGGAGGTCTGCTCTAGAAAAGAGGAATGAAGGTGAGCAGGAGTAAAACAGAATATATGTGTGTAAATGAGAAGATCCCAGGGGGACAGTGAGGTTACTAGGAATAGACATAAAGAAGGGAGAGGACTTCAAGTACCTCGGGTCAACAGTGCATAGTGATGGAGAATGTGGGAAGGAAGTGAAGAATCGTGTGAAGGATAGCTGTTTTGGAGGCAAGGTCAGAGAGAACAAACGTCAATGGTTTGGACATGTCCAGAGGAGAGACAGGGACTATATGGGTAGAAGTATCTTGAGGATGGAACTGCCATGGAACGGGGCTAGAGGTCGACCCAGGAGAAGACACATGGACGTAGTGAGGGAGGACATGAGAGTGGCTGGTGTCGGGGAGGACGATGCAAAGGACAGGGTGAAGTGGAGAAGGTTGATTTGCTGTGGTGACTCCTCACGGGACAAGCCGAAAGTACAGTTGTAGGAGAAGGCAATAAAGTACCAATACCAATGTATAATCTGGTATATTATTATAAATACTCAACTTTTGAAAGACTAAACTTGATTTTTTCTTTTTATTTGGAGTGGGTGCACTTTCATCACCTGTAAGGAGGCCATTTTGGATGCATGAATGTATCAATGACAACTCAGCATTTTTTGTCAATTCCCTAACAGGTTTGATAAATGTATGTCATCTGGTGATAAACATTGAATTTTGTACATTTATTTTAGCTTCCTGCATCTGTGTTTGTGTTGAGGGTGCCGACCCAGCGCATTGATACTTTATATATATATTTTTACCAATTAAGTGTTGCAGTGATTTTATTTGGAAAATCGTTTTGTTTTTTTCCTTAGAGATTTACATATACATTTAAATATCAACACAACGACAGATCCAATGTACTCGTCGTTAAAAAAAAAAAAGCGGATATCGAAAAATAAATATAAGTAATAATAACAACTAGTCCCTAAGCGGATGAATCACGCGGATGTATATTGCGGTTGTCGGCCCCTCAGCTGATGTGAAAGTAGCAGGGCTAGAGCGAGAGAAAAAGGAGCTGGTGCACTGTCTGTTACAACTACAACACTGGAACAAATAGGTAACATCATTATACAAAAGGTAGAATTCTCTGACATGTCAGTCGACGGTCTCTTGGATCTTCGAGACTATTTTATAGCGAAACATATCGGAGGAATTATGGTTCATTGCTGCGAAAATGTCTCGAATTCCGCTCCTGCTTTCCTGTTTTTTGTGTCTAAAAGGTATCAGAGGCCATTTCTTTTTGCTAGCTAGTTAACGTGCTAGCTGCCAAATAGACAACTTGTAAATTTTAACCAAACTTGGCAAGATGTTTTCAAAGAGACTGATTCTAAGCTTTTTCGAGAGGTCGTTATTTGTTGAATTAATCCAATTACCATACTGTCGAGCTGGCACAGCGTTAGCTAGCAACAAGACTAGCTAATATTAATTAGCTTGCATGCTAAGGTTAGCTCGCTGTAGCTATAACGCTGTTGTTCTATTTGCCAACGATTAACGTCAGCTACGTGACTGTCCCGCAGCAGCTAATTCGGTGTTGATGAGGTCGGTGGTTTATTGTCAACCGGACAGTTCGATGAACTAATGCCAATCAGTGGAATTATTTAATCTATCTAGTAGACAGGTGCCATTTTTTCTCTCTGTTAACTGTTTGTAAGTGAACAGTCATTGAGCAACATTCGCGATCTTATTTGGCTAACTAGCATCATCTTGCTAATGTTTAGCCCGATATTTGGCATCTGTTAAAGTCGCTTGGCTAAACAAGCGTATTTGATACATTTACCATATCTGCAAAGGGAACGTCGACAACCGAGTTATTTTGGAATGGCTAAGATTGAACGAAATACTAGCCAGTCTTCTATTGAGCAGACGTCGGCCTTCAGTCAGGTTAGAAAACATTAGTGATCCTCATATACTGCTAGCGCTAGTTAGCATAACTCGAATGCTACTTCTGGACTTAACTTCTGCGTTGACAATCGCTAAGGGAACAATACTGACTCGTTCAGCTCTGCTTGGTTAATGGTCAATATTTTAACATTTCGTCGCGCAGTATAGAGTGTGTGAGACGTGAGGCAATATTTTCTACTTAAAACTTGATGCTTGGCCAGGTAACGATGCGTCTCATGGCAATCATTGCACTGACTTCGCTATCGTTGGTTTTACTGATAGCCCGCTAGCTAACATTATATTACATGAACAGCTTTCAAATGATGGTCTAGCTCATGCTGCCATTTTCGATGTATACTTTAGCCACGTTCACCTCTTCTAGGCGTTTTTGTCGTTCCCGTCGTAGATGTCTCGTCTTGTCTATTAGGTAGAAATGTCATCGTTTCTTGCCTCAGCGAGGTTCAAATAAGGAAGCTGATCGATTTTGTCGCTGCGTTTAGTTTTATAGCTAAATTGATTGGCACACCGGTACGCTAACTACGCATTTCCATGTTAACCATTGCTACGTTAGCAAACGTAACTTTCACCACCAAGTATCTGGTGCGTGATGATAATCTTTCGAGCTTTTTATTGTAATCTTTTTCATTATCTATAGGTTTCAACATTCGAGTATGGGATTTGTTTTTTTTCTGTGGATATCTAAGTGATTGCGCTGCTGTCAAAAGGTATGATGTCCTGCTAGGATACGAGTAGCTAAACATGCTAGTTGTGGGTGGTAGGGAACTACGTCAGAAATTCAGGCCTCTCTAAATCGTGCAAGTAAATTTTGGACATTGCCGTGCGTGTTTCGTCATGTGGTATTATAGACTCGGTGTTCAATAGTGTTTAAAGATGCCGATAATCTTATATTCTTACGTTGTATTTTACGTGAGTGTCGTGCGCCAGTTACAGAACGGACGAATTAACAAAGACTAGGACGCACTGTAAGCGAAGGCCTAAGATGGCCTTTTTAGCTTGCCAAGTGTGGCGTATTTTTATGATCAATGATATCAGAGTTTAGTCTAGGGCTAAATTAGTAAATTACAACTCTCTATTTTTAAGGATCAAACAGGATTTAGGTTGTTATTTTACAGTTTTAATATAGGTTGGTACTATCCTGCTGTGTGTTCAGAACTCAGATGTTACTTTTGTTTGTCATTAACTCATACAACTTTCATTATATTTATTCATATGAAAGTACATTTTCTCTGGGGCTTTGATAAATTGAATATGGCAACTTAGGTACTCCAACAACAGGTCAATAAATGGTTTGACATGTTATGGTAATTTGATTAGTAGTTGAGTCTCTTTTTTGAAGAGTGAAACTTTGAGTGATAATTCAAACTGAGGAGTTTGATTTGCAGTCTGTCAAATAGTCATTTTATTTTGAGACATCTATCCCTGGATATTATTACTTGGAAGGATATTTGCTTTCTGTGATCAATATTGTTGCTGCTCTTATTAGCTTTATACAGCTGTTTTTACTTCCTTGAAGTTCTGGAGGAATTGTTTCACCTTGATACAATTGTATTGTTTGCTTAAATGATTTTTCAAATTTAATGAAATTGACTGCTTTGTGGAGGAATTTTGTATCCTGTTATATACAGAATTGGCAAAGGTCCCTGCTATTCTAAAATTATCAAGACCGGTGATCTTGAGTTTTCAAAAACTGTCAGAAATCACACACAGAATATAAATTGAGGATAACCAACCGTCCTACCGAAGTCGTTGGCGATCATAGATAAATCAACCACCAATGCTTTTTTTCGTTATTTTAATGACTTCTTTATCTTTTATTGCAGTGAATGGTAGTGTCTAGAAAGGGTATGTCCCTTCAGGAGAGAGGTGCCAATGTCCAACCGGCCTAATTCCAATCCAGGGGGGTCACTGCGCCGTTCACAGAGGAACACTGCTGCGGCCCAGCCACAAGACCATACAGTCGCAGGAAGGTGAGTTTACCTGCATTCTACCAATCTCAATGCAATGCAAGAGGATTTAATCATTGTTTGTGGGGAACATCAGTTGACGTTCTCATGAATTAAGCAACAGATAGCAAAATAATATTTACACGTGCTTGATTTATGGTGTTTGTCATTAATTTTGCTTATTTTGGCGTATTTGATGAAAAACGGAGCTTGTCTTGTGATTTTTTTCCTCAGATAAATGATGCTAAACTCTGTTAACTTTGTCTTACTACTCAAGGCATTAATGGTCACAGTTTACATAGATAGCCAGCCAACCATAATGAATGGATAATGAAGTCTTTCTTATATGATAAATTATTACAGAAACCCACACTGTCATTTGATCTTGGTTTTCCAACCTTACAGGTTGCAGTCAGAGCAGGTGAAACAGAAAGCAAATTCCCCACCTGAAAGTAGAAGACCTAATTCTAAGGCTTCCAAAGCCTCAGCCACTGGCCAGTCCAGAGGGCACGGCTCAAAAAGGTACCCCTCCTCTATACTTGGTTCTTATTGTGTGTGAATGTGTTTGTGGGTTTTTATGTCATTCAGATGCGTCATAATGTGTTAAACTCACAATGACAATGGAATATTTTGCTCCTTTGGATTAGTGACCACGATGAATGTGAGAATGTAATTAATTGCTGTCCATTGTTTGAAAAGTTAACTCTGATGGTGTCTCTTTTTTTCTCCCTGGCAGAAGCAGCCTTGCTTTGTCAGTGGAATCATTTGTGTTGCAAGAAGGGTCAGAGGCTGCTGGAACGTCTGAACAAGAGCAACCAGGCCACCAATCAAAAAGTGAAGGCACTCGAGGGCTGAAACGAAGCGAAGCTCCCGACCAAATTAGTACTTTTGGACCCTCCCCTGCCAAGAAGTCCAAATTGCTCCCTCCACCTCGAGATAATACCTCAGAGACCAAGAAAAGTTCAGCTAAGTCCAAGAAGAGATCACTTGCTTCAGAACAGACTGCTTCGTTAGGTCAAGGCCAAAGTAAGAAGAGTGGGGCCTCTGGGGCCTCGACAATTCAGAAACGGAAAAAAGCAGACTCTCTCCCCGGCCTAAGTAGCACCGCAGGGCCCCTCCACAATCGTACTGAGGGCAGAACTGCAAAACCCACCAAGCTGGCGTCGAAATCGGCAGCCTCAGCCAAAGCTGGGTGTAGCAACGTGACGGACTCGTCCTCCTCTGCCTCCACCTCTTCTTCTTCCTCCACCACAGGCATAACCAACACTGCTACGCAGGGTGCGCGAGTCAAACAAGGAAAAGATCAGACCAAGGCACGGCGTTCTAGATCAGCCTCAAGCCCCTCTCCACGCCGCAGTACCCGTGAAAAAGAGCAGGCCAAAACACCCGGCTCTTCAAAATTTGAGTGGGCAACACGCTTCAACCCCAAAGTCAACTTGCCAAAACCCAAACTGTCCTTGCCCGGCTCCTCCAAAACAGAGACCTCCAAGCCAGGGCCTTCTGGATTACAAGCCAAACTTGCAAGTGAGTCTGGTTGAGTTTGGCCACAATCACATCCTCATTCGTTCCTTACAGTCACTAATGTTGAACAGAGGTGGATTTCAGATGTAGCCAAAGCCTTTCCAGTTAACTTGCGATGTAGCATTTTATAAAGGCAGTTGTTGACACTGAGATGCTGGATAGTAAGGCATGCATGTTCTCACTACTGTGTCCGGTTCAGGAGGCGAGTGTGGTCCTTGCGGAGTTGGTGAATTAGCTAAGACTTCAGAATTCAGCACTGATATCCAGAAACTGAAGAATAGCTAAACAAAATGTTTAAACTGACATTAAATTGTCAGTTTGCAAAAAATGTATAATTTCCCTGGTATAGTAGCCACAGTAAAGATACTCCTCATTAGTACTGTCAAAATGTATTATAGCGTTTGCTAGTTTGAAGGTTATATATTTAGCATTGCAATCAATGTTTGATGTATGGTTAAATTGGGGCAAGTATTGTCAGAAAAGTTTGAATTGTTTTGGCTGATGAAAGCTCAGGCCTGGTACCAGTGACACGCGGGGCAATACGTTGTTTTTGTTGTTTTGTTTTATTCAAACAACCGTTTTTGATAGAGAGCTTATATTTTTGTTAATGCCGTTTAGGGGACACATTTTCTAATATTGGCAATGTGTCTGGATTATAATATTTCCATATGTGTGTACTTGTTACATATTTATAATGTCACAAACTAGAACCCTGGTCAGAAATATCATATATGCGCCATCATCGATACTAAAGACATGTTGGCAGTTACTGTATTTGACATTTGTGGAAGAGCTCTCAATAGGCCAAGTAAAAAATATTTTATACGATGAGCTAAAAATGGCCTTAAATAAAGAAATATCTGACTAGAATAGACGGGCTAATGTTCCAGTAGAAAATGTAATGTGTCTGTTGAAGTTGGATTGAGCTGTCGGTTCAGTGTGGAGTCGGGCTTTTCTTGCTAGGTGACTGGATAGAAACTGAAGTGGGCTGTGTGACACAGGCACAAATGCAGTGACCCCTCCTAAGTTGGCTTGGTTTGTCGACCCATCAGCTGATTAGGGATCTGTGTACGAGCAAGGAAGGACTCGAACTGCTTCGGTCATGAGAGAAAATGCCTTCAACTGTCTCTCATTATCCTCATCCGTTTATCTTTAGCGTCACAGAGTTTTCAGTCGTAATGGTGGGTAAGCGTGTGATCCAATGTGCTTGTGTTTCAGATATTCTGTGGTTTTTAATTGTGCATTTGCCATTTTAATCATGTTGAATTTGGTAAATTTTCTACATGCGGTACACATTTTGAACTGAGTTGGTCCAGATAACTTGAAATTAATTTGGAATATGCAGCAAACGAGTGCAGAAATGGGACTTATGAGGAATTAATACTGGCTCTGGCTTCATTGAAATAATGTTGAGACCAAAATTAAATGATACATTTTCAATTGTTTGCTTTGGTCTTTTTAAATGCTTATTTATATACGAGTGAATTATGAGTCACGGATCCAGCATGAAGGTTGTCCTGTCATAGGGCCATGGTTGGGTTGCTATTAATACCCATCTAGTCAGCGGGACAGGACTCTAAACGGGCAACGATAGGCTTACTGTTTTGAGAAGTAACACCCAGACTTGGTCTTTGCACCGGACCTACACAGACCTGGATTATTGATGATCATAATATTGAGGGATGCTTAACAGCGTCCTGCTTTAAAGTACGTCATCAGGAGTTCATAATTTAACCCAACTATTCTCTGAAATTTAGGGATTTACACTCCAGTTATGAAAGTTGCATGGCATGTTTCCTCTTGCTTTTAACTCACAACTATCGTGTGCATTATGATTGACTTTTTTATTGATAATAGTATGACGTTTAATCATTAGTTTGGATGTTACATGTCGCTTTCGTTATGGCAGGTTTGAGGAAATCCACAAAGAAACGCAGCGAGTCTCCTCCAGCAGAGCTCCCCAGCTTTCGGCGGAGCACACGTCAGAAGACCACGGGCTCCTGTGCCAGCACCAGGTCGGGACGACTGCCGTTTAAAATCGATGCCTATAAATGTGGAACTTTGTAGCGTTTACTTTTGTGAATTGGTTCACATCGTTGAAAAATAGAGGCACCTCTCAGAAGATATATTCAGCAGCTTCGTAAACATGAGTATCCAAAAGGGCCAACAGTACGTGAACAAAAACTGAAACCATGCCTTTCAGGAGGGTTGGACGTCCGACAGGTGTCGTGGGGGTCAACATTCTGGTTCACTGATGAATGTGCAATTGATTTTGACTTCAATTTAATTTAAGATCTCGTGATGATAATAAAATAATATGTGCGATGATATATGAACAGCTTACTTTAAATACTTTGTTGCCGCTCATATTGTTGATCTGGTTTTCATTTTATGGCAGTCGGCGAGGCTCAGGCCTGGGCAAGCGCGGGGCAGCCGACGCTCGCCGACAGGAGAAAATGGCCGACTCTGACAACAACCAGGATGGGGCCAACTCGTCAGCCGGCCGCGCTGATGAGCCATCACAAGGGGCTTCAGGTACCAGTCACTCCACCACGGCTTGTTTAACAGCATTGACCCTTTACCAGTGTAAAGTCTAGAGATTGTGTGAGCTTTAATTTTCCCCTACTTGAATTTTGATGTAATTCTTTTTTGCGTGTCCAGCTTCAAGCTCAGTTGCTGGAGCAGTGGGCATGACCACATCTGGAGAGAGCGAGTCTGATGACTCTGAAATGGGAAGACTTCAAGGTAGAGTACTCTCAGATTTAGCAGTCGGCTTCTCTTAAAATTTAATTTAACCCCCCCCCCCCCCCCCAAAAAAAAACTTTTTAAATGCATCTCTTATTTCAATGTTTTGACTTGGACATAATAAACAGTGCTCTCAGTTTTATCTCTGTATAGTTGCTTTCTAAACCTCATTGTTTTGAACCCAATAGCCCTGCTGGAGGCCAGGGGTCTCCCCCCACATCTGTTTGGGCCCCTGGGGCCCCGCATGTCGCAGCTCTTTCACAGGACCATTGGCAGTGGAGCCAGTGAGTACAAATTTCTTAAGCTTGCGTCACCGGTCTCCTCATTTGGAGAACTCTAAATGAATGTGCGTCTGTCTCGTAGGCTCCAAAGCTCAGCAGCTACTGCAGGGCCTGCAGGCCACTGGAGACGAGTCTCAGCAGCTCCAGGCGGCCATTGAGATGTGCCAGCTTCTGGTGATGGGCAACGAGGAAACACTCGGTGGATTTCCTGTGAAGAGCGTGGTGCCCGCTTTGGTTGGTCTTATTTTTACGTGCTTATCAAATGATCCGTGACCGTTTGCTGCCGTAGGAGTCGTTCATCTGTATTTAATGTCCTATGCGTGAGGTGAAAATGGTTTTCTCAAATGTTGGCCGTGTGACCGGAGTTCCCGCTAATGTCAGCCGTTCTTGTGCTTTTGTTTCCAGATTACGCTGTTACAGATGGACAATAACTTCGATATTGTGAGTATGGTTGAACCAGTTACTGTGTGTACTGTGTTCACTTGTGTAAAGGCGCTGGCCTTTTTGTTTTTACATGTTTCTTGATCTCTATACAGATGAACCATGCCTCTCGTGCACTCACGTACATGATGGAGGCCCTCCCACGCTCCTCTGCTGTGGTGGTTGATGCTATTCCTGTCTTCCTGGAGAAAGTAAGAAGTCTTTAACTTTAACTGCTTGTTGATGTGCAGCGGTGGCCTTTTCAATGCGTTAATAACTTGCTCCTTGTTTCCAGCTTCAAGTGATCCAGTTTATTGATGTAGCCGAGCAGGCCCTGACAGCTTTGGAGATGTTGTCAAGGCGACATAGCAAAGCCATTTTGCAGGCTGTAAGCTATCACTCCGTCGTACCCTTAAATCACTCTTTCCGTCACCATGACACCACGTTAACATCTATTATTTATGTTGTCCTCTCAGGGCGGGCTTGCTGACTGCCTCCTCTACCTGGAATTCTTTAGCATCAATGCACAGAGAAATGCTCTGGCCATTGCGGCTAACTGCTGCCAGAGCATTACTCCAGACGAGTTTCACTTTGTTGCTGATTCTCTGCCGCTGTTGACTCAGAGACTCACCCACCAGGTGCGTCCATTTCCTTTAAAGATTGTAACTGAATAAGGGGGTCCCTAATTCAGCCCAGTGCAGATAATGTCGTGGCCATTATCTTCTCATTTAGCTTGCGTCTTTGGGTGTAAAGTGATCAAGGGTGATAAACAGCCTTTTGAACTGATTACATGTGACCAGTGAGACTTTCTCATGTTTCTCTTTTTTCTGGTGAAGTCTTGTAATTTATCACCATTAACTGTTTTAAAGATGTTTTGCCACTTCTTCCAGTGTTTAAATCGGTGATTAGATCAATTACTGTGTGATCTCCTGTAAGGACTCGCTAATATATATTTAACTCCTGCAGGATAAGAAATCTGTGGAAAGCACTTGTCTATGTTTCGCCAGGCTGGTGGACAACTTTCAACACGAAGAGGTTTGTCGCTTGAATCCTCTTAAAGACATCTGCCGTTTTGTTTATCCTTTTCTGTTTTTCCTCCTGCGTTTGCCACCCTACGGGTCAGTTAACGTGCGCTCGTATGTCGACAGAACCTGCTGCAGGAGGTTGCATCCCGGGACCTGTTGACCAACATTCAGCAGCTGTTGGTCGTGACCCCTCCTGTGCTCAGCTCGGGGATGTTCATCATGGTCGTGCGCATGTTTTCTCTCATGTGCTCTAACTGCCCCTGCCTGGCTGTCCAGCTTATGAAGCAAAGTGAGCAAAAATCTCGGTCACACTGTTGCTAACTTGCCTCCTCTCTCATTACTGTTATGGAAATGTTCTTCCAGTCATACTATTTGTACTCACAACTTTGGGAACTGTTGTATAAGCAGCCCGATAACATACTAATGGTTCTTCTGTATCTGATTGTCGTTTTTATGCTCAGACTTTTGTGTTGCTGGAGGATGTCTGCTTATTAGCTGATTAATCTTTTCCAGCTCATTATCTGGAAATCTCAGGAATATTCTTATATGAAAATCTAAATGCAGTTAAATATTAATATCCAATGTATTTGGAACCAAACAGCCCACATCTCTAGCAAAAAGGGGAAATCATTTATTTTTAATAAATGTCCCACCATAAGTAACGCATTGACGGAATGTATCATTGCTATTGATCATGTGAGTTTACAAACGTCACTGTACAAGTTACGCAATCAATACCAGCAAGGTTTGTCTCCACCATGTACCCTGATCATTGGGAGACCGCGAGACGTGAGGTTCGATGTGGTCCGGGCCTAAAACAACCTCGCTGATATCGCCGTCCTGTCCTGTTCCGCCGTGTCACTCTTTTTTCTTTTTTTTTTTTACAGAGATATCAATTCAGCTTTTTACTAAATTCTCTGCTGCCTTGAAGGCGCAACAACCTGCTGTCCTTTTATCCATACCTTTTTAGGTGTGCCCATTGATGGTGTTGATAGGGATTCTGTTTATTTGCCAACCAACTAACAAATAAACAAGTAACTTTAGCTTCCAGCTAGCTCGCTGTAGCCTTGATATGCTACTGTTCACTGTCCATTTTAAGTTTAAGCAGACGATCCTTTATTTCTGCAATCTTAACTGTAGCGATGTGTGCAGAGGAAGCCATCTACATTTAGTCACACTAGGATAACATGCTTGTCTTGGATATAATCCGTATTTGCTGTCGTACTGATTCTGACGTACTGTTACTGTTTGAAAGTAGGAATTTTGAACAACGCAACTAACAAAAGGAAATTCTTTGTCGTAATAGACATTGCAGAAACGCTGCGTTTCCTCTTATGCGGCACATCAAATGGAAGCTGCCAGGAGCAGATCGAACTGGTTCCTCGGAGTCCTCAGGAGCTCTATGAACTGACATCCCTCATATGGTAACCGCTCTACTTCCATTCTGTCATATCACACGGACTGAGAACACAGAGTAATACGTTAAAATATATTCAACCAAACCGGAGTGGGTGCTGCTACAGTACACAGTAATTCTGCTTCTCCCAGATCTTGAACCTCAGGTTTAATACAGGTTTTTTTTTTTTAACCCCATCACTTTAGACCACAGATTAAAATAAATAAATAAAAAATTTGCTCAGTGAAAGGTCTCTTTTCATTAAGAAGTGTAACCAGTCGATTTCGATGCTGAAACTAAATCCACAGTATTCTGAATTCCTGAACTCCCCTTTCTTCTTCCAGTGAGCTGATGCCCTGCCTACCCAGAGAGGGCATCTTTGCAGTGGACTTAATGCTAAAGAAGGGAAGTGCACAGACGACAGAGGGCGCAATCTGGCAGTGGAGGGATGACCGGGGACTGTGGCATCCCTACAACCGTATCGACAGCCGCATCATCGAGGTATAAAAAACGCCAGAGCTGACTTTTGACCCCTATGTCTTTTAAAGCCTCCAAATTTGAGAGGAAGCAATCTCGGCTGGGATATTTTATATTTTAGAATCTCGCCACTCAAACTGAATATCTGCTACATTTTCCCATGAATGTTATACGGGTGAATATTGAATTATTTAAATGGCTGGGTTGCATTCATTGACAACATTCGGCCTATTTTCGTTATGTCGGCATCTCGGTATATTTACACACACAGTTATGTGGGGCATAGTCATGCGGGACGCTGGCGTGGGGGGTATATTTGATGATTACCTTGCCCTACAGACAGCCCACCAGAATGGGGAGGATGAGATCAGCTTGTCAACCCTGGGCCGTGTGTACACAATTGACTTCAACTCTATGCAGCAGATCAATGAAGACACAGGAACAGCACGCGGTATCCAGAGGAAACCAAATCCTCTCGCCAACCCCAATATAGGTAATCCACATTTTTGAGAGCTGTACACAAAGAATATTTCATATGCAAAAGGAGAGTTCAGCAAATAAACCCAACCTGCTTGCCGTCTTTCTCCAGGGGGCCACCAGGAGGTTCGTCGAGAAGATGCGCGAGCCCAGTTGATGAAGGAGGACCCTGAGATGGCAAAGTGCTTTATCAAAATTCTGTTTGGGGTCTTGTATGAGGTGTACAGCTCATCGGCTGGCCCCGCTGTCAGACACAAGTGCCTTAGAGCCATCCTCAGGATCATCTACTTTGCTGACGCAGAGCTGCTGAAGGATGTGCTGAGGAACCACGCCGTGTCCAGGTAATGCGGTTTTGTGCCTTTGGGCTACAAAGTGACAGATCTTAAGTTTGCAAGTAAGTGGACTTAATGTGTGTTTGATTTGTTTCTACAGTCACATCGCCTCAATGCTATCCAGCCAGGACCTGAAGATTGTAGTAGGCTCTCTGCAGATGGCAGAAATCCTCATGCAGAAGCTGCCGGATGTCTTCAGTGTCTTCTTCAGAAGAGAAGGTGCTGTATAACCCAGATAAAAGCTAACAGTGTTTCCCTTCACGTTCATCTTCAGCCAGACGCGAGTGAGGAAGTTCCATTGTGCTGCAACTGATAATTTAAGGCTTAATTCATGCGTCTTTCTCTTCCAGGTGTGATGCACCAGGTGAAGAACCTGTCGGAGGCTGAGAGCTTTCTTGTCACCAGTCCCCCGAAGGCTTGCCCCAGCGGTACCACCAGCTTGTGCACGACCACCATCAGCACTGCGTCGACCACGTCTGCTAATAATGCAGCTCCTGATCTCGGATCGCCCAGCTTCCAGCACAGCATGGAAGACTCTCTTGACCTCAGCCCACAGGGGTGAGGACGGCGCCACGTTTTGGCCTAAAACCAGCCGACTCTAATTCTGTTTCTTGACATGTAGCTGAAAAGAGTATAATTAAAATTAAACTGTTTTAGTTGTATATTAATGGTTACTCTTCCATTACTTTTGCTCCCCTATCCAGGCGGTTAAGCGATGTCCTTAAGAGGAAAAGGTTACCCAAGAGAGGGCCCAGAAGACCCAAATACTCTCCCCCAAGAGACGATGATAAAGTAGACAATCAGGGTAAGTTTTGTTTGGATGTGTCAGCATAACGTGTATTCCTGAACCACTTGTATAAAACTTGTTGCCGCCATTGGTTTATATACTGGTAGTGCTTTCTTGTCCTCTTCAGTAGCTTGTGTCCGATCTATTCAGCATTGGAAGGATGCGACAATGACTTTGTGTTCTCGGCCTAGAAGTAGCCCTCCTAACTTTTTTTTATTTGATTTGTTTTACTTTTAACAGCAAAGAGCCCCACCAGTACTCAGTCACCCAAATCGTCTTTCTTGGCCAGTCTTAATCCCAAAACGTGGGGCAAGTTGGGTGCCCAGACCAATAACGCTAACTCGGAGCCCTCGCGTACAGCAGGGGTGAGTGGCCTGGCCAGGGCCCCTCCCAAGGACTCCATTTCAAATAACAGGTACATAAACAAGGTTTCCAAAGTTTCATCTCCTGTTATCCTGCTCATGAGTTCATTTATGTGATTGATGTCAAGTGTAAATACAGAATGTGTGAACTATTCTTTGGAATTATCGTTTTGTAGAGACAAAATAAAGGCCTGGATCAAAGAGCAGGCAAGTAAGTTCGTGGAACGCTACTTCAACTCGGAAAATATGGACAGCAGCAACCCTGCACTGAATGTACTCCAGAGACTTTGCACGGCCACTGAGCAGCTGAGCTTGCAGGTAAAAACGGTCTTCTTGGCAGTTGATGAGACAAATTCAAATGGAAAGGAAACAAATTCCCTTGAAACAAATTCTCAACAATGTTAGGCACAAGTGTTTTTTTTAGAGGTTGCAGATTGCATGATAGAGCCAGAATTGTAGTTTAAAATTCCTTGCTACTTCTCTTTGTAATACCAATTCGTACCCCCCCGGGGTCTGATGGCATTGCTCCCCCTGTAGTCGGAGGTGTGAATGGCAATTTTTTAGTTTCTCAAGCTCTTTTTAGCATTTAGTTTAGAAGTGTACTAACAGAGCTCAGAAAATGAAAGGAATTTTTCTGTTTTCCTTATAACTGAAAAATGAATTGCTCTAAAAGAAAAAAAAAATACAAACTCCATAAGCAGATGAGGTGAATTTCCTTATTTCATTATAAAACAAGGAGACGAACTATAAAATATAATCTTTTTTTAATCTTACAATTATTTGTTGTCTTGGTTGAAGTCAGTCCTTGATTCATCAAATAAATATGAACATATTACCTGCCGTCAAACTTCCCTGTGTGTTCTGGTCCCAGGTGGACGGTGGTACGGAGTGCCTGGTGGAGATCTCCAGTATAGTATCAGAATCTGACGTGTCATCGTTTGAGATCCAGCACAGCGGGCTGGTGAAGCAGCTCCTCATCTACCTGACCTCAAACACCGACAGGGACCTACTCAGCCGTGACGTGCGGCTCAAGAGGTTCCTGCATGTGTTCGCTGGCTGTCCGGTGAGAGACGAGAGCGTCTTATATCGCTGCATGTCATTTGTTCACATTTGGGTTTTTGTGTATGTGTGTGTGGGGGGGGGGATGTGATATGAATGTAAGCCCATCACTTCAAACGTGGCACAAACGGATCTCGAAATGACTGACCTTTCTCATAACCGACTGAAAATGTATCTAATTTACATTTTATTCTATATAATAGAAACCACACAATCAGCAGTCGAGTGAATCCTGCTTGCAGCAGCGCAGAATGAGATGGAGGTAGTGCCCTCTGTCGTCAGCTGGCAGCAGTTTGGTGAAATGAGACCGTTACCGACCGTAACAAACACACAGCAGCAGAGCGAGCATGTTGGTTTGGTCGACATTGAGCTTTGGGACTGATTTGAGAACAAGCTTTACAAACTCTGATCGGGCAACGCTCACCGGTAACATTCAGTGTCTTACTGCCCTCCCACAAATTAGCTTCCCTGTCTCTGTTTCAGTGACATGAACTCGGTTAGTACCAAACAGCCAGCACAGAATGCCATGGAGACTATTTAGAGATGAACCCGAGCACCTTTCCGAGATTTTCATGAGACTCCAGGCGCAGCGCTTTAACCCCCTAAGCAGCCACTGCTGCTGCTGCAAACACTCTAATTAGGAACTAATAAAAAGATGCTAATAAAAAGAAACGCCAAATGTGAAGCCTCGGACCCTAATTAGAGTCTCTTTGTTTCATTCACAGGTTCCAGGGCTGGAGCTCGTAGGTCGGTTAGACCCTGCAGAGAACAGGCCGTACCTGGCAGTCGTGCACAAAATGAACAGCTGCTTGAGCCAAATGGAGCAGTTCCCAGTCAAAGTGCATGATTTCCCCAGCGGCAACGGCAACGGCAGCAGGTATGCTGGTCCACTGTCCGGGTTTAGACGAACAGTTCGGTATGCAAGTACTAAAAACAAAGTTTTTTCTCTTTCTTTGTCTCTGCAGGGGCTCCCAGGCGCTGAAGTTCTTCAACACGCATCAGCTCAAGTGTCAGCTGCAGAGACACCCCGATTGCACCAACGTTAAACAGTGGAAAGGTGGCCCGGTAAAGATCGACCCCTTGGCCCTTGTGCAAGCCATCGAGAGGTATCTTGTTGTCAGAGGTGAGTTAAGTTGTCCCTTAAACTTTATTAAGTGTTTTTTTTTTTTTTACTGGGGTTAATTATTCGAAATCGTGTCTGTGTGTGTGTGTGTGTGTGTGTGTGTGTGTGTCTGTGTCTGTGTGTGTGCGCGCAGGGTATGGCCGAATCAGAGAAGAGGATGAAGACAGCGACGATGACGGTTCCGATGATGAAATCGACGAGTCGCTGGTGAGAGACGCCCGTTCATGCAGTGATGAGGCTCATATCTGTTTACCTGATTCTAACGCGTCATTGGTCTGTGATCCAGGCAGCACAGTTCCTGAACTCTGGCAGCGTTCGTCACAGACTGCAGTTCTACATCGGCGACCACCTGCTGCCGTACAACATGACGGTGTACCAGGCCGTACGGCAGTACAGCCTTCAGGCAGAAGAGGAGAGGGAGTCCACGGACGATGAGGCGAACCCGCTCGGGCGAGCCGGAATCTGGACGAAAACGCACACAATATGGTAAAGAAAAAGTAAAACACGCCCGATACGTGTTGTGTAGACCGGTGTTGTTCTACCAAGGCCAACGCCGGTGTCTCGTCCGACAGGTATAAGCCTGTGAGAGAGGACGAGGACGGCAGCAAAGACGCTGTGGGTGGGAAGCGGGGCCGAGCCCAGACTGCTCCCACCAAGACCTCGCCTCGCAACGGCAAGAAGCAGGATGAGCTGTGGCACGGTGAGAAGCTTCGTCATCAGTGAAGGCCTCGTCTTCAGCTAATCTCTGCGTTCATGTAACGCGTGAATCCGGTCGGTCTGCTTCCAGACGGCGTGTGTCCCAGTGTCGTCAATCCCTTAGAGACGTACCTCACTTCGGAGCCACCAGAGATCATGACCTTCGATGACCCCTCTTTAGAGGTCAACCTGCTGCTCAGGGTCCTGCACTCAATCAGTAGATACTGGTTCTACCTGTTCGACGTAAGTCTCTGCGTTGCGGTCGAGTAGTTGCGTGCACTCAGAATTGCTCCTAGTTGATTTCTTTCTTTAAATGGCGTCATTATTTTTGGTTTTCCCAGAATGCTGTGTGTAAGGAGATCATCCCGACTAGCGAGTTCATTAACAGCAAGCTGACGGCCAAAGCGAACCGTCAGCTGCAAGACCCGCTGGTCATCATGACGGGGAACATCCCGACCTGGCTCATCGAGCTGGGGAAGTCCTGGTAAGCGTTTGACCCGGAGGAGGTGTTTGTGTATGCCAGACGGGATTTACCTTTTTTCTCTCTCTCTTTTTTCCCAGTCCTTTCTTCTTCCCCTTTGACACCCGGCAGATGCTGTTCTACGTAACTGCCTTCGACCGTGACAGAGCCATGCAGCGCCTATTGGACACAAACCCTGAGATCAACCAATCAGATTCTCAGGACAGCAGAGTGGCGCCACGTCTGGACAGAAAGAAGGTACGGTGCGGTACCAATATCGAAATCTCCTTTTTGCCTTTTGATTTCCTGTGTGCCTGAATGGAACAGGGAATTACCTCCTGCATCATGCATCTTACCGACCTCACTGGAACCTTTGTTTCTTTCTGCCCCGGTTTCCAGAGGACGGTAAACCGCGACGAGCTCCTAAAGCAGGCCGAGTCTGTGATGCAGGATCTGGGCAGTTCCAGGGCAATGCTGGAGATCCAGTATGAGAATGAGGTATTTAAAATGCGTTGCTGATGATATTTATGTAGCTGTGATTCTGAGGCTGGCCTCTTTGTCTTGTCCCAGGTCGGCACGGGGCTCGGGCCCACTCTGGAGTTCTACGCTCTGGTGTCTCAGGAGCTCCAGAGGGCCGATCTGAGCCTGTGGAGGGGCGAAGAGGTTACGCTGGCCAATCCTAAAGGTACCGCTTGTAAACCCACGAAGAGAATGTTCACGTCTGCTTTACTGTGTGCAACGTGACACGCATGTTTGGGAGGGCGTGTGCTTTTCAGTCGTGTATAAATTGCTACAACCCTGACACAAAAATGTGACTGGGGGGTGTGTGTTCAGTGTAGATATAAAGGCGTGTGTGTGTGGTGATGTATGCTGTCATGTTACACGAAGCCACACTTGTGTGTCTGTCTTAACAGGAAGCCAGGAGGGAACCAAGTACATGTACAGCACCAGGGGACTGTTTGCTGTTCCCTTCGGCAGGACGACCAAACCAGCACACATCGCCAAAATCAAAATGAAGTTCCGTTTCTTAGGAAAGCTCATGGCCAAAGCCATCATGGACTTCAGATTGGTAACGACTCCTGTTCTCATGCAGACATTTAGGATTACTAAGGTGTCGGCTTCACATTCTTTTTTTGTTTACTGCCCCCTCCCCCCAGCTGGACCTGCCCCTGGGGCTGCCATTCTATAAGTGGATGCTACGGCATGAGATGTCTATAAGCTCACATGACCTGGTGAACATTGATCCTGGCGTGGCCAAATCCATCCAGCACCTGGAGGATATTATTCGCCAGAAGAAGAGGCTGGAACAGGATCGCTCACAGGTGAGAGAATCTACCCGTAGAATGTCATCGCTCTCCGGTTTTAGCCCCGACGCGTCACAGGAAGCTCAATCGTATCTCGACAAAGGGCCGAGGTGTCGGCTAATGTCATCGTGTACGAAGCCGACCTCCTGATAGAGGTCATATCTCGACTTGAACCTCCTCAGGGCTCAAACCGCTGACTGCTGGTGTAGAGAGTGACCTTTCGGTTTGTGTCCAACAGACGAGGGAGACCCTCCAGCAGGCGCTCGAGAGCCTGAACATGAACGGCTGCTCCGTGGAGGACCTGGGGTTAGACTTCACCCTACCTGGATATCCTAACATTGAGCTGAAAAAGGGCGGCAAAGACGTCCCCGTCACGATTTACAACCTGGAGGAGTACCTCAGGGTACGCGCACAGTTAAATATATATAAACGGTCACACGAGTTCATGTTTTCTTTCCTCTTGAGAGGAACCCTAATCCTTTCTGTTGCCTCCCTCCAGCTGGTGGTGTACTGGACCCTAAATGAAGGAGTGTCCAGACAGTTTGAGTCGTTCAGGGAAGGGTTCGAGTCGGTCTTCCCCTTGCATCACCTGCAGTATTTCTATCCAGAGGAGGTAATGTTGGCACTTTGCTGTGTTTTAATTAAGCCCAGTCCAGAGCAGATATTTCAATGGCTGTCGTTCGCCCATCAGATTCTTTTTTCTGTTCCCAAATGTTGTTGTTTGTTCTGTACTGGCGAGCCGCGCTTCTTCAGCTGATGTTCGCTGTTCCTGTTTTCCTGCCACAGCTTGACCAGTTGCTGTGTGGCAGTAAATCTGAGACGTGGGATGTGAAAACGCTGATGGAGTGCTGCCGGCCAGACCACGGCTACACACACGACAGGTGAAAACCCTCTCAGCTCAAGAGCGAGCTGCCTCCGCGTACCTATGAAGTCCAACACTGAGTCGTTTAGCGTTGCTGAGTCACGTCCATCCTCCAGCCAACAAATGCTCCTTCTTTGGGTTTTGCAGCCGTGCCGTTCGGTTCCTGTTCGAGGTGTTGAGCAGCTTTGAAGCTGAGCAGCAGAGATTATTTCTACAGTTTGTCACAGGGAGTCCTCGACTGCCCGTTGGAGGTGAGTCACCACACACACACACACAGATGTTAGCACACACCTTTAGTCTTTGTGTGAGCAGAGAGCCCTGACATTAGATGACACCGACGTCACTAAATGATAAAATGAAAGCGCGCCTGCGTTCGTCTCACACCCGCCGTTGGGTCTTGTGTCGAAGGTTTCCGGAGCCTGAACCCCCCTCTGACCATCGTGAGGAAGACGTTCGAGTCGACGGAGAACCCGGATGACTTCCTCCCCTCAGTCATGACCTGCGTCAACTACCTGAAGCTGCCTGACTACTCCAGCATAGAGACCATGCGAGAGAAACTGTTGATTGCAGCTCGCGAGGGCCAGCAGTCCTTCCACCTCTCCTGATCTCTCCACATCTCACATTCAAATGCCTTCAACAGCGACTGATGAAAATCACAACTTCCTTTTTAGGTTTTTTTTGTTTTTTGGGTAATCACATACATTAAGGCTACGTGTACGGCCTCGTTAGAGAAAGCAGCTTGCAGAAAAATTAAGACTCTAAATATATATTTGCTGCCCCCGTCTCTCAAAAAAAAAAAATCTTAAAGTAAAAAAAAAAAAAAGGAAAAGTGTTCCATGACTCAGAAATTAAAATATTAAAAAGAGAGTCAAACTTATATTAGTAGTTGAGTAAAGTTAAAAGACGATAACATCTGGGTGAAATTTTAAATTCCATTGCTATGTGATATTTAAGAAAAAAAAAAGGGACGTCTCCTTTCCAGACGGGTGGACATAACAGGGCGGGGTGGGAGGGGGGGTCCATTGAACAAGCTAGGTTTACTTTAGCTCCAAAGATCATTTGTACAGACTAATTTGCAGACTTTGCTCATTCTACACATTTGATAGAATAGTTCTTTGTTCTCATGTTCCTCTCGGTTCGTCCGGTCGCATTTTGTTCTGTAATATATCGGCCCCCAGTTTGTGCATTGAATTTGAGTTTTGGTTCCCCCTCCTGTGTGTTCGTGTGTTTGCTTCAAGTTGCGGAAATGACAGTTGCATTTGTTTGAATGCGGGCAGCGATGAGTGCATATTATCCCTTTCATCCCCCCCCCCCCCTTACCCAAGTTGAGATGGTGTCCTGGCCTCATTTTTCATTCTAGAGCTTCAACTCGAGTGAAGAGTTGTTACCGATGTGTTGATCAGGTGATTTGTTTTGCTCTTATTTTGATAGTGTCTTTCTGTTGGGCCCTGACCGATATGTGGGGGTTTCTTGGTAGATCCAACTCTGAGCAACCCTCAACTCACAATGTAGCGGGACGCAAACGTTTGGCTGGTCACATTGAATTGTTTCATGGCCAGATATCATTTCAAGTTCATTTATGGAGTAAAGTTTATTTGCAGTTTCGCACCTTGTTTTAGGTGGGAATGTCTGCTTTACCTTTTTTTTTCTCCCCTCTTTCTTTCTATATCGTCTTTCTTTCTTGCTGTAGTTGATTTTAATTTTTTTTCTTTGCACTGCTGGCTTGGAACAAACCGTGGTGTGCACCTGCAGTCAGTGGCCAGGGGAGGGCGCCACTGTATTATCTCCTGGCCCAGTCGTTCATGTGCTGGTTTCTAAGATCTGCAATAATTTACTGCATCAGGTTCATGTTTTTACCTGAACATAAATAAAGTATCTGTTTGACTCATCGTTGTTAGTTTTGTTTATCCAGACCTTCATCGCGTTAAGACGCTGTAAGCGGTTCGTTTTTCAGGGTGACTGGAAAAAAGGGAATTTTGAGCTTTATATAAGCATAACAAAATGCTTTAAGACGGGAATTACCTTTTTGTGAAGACGTTTACTTCGAGCTCCTAAATACTGTATTCTGTTTATTTACTGAAGTCCTCTAAAACTTGTCACCAAGTTTAGCTCGTTTACTTGGTGCTCTTTTAAAGTCAAGAGAATTAAAAATCCATTTGAAAGGAAATTACTCAACCCAAATATAAGACTTGATTGTCATTTTGTAAATGTGGAGGAGACTGCAGACTGACGTTGCTGTTACCGATGGAGCTGGTGACGTAATTCCACATGGCTCGGTTTAATCTTTTCCAACCAACAATCAAGATCACGTTTGTCCATGAATTTATGGCTGTAAAATGTATATTTGTACGAGGCTCTAGCAGTGATGAGACCCGAACGGAACATTGCAACAAATGTTTTATATATTTCTATTTTAACATTTACTGGATGCAGCGGGAGCCCTGGGCCCCCGTACAGCTCTGCTTCTAGCTACGCCCCTGCTTCAAGGAGCTGTTGTGGACGTTGAGACTCTTGAGGAGGCAGAGCTGCTCCTCTTGAGTGTGTTGAGTGTTAGAGGGAGCATCGGTGTGTGTGTGTGTGTGTGTGTGTGTCGTCAGCTTCGTCGTCACTATGACGGCGATGGCCGAGAGCCCTCCCTCTTTCCTCCAGCATCCCTGCCGTCTCTCCCTCAGCCTCTCTGCTCCCAGTCTGTCTGCACGCAGCTGAGGCTGAGCATCTTCACCACCTCCTCCTCCTCTTTCTCTCTCACACACGCACACGAACACACCTCCTGATCAGTGCTAAGCCCGGCCAGTGCGAGCTCTGAGGAAAGAGGAGAAACACACACATCAAAAGAGAGAAGTGCTGAAACCAGAGATGAGGACGAGTGCGTTCGGTGTGCCGGCTCTTCCCGGCTGCCGTCCCGTACAGTTTGTGAGGAGACTTGCGTTCCCGGTTCCCATCCTCTTCCTCCTGCTGCTGCTTCTGACCGGCAGCAACAGCACCGGAGCCGCTCTTCCTCCCTTCCAGCTGGCCCCGGACACCCCGGCACCGGCTGAGCCCACCCCGACGCAGGCTACGCCTCGCCCGGACCCCTGCGAAGGCCGACCCTGCCTCAACGGGGGCTTCTGCCTGGCCCTGCCTCCCCCCGGCAGGCCGGAGGACACCTGGGAGTACACCTGTACCTGCGGCCAGGGCTTCGCTGGGCGCAACTGTGAGGTAAAATCCCGTCCCGCTGTGTGAACAGAAAATGAATGCGCAGCCTGTGTGGTGAGCTTTGGACAACTGTGAAGTAGATCTGACGGCTTTTTGGGCCTCAATTTAACTGCAGAGGAATAATTCTGATGCTCCGTGTGTTCCTGACTTTATGAAGCGGAGCTGTCTGGACTGACAGACATGATCTCAGGTTCCTCAGCGTTTCTGCTTTGTGTTGAGGAGCCATTATCATCTTCCTCTTACATGAGACATCCTCATCTCATCCTCAATGAAACCTGCATCAAATCTGAGATTTGGTTCGCGTGTTTCCAGACAGATGAAGACGTCTTTGCGGGCTTTCTTCCTCCCTGCGCTGGGATGGCGTGTGTGTGTTTCTTTTTTTAAAGGGAGCATGTGCTGACAATGAGACATGGAGACAAGTACTGCGTTGCTGTGGCAACAGGAGGAAGGGCAGCGGCAGGAAGATGAAAGTGAAGACGCTGTGCTAGTGTTGTGTGTACATGGAGCGTATAACATGTTTTTCTTTAGTGTTTTTTCCCTTTTTTATTTTTAAATCCATTTCAAATTTCATTAAACTCTTTGATAATATCAAGTGTAAGATTTTAAACAACACAGTGATAAGAACTCAAATATCATCACCTGTAATCCGTGTGGTATCCATGAATGAGATAAATGCTGCTCTCTGGTAGGCCTCACAGCATCTCCTAAAGTCTTTACGCCTGCCTCGGCGATCCTGGCCTTCTCTTTGAGTCTTTGATTCTGTCATTGAGATGAAAGTTAGTAAATCTATTTTCCGTGCTCTGAAATCAGTCCCAGCAATTTATCAAATCGTTAGAAGACGGATACTAATTTTCATTGGTGGAAAAACAATTAACATCCTTCATCGTCGCATTCCTTTGCAACGACATAGTTGAGAACGTTCAGACTCCTGAAGCATCGCTCCTGTTTCAGGAGCTCTCGACTGATCTCTGAGAGGAACCTGCTCTTCTGCAGGAGGCTCAATCAGTGTCCAGCCAGGTTTCTGAGGCACGTTGGGGTTAAAGAGGGCATCTGCCGGCAGCAGAGCGGATAGACGAGTCTCCCTCGATATGACGGAGGGGAAATGGCAAGGTGACCCGGGTGAGTTTCAGCAGGACGGCCAACAGGTGGCAGCCGGAGCCGGCCTGGCGGGCCGGGTGTTGCATGTAGGTCTGCACACAGTGTGCTGCCTATCATGTGGATGCAAGCAGAAGAAGGGATGGAAGCCTTTTAGGGAACGTTCGGGCAGGGGTCCGATCGTTGCCCTGGTTTAAGGCCTCAGAATAGCTCTGCTCCTTTCAAACCTCGGAGGACGAGGCAAGTCTGGACTCGCAAAAGGAGAAAGGAAGATGAAAGCTTTCAAAGAGAACGAAGAAAACGTGAGAGGGAGAGCAAGAGGAAAGGGAGCAGAGTGATGACATCATGGTGTAAATGAGCGTAACTGTCAGGTTCTCATCCTCTTCCCCCTTCTTCCTCGTGTTATCTCGTAATCTGTGTCGAAAGGCTCGCCATTCACAAAGCGGGGAAAGGAGCGTAGAGCAAAGTCAATCTGGGAAATTCAATTTGTACAGTATGTTCAGGATTACAGTCACGGCGATTAGATTAATGATATTCCTCAGCATTTCTTAAATTATCTGGCAAAGTTGCTAATCCCCTCCTCTCGCTCGCACTGCACGAATCAAAGCGATGCAAAGCGCAGTTGTTGTTGCCGTGACATCATCAACAGGTGTTTGAAGATGCAGGGCCAAAGGGCTCATTGCACCGTCTCTGCCTCGAGTTAATCTCCGCGCTTCCAAGCCGGTGATGGAGCTGATGATTTCAAGATCTGAAAGTGAGAGTTTTGCTCGTCGGCGTTCTCTCTCTTGACGCCTCTTTCTGAAAAGGCGTTTTCTCGCTCGCTGTGATCGTCGGCTCACTCCCAGCCGCTGTCTCAGATCACATTAAAGTGCGTTGCTGGATTCATGCATTTTCATGCTTTTTGCTGAGAGTCACAATGATTGATGCCACAGCGTCTGGTTAGCTTGGTTTAGCTTAGCGTAAAAGACCAGAAATGGAGGGAAAACAACTAGCGGGGGGGGGGGGGGGGAGGCTCGTCGAATTAGCATGCCTGAGCTGTCGCTGATATTCATGCTGACGTCCTCGGATGCTGTAAGACGGAGCGTCCTGCCTTTGGACGGGACTCGCTCGTTTACACATCGAGCGTCACCCGGCCTTTTGACCGTGAGGAACGACACACGGCCTTCAACATGGCACTGGCCCACGCTTGAGAATGTGGAACGGGCTCTGACACTTTTTCGGCAGATCATCCTCTGCTCTGTTGCCCTTCTTGCTTAAAGAGGCAGCAACAGACGCAGAACAGACGCCGCTGTCACCCCTCGGAGTCAGACGGCTTGTCAGTTAAATCCATCTGAAACCATGTTATTTAATGAAGCCTACTGGGAGACCAGCCAGCGGGGTGTGTGTGTGTGTGAGCATCCTCTGTTGGCTGCTGACAATAAATGGCAGCTTAAACCGAGGAGAGGAGCGAGAAGCAGTCACCAGCCTCGGGGGTTAGACCCAGATTATCTTGTATTAACAGCTGGGCCCGGCTGCCCATCAATAGGGGAGGAGAATTTGCCGGGGATCGTACTTAAAAAGTACTTTTGAAAAGTATCTTTACAGCCTGAAATAATGAACAAGTTCAGCGAAATGTTTTTTTTTTCTTTTGTTCTAAAAAATGGACTCTGTATGTAGAAGAAAGATCAATATTAAATGATTATATTATTTGCATATAAAATTACGGTAATGAAAAATGAGGATGTGATTGAACTCAACCCGGGAGAACTCCGTGGTTATTAACGTGGTAATTAACGTGGTTATTGATGGAAACGCTTGAACGTAATTGGTCTTCAGCTCCAACAGATGATGTCAGTAACTGACGGGCAGCGATGGCCGTTGAACTTAAGTTTTCCAGTCCAGGGCGGAGAGTCGGACTCTCATCCCGAGAGAATCGATCGTTTCCAGTTACGACTCCTGTTGATTCACTCTGATCACGTCAGTCCTTATTAATCAGCAGCCAATTGCCGTTTATCAAAACCATTTGCAACAAAGATATCAAAATTACCATATAAATGAAGCGTCTTGCAGAGAAGCGGATAAACAAATGTGTGTGAAGTATATAGTTTTATGTGAAGAGACTTTCTGTCTTTTTATGGCCAAAATGACCTTTAATGGACACCAATTAAAACTCCCAGCATCAGCTTACCTCAGGCATTCATAAAGTTCACCGGACACAACTCTAATCGCCTCACTTGGCTCTTGTTCCGTTTGCGTCATCGCTCTCCCTGCCTCCGCCTCCATTCGCTCTTGTTCCCTGCAGGCAGCGGTGCAGATCGTGGTCAGATGGGCCGACGCTCCTGACAGCATTTTCTTCCACCCCAGAAACAGAGGCGGTGAGAGAACAGCGATGACACATGTCCGGTGTCACACCCCCCCTGCTGTGAGACCCAGTTTTTATTGCTGTGTCTCTGTGTTCCCTGTCTGGGGTCTCCATGGAAACTGAGCAATGATGAGGGGAACTGAAAGATCAACAGGCTGAGGGTGCGTAAAGCAGAGAATAAAATGTCAAGAGCGACTTCTTGTTGATGGCCCTTTATCGCTGACAAAGGGAACGGATGAAACCATGTGACCCACATGAAGCACGTCTTCCTTCCTTCCTACGATCCACTCATCCGAATAATGGCCTTCCTGCTGTCACATCCTGCGAGGCAGGTGCGATGAAGGGCCACGATTTACGTCAGATCTTTCAGGTGACAACTGGAACAGGATGTTCCACCTCCAGCCCTCCAGTGACTAATTCCCTGTGGCAGCAGGACCGGCTCCAGACTCATTTTTAGCCCGATTTGCAGCAAAGAGGAAACATGGTTACCTCAGAAGCTGCGTACCTATCGAAAACAATAAGAAAAGTGATCTGAAAATCACACTCGTGGTCTCTGGTGAGCAGCGGAATCACCGGAGAGGCGCCTCGTGTCTTTGGTTTAGTTGCAGAAACTGTTTTGCTTTCACGGCAGCGACCCGTTCAATCATGTCGGCGGTCGGTGTCACCTTCAGTCAAACGGTGGATGTCGTGTTTAGCAAGGAGCCTTCTGTGTATCTGGGTCACTGTGAACGGCCAACTCGCAGAATGAAATCCGTCTCCATCAGCAAAGACCTTTATACATTTGTTTATACTGTAATTCACCCTTCGGACGCAGTATCTGTACAGGGAATGGAATATTAGTACCGTGTTTTACATTCGTAACTCATGTTCCCCACTACTTAGTAAGCCAGATCGCAGTGGGCAGCTACGTTTTATACTGAAAGTAATGAAGAAACAGCAGGAGAGACGGCTTAAAAAGCAGGAGGAGGGCCCCAATCCAAATCATTAAGTATTCTGTGTAGCACAGCGACGCCTGCATCGGATTTAATGGTGTCGGCAAGACAAGAGAGAAACTAGAGGAAAAGAGCCGCTCACCCAGTGGTGTTAAAGCTATAATGTCCTTTAACATGTGGCGAGGGACTGGGATTAAAAAAAAAAAACAGATTTTTTTTTTTTGAATCTGAGAATTTTTATCGTCCATTTGAAAATTATGTTTGTGGTAATTTCAACGAATGCGGTTTGGTCACTCTGTACTGATTTTTGAGTTTTGAGTTTTAACTCTGAAAAGCCAATTTGAAGAGAAATAGACACAATTCATCGAGCCAACTAATCCCAAGTGGGCACCCTCGTGTTAGAAGACTAAGCCATTGCTTTAAAAAGGAGAGCAAGGATTGGGGAGAAAATGACTTCTGGAAGAACGCCACGGCTGGGTCAACACGTCCGAGAACACACCATTGGCATGCTGGAAGCGTGCCAGCGCTGGGGGGGGGGGGGGAATGGCAGCAATAAGCCCTGGCTTAAACGCCACTGAAAGCCTGCGAGGACAGCGTGAACACACACACACACACACACACACACACGCAGCAACAACTCCAGACGGCTCTGGCTGAAGACTTGGCCGCCATCCCACAGGACCGGAAGCAGCAGCTATCCATCAGGAAGAGGATTACTGCTGTCGCCAGGGCTGACACAGAATCACCTGAGAAACATCATCAGTGTTTTTAGAGTAAATCTGTATTTTTTTAATTACTTCATTGCCATTGAAAACATTATTAAGTTAAGAATGGCTGGTATATTTACTCTGTCCTCACGGGCGAAATGATCTATCAGGCGGGTTTGCTGTCATTGTAAGGAGAAATCTGCAAACCGGAGATGGAATGTCAAAAAAAACTCTCCAAAAACTTTCTGTCTGTCACTGCTTGTACTCCAAGAGCAGCCTGTGATAAAATCGCAAACAGCCTGAAAGCTCCTGATCCATTTCGGTTCCTGTCTGATAGAATAGAAAAGAGACAACGGCGTCCCGACGCCGAAAGAAAGAGACGCTTGAGTCCGCCGCAGCCTGGGCTCCACTCGGATCGGTATAAATAGAGCTTTGCAGCACCTCCTCTCTTAAATCATTCTGCTCACTTAGTATTCTCCTTACTCTTCTTCTCCTCCTTCGTCTCTTGATCTCAATTTCTTGCATCAATTGCATTCTATCTCTCTGCCTGCTTTGGCGTTTAGGCAGGGTTGGGAGGCGACTGTCTTTGGAGGGATGGGGTGTTGGGCAATCATGGGGGGGGGGGGGGGGGTATTTAAAGCCAATTGTTTGATGACAGCACAGGAGCCCCCCCCCCCCCACAGAGCAGAGTAAATGTTCTCCTGCTGAGCGCAGATTTTGCACGAAAACAATGAAGCTCCAATAAAAACTGAAAGGAGATAAAAGTGCAGCGATTTAAAGGACAGTTTCACCCCATTAGCATGTGTGGTTTTTTTAACCTCCTATCTTTGCTCGATTTACATCTATTTATGCATCACGGCAGGATTGAATTGTATCAAAGTGCTCGGACTCGTTTGTGAAGGCTGTGCTGATCCAGGTTTTGAAATGAGGACTTGCTCTTTGAAGCCACTCGGGCCAGGAAGCGATGAGGAAGTCTGGGAGCGATGGAGGGACGGTGGACGCTTTGAAGTGCAGGAATAGATAACATTAAAGGCTCGCTGGGAAACGAAAACACCCTTTCTGGCCGCAATGCGAGCATTGTACCGTTTCACTGGATGAATGTTGAACAGATGGCCGCAGATTGAGGATTGTTTATCCCAGAAGGATCAGGGATGTGATTTTGTAATTTCTTTTTTTATAAAGAATAAAGGAACAGTGACATTCTTTGAGCCAGATTTTCTTTAATCATTTCTTCGTCTAGCTGTAGTTAATGTGTACTTTAGGCGCGGCGTCAGCGTGCAGCATAATCCATCGTTCTGCTGCTGCACTTCCTCTGGCATTGCTGTGAATAGTAATAATGTGTTTTTATGAAGCTTGTATGATTGGCTGCACACGCTGGCTTGTTGTTCATCTCAACATTGTGGCTATCTATTTGCATGCGGTGAATGGCTCTGTCCAGTCGGTGTTAAAGTTGGAAAAACCCGAATCTCCCCGGACTCCGTGTCCAACAATGGATCCGATTCAAAGCACCTCCGTGACTAAAACCTCCTCCTACTGTTACGCCAATACAGACGCCGTGGCTTCCTCTCTCCATCAGCGCTTACATGACCTTTCCGAGATGCTCATAATGCTTCCCCTCATCCCATTTGCACGTGGTGTGACCTGAGATCACCACTTCTTCCTCATCAATCATTCCACAGATAGCGGGACTGACAGCGGACACTCCTCATTTCACTTTCATGTTATACCCGATTTAGCTCAGAGGATAAAACAGAATCACACAGTGACTGGATCTTCTTTCGAACAGTTATTTAAGAGATTAAAACCCAAAGGAGAAATGATGAAACGTATCGTGATAATGCATCTGTGAAGTCTCTGGGCTGGGCTTCACACCGAAACCGTTGCTGTTGGTTCTGCTCCCAGCTTTTAGTGCTGAAATGGAGTCTGTGCTGCCAGAAGCGATGCAGCCGGATGATGAGGGGTTTCACTCTGGCTGGTTTTCTGACTGACGGGTGTAATAAATCATGACAGGAATAATATCTGCCCGGGATGCGGACAAATGCTAAACATAAAGCTCATAAAGCTGCGTAATCCCTCCCTTGAATAGTAATGAGTTAATATTGCCAGTGGCCCGGCGACTTCCTGTTTAATAATACAAAAGTGTTGTGACCCGCAGAAGTTAGACATTGTCAAACATCTACTTCCTTCATCCAATTTTCCAGTTCAAAAGTCGCACCTCAGCCAATCCCAGGAAAACCGACAGGCTTCCAGGCGATCGCACGGCTTTTAGAGACAGAACATTTAACACTCAGAGCCTCCGGAGGTTTATGAATCTTCTTTCGACCTGACAGCTGTTGGAATACGGGAAGAAGCGGGGGGACATGTGGTGGGAAATAAAATTATAATGGACCCCCTTATGGTGGGATGCTAAACACTGATGCACCGCACCGGATGGTCTGTTCTATATCACAGTGCTATTATATATTATAATGACATCATTAGAATAAATAATAAAGATGGATATTCGTGCTTAATTCTGTCAAAATGTCAATTTCTTAGTTTTATTTACACACATATACGCTGTCTTTTGGTAAAACAGAGTATGTATGTAAATGAGATGCACTTAATCATGTATTAAATGAAGAAGAGTTTCTTCATTATATGGATTCTTCTTCTAGTATTTATACATCATCCTGCTCCTCCTGCTGGATTCACTGGAAGTCTCTTTGATTAACTAATCCAAAGCACTTCCCTGCTTCGTTGATTGCTGACTCTTCAGTTTATTTGTTTTATTTCATGCTTCGTTCGGCCAATTTCTGAGTCATCCCTCTCATAAAGCAGAGATGCAGTGTTGGGACTTCCTATATGGACATAAAGATAGAAACGCAGGAAGTCATTTCTATATGTCAGCATGTCCCTGTGGATAAATGACAGTAAGATATTTCCCCCCCCCCATGATTGGTAAAGCTAATTATGCACCGGCAGCACTTTTTGACGAGATTCCTGATTTCCAGGTCTTCTGTTTCTGATACGATCACATTCCAAGGCTCATGAGAGCCGACTGTCGGAGGGAATCGGCTCCGTTGAGGGATGCTTTTCACGCATTATTTTGCCACTATCATGAATTAAATATCTTGTTTTAACTGGAAACGCGAGCTTTCATTAAGCACTGCACATTCGAGATAAAAATTACTGCTGGCTATATGAAAGTTTAATTTGGTTCATCTCACTAATTGCTGTGTGATTGATTACATCATCACAGTGTATTTGTTCCCTAGCTGCTATAGTGTGCTTGTAATTTCCTACCCACTGTGGTGATGTGGTGTGTTTCACAGCTGTTGATGTGTGGAGAATAATTGCACTTTCTCTCTCCGGCCTTGCGGTTCTTAATATTCACTCCGTGTTTCTGAGAGAGTGCGACGTAAAAAGATGCTCCAGTTTCACTCCGTAGCATTGAACTCATCAAACGGCGAATTCGTGACATGCTCGCTCTTAAAAAAGTAGCTGGCTCTAGATCAGAAGCATCAATTTTTAAACCACATCTCTCATTAGTAATACATGAAATATCAGACCATTAATTTTCCGGTGATCGCCAGACTGCAGAGGGGCAGCGCTGTGTGATAGCCTCAAACGCTTTGAATGGAACGATAAGGTTCTCCTCGTATACTTTTCAGATTAGAAGCATATTGGCTGTAGTATAGAATCTGGAACAGCCGGCGACAAGCCAGTTTAACTGTACGTTGAAAGTGGTGCTTTTATGGTGCTCTTTGAAACTATTCCAGTGTATAAAAGTGATTTTAAACAAGGAAAGGTCAGAATTCAGAGAACGATTAAGGAAATGCTATTTGTATCTATCCTCCCTCCACAGTGGGCGGAGCCATTAGTCTGAGTGAAGGAGGAAAAGTGGCAATAAACAGCCCAGATGAGGAAATAAGTGGATCATTACATGACTGATCGTTTCACAGCGCGATGGGATGAGCAAATATTGCTAATATGTGTGCAGAGGACAAGTGTGATCGTGACACACACACACACACACACACACACACACTGTAGTACTGTGGGCTAATTGCTCTAGTGTGTCCTAGCTACTGTTTCCATGGGAACACATCTCGATCATTGTAGCTGTAATCATTTCAAACACTAAATGTCCATATTATATATGTATGTATGTGTACAAAGCATATCATATCAAAAACGGTAGAAACTTTTAACACTGGAGCAAAAAATAAACAAACAAACATGACTCCATCATGCTGCTTTTGCATCTCCAGTATTTTACTGTTTTTACGCTGGAAGGTCCTGATCCTCCTCGATCTTCACGCGAGGATTTTCACACACCGTCACTTTTGTTCTTCTCCTTGCATCACTTCCTCTAAGCTGCTTCTCTCCACCAGCCGAGTTTGTATAATCTGTTTATCGCACACACACACACACACACACACACACACACAAATCAGTCTGATGCACTTTGCTTTCCTGTAAAAGCCTCAATATGACGCAGCACTGCATCAGCAAAACATTTCTGTTAACACAGTCTTCCTCAGGTGTGCCGATAAACAACATCGATCACTTTACCTGCTGGGTCAGGAACACTCACCATCTCAGACTCATCCACCCATCTTTGTTTCTCCTCCTCCTGAGATATGTTTGGTACGTCTAGAATTCCATTCCTTTATCAGATATAGGGCGTGCCATTGTTTGTCTCTTCCATTCCTTTTGTTGAATTCCATCCCAACCTAAATAAAATGTGCAGGATTGCATAGCACTGTTTTCAGAAGACATTTTGGTACCAAATGTTTGCAAGTTTGCAAATGGATCACAGAACCTTGACAAGCAGTTAATTTGGCATTGGATAATAGCGTTCTATGAATCCATGTGGCGATATAGATGAAGGGACTAATGTGGGTTATTATCATCTGCTTTAAAGAAATAGATTTTCATGCAAGAGCCCGAGGCGTCTGCGTGTTGGAAAATAACAAGAAGACAGATAGGTATTCTGCAGCTCTTTGCTGCACCACGACTAACTGTGACCTCTGTCTCGAAAATTCAGCTGACTTAGCAACCCTAAGATAGTTTTAAGAGTATTGATCATATGTAAATGGAGAATATCGGGAGAAATTCTGTTGGGATGAACAAAAAATGAAACACATTTTTGACTATTGTCAAAGACCGAGCATGGCTTTGAATTCTCTATTGGACTAAGCAGAATAGAATAAAACAGCCAGATTTTTTTTTAACAGCTGTTATAAATTACAAGAGAGCTAATGGGTCGTATTATTCCGCCCATTCGTAACCCCTGTTGTACATTTCTCAGTGAATTGTCAGTGTAAACCTGTAATGGAGGCTGTGAGTATGGAAAGCGACAGACAATAAGGTCTTGAGATGGACTCTAATCCTTCCTCTAAGTCAGACAAGCCAACATCACTGTCCTCTAAAGGTTGAGAACCTCCCTGCTGCTGTTCAGCAGCGATAAGAGCGTCAGTCGGCCGACGCCGGTCGGTCGGGACTGACGGGTCTGCTGTGCTTCGGAGCAGAGAGAAAGCTGGATAGAGACACGGCGAGTAAAAACCTGAGCGATTAGCACTAATGAGCTGTGACTCCATCCGTCGTGGAGAGCGCCGACTGTTAATGACCCTCTGTTTCTGTGCCTCTGACTGTTTCCAGCTCTCACGCTCACATGCGCATTTGCAGGCACAGCCATACACACCATATCAGCATCATTACCATCCATCTCTTGCATGGGTTTTTCTTTTTTACTCAGAGTTTTTATGAAAATAAATAAGTTTCAAGTATAAGCAGCTGAGGCTCCAGATACTTGAGGTAGTTTCAGCGCCTGCAGGATTATAGGCGTTGCTCTGAAAGCCAAGCAAGAGGCAACGCAGCGTCAAGCGGTAAGCTGCGTAAGCCGCTCTTTGTCCTCTTTCACCTTCAGCGTCTATAACAGAATGTTTCCTTCCAAATATGATCAATTATTAATGGGAGAAACCAGCATGAAGGAGGCTGTCAAGGTGCATTTTATTCATTGCAGTATGAAGAGGAAACATTGTTCAAGCATGAAACACAAGTGTGTGTGTGCGAGTGTGAGTGAGTGTGTGAGAAATGCAGTCGTGCAATGATTTCTCTTTAGGACTGAGAATGCTGTAGACAATTGCAAAATGTGTCGTCGTGTCAGAGAGCTGTAAGAGAAGTCGCTGAATTTCTGCAGATAGGTTTGGACATTCTCCTTGAGCCAAATTACAATTAGTCTCTGTCCCATGATTTCAGCTTCCACTTTCAAAAAGGCGAAGACGGCAGTGAAATGATGCTTTTCTTCCTGTTTTTTTATTTTATTTTATCTCTTATTTCAGTTTTTCACAGACCCGTGTGCCAGCAGCCCCTGTCTCCATGGAAACTGCAGCCGTAACGACGGCGGGGAGGGGAGGGAGTCGTCCTACACCTGCAAGTGCCTGGAAGGGTACGAGGGGGAGAGGTGCGATCAAATCCTATTGGACCTGCCGGCTGCCGACTGGGACCCCGCCAACCCCTCCGCCCCTGAGTTAGCCACCCCTGCAGCCTCCACCACTATGGCTGCAACTCAGCCATCGCAGCCAACCACCGTCCCCTCCACCAGCACGCCGGCGCCTCCCACACTGCAGCCATGGCAACCAAAAGCCGGGCAGAGGTTGCTGGTTGTGCCATGGGAAGCAGACAGGGTGAGATAACTTCCACTCTAGAATTGAACTCATCCAGTTTTACATACTCTCTTTTGATGTGTAAAAAGCATTGTGTGTGTGTGTGTGTGTGTGTGTGTGTGTACAGGTGACAGAGGGTCTGCACTGTGTGAGTCCTGAACTCTGTGAACTGACATCAGGAACTCTGACTCTGTCTCTGGAGGTGCCTGAAGAGACGGCGGTAAAGTGAGTTTTGACTGTATATAAACAGGAGGAAGACTTGATTAAATGTTGCCATGGAGTCGGGTCAGCGCCGGTTCTGGGATGCTTTTTGCACATTATATGTAATACTGTGAGATCTTTTTATTTCAGCACTCATAATGCACGCTTTTACTCTTGTTGCTTTGAGCATAATTTGATGTGAAAAACATTAAAATTTTACTCAAATAAAACAAGAGATTAATTTATATAAGAATTATCCCGATGCTGCTTCATTTAAATGTAAGATCAAGTGCTTTTCATTCATCCGGACTGATTCAAAAGGAAACACACACACACACACACACACAAAGGTGGATGAACATTTTTAACTTTCCTATTACCGTAGTTTTCAGTCACTTGCTCGCCATTGTGCCTTCATCCTTTGTTATATATTATGTGGAATAACTCCATTCACAGCGGAGGTGGGATGAGGGTGAATAAATAGAAAGGCCTCTGTAGGTGTGCAGGACCTTTAGAAGACGTTCTCAGAGTGACTATAAAAAGAAACGTGAGCATCAGAAACTCTTGATATCCTGACTCAAGAACCATGTACCATAAAAAAAAATGAACCAATCACCTTCCACCTCACCTGCATCCCACCACTCCAGGTGTATTCCCTCGACGTTTGCTCATGAACAGTCTCACAATGGCTCGGTAAACAAGGGTCAATGAATAATGCAGGAGCAATTTTCAAAATGGATGTTGGATGTCCTTGACGTCCCCGCTCATGATAGATGGCTGGCACGACTCGGAGCCCTGATCGCGATCTCAGCGCTGCAAGCGAATCTGCTTCGCTTTCATATTGACTAATTACACAAGACATCTGAATTCACGCCCAGACGCCTGCAGTGAAGGACGCTTGTGTCGAAAGCACGAGGCGAGTTGAATGAAGAATAAATACCTCCTTGAAGTGCAGGTATCTTTACTTTTTCCGCTTTCACCCCCTAGATTAAAAATAACTCCTGACATTTTTTAAAACAGGCGACAAACCCTACTGTTAGAAGATTTTAATTTTGCATTCATTTGCATCATTTGCACAAACCAATATCAAACTGTCATTTTACATAAAAGCGCCAGATGGTTTGCTTTAGTGCGAGGTAGCCGTGGTTTGTCGCGGTATCTGAGCTCATTGTGCCGTCCCTCAGGCTGACCCCAGACACCCTGCAGAAGAAAAGTATTTTCAGCTCCTACCTTCCTGCCTGCCACCTTATTTTGGTCATCGCTCACAGTCGGATCCTCGGGCTGCGCTGCTTCGTCACCTCGCCATTTTGAGACTGCTGTCAGGTTGATCCATATTGATCCCTAACCCTGAACATTTATTTTTATGCCCTAAACTCTGCCTTGCAGGCCTTCTCTGATTGGTTGAGGTCAGATCATCTTAATTAAAAGCACCGCTAATGAGTTTGACCAACTGCAGCCATTAATCCTCTGACTAGTGCTCTTGAAATCCTCTGTGATCTATTAAACTGTAACTATTATATCTATGTTGGTGACACAAATTCAATATCCATGGACCTAAAGAAGAAATCAATGTTTTTTTAAATGATGATCATGGAGATATTTGAAGAGATTGCCAGCCAGGATAAATAAATAAAATTAATTAACTTTACACAGACAATTCGTATCACAATTGTCTAAGTCTGGACTTTTCATAGAGAATTTCTTAAAGTTAGGAAGATAGACAGAGAGAGAGAGAGAGAGTTGATGGAATACTGCCGGGGAGAGAGAGAGAGAGAGCTATTGATCCCAGGCTCTCTCTACTCATCTGCAGTCGCTTCCTGGACCTGCTGCCGATGCCGGAGACGGATGGTGACGTCTGTCCGAGAGACGGAAAGCTGACAGATGAGTCGTTTAGGTCAATAAAGGCGTCACCTGAAGTCGTCCGATCCGTCATCACCGAGAGGATCTCACACCGTTAGCAGAATGGAAAGCGACATACACGTTCAATTTTTACTTCAGGTGTATTTAAGATCAATACTCTCGACAAGTTAGTTTTATATAGAATGTAGAAATTACATAGAAGATCAGTTCAAATGTTTTATCCTTCATTTAAATTCGGCTTTGCCTTTCTGATTCGTCTTCCCCCTTCATCTCCTCATCCTCTATCTTTGCCCCTCTCCAAATAGGGTGGTGGTAGACACCAGCGGGGCCCCGGTGCTGTGGCGTGTGAGCGAGGAGGCGTTCCTCCATTCCTCCATTTTGAACGGCACCACAATGTGGTTCCTGCAGGCCCCAGATGGACTCGTGGTGCCAGACAAGCTGCTGCCGCTGGGACAGAACTACTTCCTTAGTGAGTGGCCTCCAGTCTTCTCATGAACAAATGTTTAAGAGACTGTATAACGAAGTTCATCAGCTTAACTGAAATTCAGATTCATACCTCCACCCATCCATTGTTTTTCCAAGAAAAATGTCAAGTCTCCAAGGAGTCAAGGCCCTGGTGGCGGCGGTGGCCAATAACTCTGCTGAGACCAAGGATGGAAAATGCTGATCTGTGATAAACCTTTACATAAAAAGAGTTGCCAGACATTTCCCATTTGAGTCCATTCACCCTACCGTAATTAAGTATCAATTCTCAGCAACATATAGCAGTTTAAATTAAATGATAAAACCAATAAACAGAATTTTTTAACAAATAATAAAATATAAATATGTAGAAATGGGTTGACATATTGGGATGTTTATGTAACCAAGCTTGTTTCTATGCAACCATTTATCTTCATGAAATTGTAAGAAAACACAAATATTAAAAAATATTTTAGAATGAATTACCCCAATATCTGTCTATATATCATTTATTTTTTTCAGGTTTGTGCTTTCGACAACCACAGAGGAGATAAATAGAAAACATCCCGAAACACCTTCTAATTGCTCATTTACAGCTGAGCCAAAAACATCTGAGGATTAATGAACCTGAATAGATTGTCTTCACAGCATTAATTTCCAAAATGCCAGTGGGAAGAGTTGCATAATTCTTTGCCGATATGAGCCAGAATATTATACTTGATTATGTATTTTATCTTGTAGTTTAACACACACACATTTCAGTGTGAAAACATGGTGCGAGCTGCAGTGGATACTGGAGGGAGGTAACTGGAATATCGCTCTGTGTGATCAACATACCTGATGCTGCCTCGCTGTTGACCTTGATGCGTCTGCTAACTCTTTGGCAATACACCGCTGCTTTGATGAGAGAGAGAGAGAGAGGGAGAGAGAGATGACGACATTGGGGAGTTTAATCACAAGGTAGAAAGGAAAATAGAGGGTGGGAGGGAGAAAGATGGCAAAAAGGGATGGCTTGATAGACAGGAATTAGAGGGAAGGGCAGGGGATGCGGGAGGAGGGACGAGTGAAGGTCAAACAACAAGAGGAAGACGAGGGTGCATGTGAAGCATCAATAAAGAGGGAGGAGCCAAGACATTGCGTTTCCCTCTTCACACAAACAGGAAAATGTGTCATTCAACACAGTCGTGTGGTTTAAAATCCTTTACTTGTCATGACTATTGTACAAAACCCTCAACTCTCATGTGAAAGGTGTGCTGCGCGTTGGCGCCCCCACTGCCCCGGAGGTCACCCTGCGGCTCAACCTGATGGTGAAGGCCAGCAGCTGCGTGGAGCCCGGCAGCAGCTTCAACGACCCCCAATGCTCCGGGAATGGGAAGTGTATCACCCAGCTCTCTGAGGTAAGAGATAACAGATGCAAAATGTTTCAGAAACTGCAAGACACTGGAGAAAAATTTACATTTTGTCAGGAGGCCATACATTTTGATATCTGGGCCGATTGTTGTACAGCAGCTCCTTTCAAGCGTGCGTCTCTGTCTTTTCAACAATAGTGATACAGCATGCAAAATAAGCAAACACTAAGTTTCTGTATATGTTTTATAACCCATCAGTGCATCGAGTGGTGCAAGCACATTTTGGTCATTATTCACAAATCTATGTATAGCAAGAAAAGAAAGAGATAAAAGTGCAGAGCGCAGCAGAGACCCGGGGAACGAGCGAACAAACACAACGCAAGATCACAAAACACAGAAGTGCGATGTGACCAGAAGCTATCATCTTTTCATTGTAATTGTACAGCTCTACTTTATTTTAGATTTTAAGCATCGCTCAAAGTTAAAAATACAGCGGCGCCCTCCTCTGTTCTCATGTCACACAAACACTTTGAGCTGTCTCTCCCAGTATCATTCCAGCTCGCTGTTTCAACAAATCAAACGCCACTGCTGCTTGTTACCGCAACGCTGTGACACTGAAATAATTTACAACCTTCAAACTCATTACTGGCTTGCGGGTCTGCCTTCTCTCCATCTTCCACAGCTCGTCCTCGCGCCCCACTGTTTCACCTCCACGCCTCATTGATTTGACGTGTCTGAGTTGTGTTTTTTTTTTTTACAGAGCACTTTCTTTTGCGAGTGTGAAGACAGCTACACTGGAATCTTCTGTGAAGAATTGGACGCCTGCCACCACCGACCTTGTCGCAACAATGGTACCTGCACCGACGTTAGACAGGGGGACAATGGACGCAACTATACCTGCACCTGCCCTCCAGGTGTGTGTCTCTTTGCTTTTAGGACGTCTTTGAATGAGAATGCCGGAGCAGCGAGCGGACTGAAGCGCCGATCTTGTCACACTTAGTTTCGGACAGGCAGTTTTAAGAGACGGCTTCTAAATGTTAGAGGTGACCACTGAGTGTTTGTCTATTCCTATCAGGGAACTTGGCATTATTGTATAACCAGGTGGCTCAAAGTTAATACATTTTCATTTTAAAAACTTTTTAAAAGACTTAATTTCTTTATTATACCTGCTCATGGTTTTATTAAGCATTTTAGTGAGGAAAAACATGATTAAACTCGCCTTGATTCAGGTTATTTCAATCCTGTGAATAAAAAGTTTGAATAAAAACAAGGAAAACACAAAATACAATGAAAAGCACGATTCGTAGCAGAATGACGATCAAAGTATTTATTCCACTTCCTGCTCTTCCTGTTTTTTTTTTTTTTTTCTCTATTCCCGACACTTCTGTCTGCTCTTGACTGAGGATGATGTGAACTGTGTGTTGCCCAGGTTACGAAGGCGACCGCTGTCAGCTGCCGGTCGACCACTGCATCTCTCGGCCCTGTAAGAATGGAGCCACCTGCTTCAGCAGCTTGGCTGGACCCAGGTGTTACTGTCCCGAAGGTAGACAACCAATCGCAGTGTTCCAGTCGAGAGGCTGGAGTGAGCCGCATTAACATTTAGATGCTTGTAACACACTTAATATGCTGTCATTTTTCTGCATTTTAAGCTGCGACATGTTCAGCATTTTATAAGGAAGTAAATAAAAATAGCAACACAAAAGAGTCTGTATCAGCCGAACAAGCATCTCTGCTGAAAAACATTTCGGCTGAGAACAGCAGGTACATCCAGCAAGATACGCTTGCAGTTATTCGACTCGCTGTGAGTCTGCCGTGTCTTTAACGGTATCTGTGCCACCGAGATGCTTAATTTAAACCTTCCTCTTCTGGTCTAATTAGTTTTCATAGCCTCGACAAACCTGCCTCAGCCTCTCGAGGGAAATCTTTGACCGCAAAAACTTCTGCAGAAGCAGCGTTTCTCAACAGGGTCACGCTAGTTTGTGATCACCATGCACCATGTACCCACAAACAGTGTACAGAGAGTGCTTTAAGGTAAGGTGCACACCTCGGCTCAAAGCGAAGCGCGTCAGATTAAAAGCAGCAAATAAACCTGTAGCCATTCGTTATAAATGCCATCAAAGTCCAGGGAAGCATTTAAAGTCCGACAATTAAAACGCGAGTATACTTTTCAAATTGATTATCTTTATGAGAATAAAGGTTTTTTATGCATCAGACCAGAAGACTATTTGGAGTTAAATATTTAAAATGTTATCCCAGTGTGGTTTGGATTTAATCATATTAGCTGAGATCAAAGCTATTAATAGCTAAACACTACTATGGTTTATAATAATGTTGCTTGGTAGTGAAGAAGTTTATCTTTATTTTAATCCGATATGTTTAATTATACAACATTACTGATAATATGTGCCAACTCATACTGGCACAATAATATAGTGTCTGGACGTCGCCGCATAAATAAAGGAACCGGAGATGGATGTGAAACCTGGCATGAAGGCTGCTTTATTGTTCCAGGTATAGCACCTAGTGGGGAGATCATTCTCCAACTAGTGTGGGCTTCACTTGCACCTGACTGGATTGTTAATATGCAGCTGCAAAAAAATCCAACAAGGTTTAATTTGGAAAATAATTTATAATCTGCCAGAGTTATTTTCACGTAACGAGAGACACAGCAGTGAGAGCGGCGTGAGAATGACGGCAGCACCTCGCTGGTGTTTTAAATGTTTGCTGAGTTCATGAGAGGATTCTATCTCAACTTTTTGATGGGCGATTCTGTTTTAATTTACAGGTATAATCCATTGATCGTTTTTGTTTTTGTTATTTAGGCCTTTTACCTAATAGAGTATCGAATACCCATTTAAATATGTAGTCCTTATTTACAGATATAAAGATGCCATTGACATCGTCTACCAGGACACGGAGAAGCAGAGAGAAATCATTCATGCTAAAAGTGTCTGCTGTGGATTTATTCGACAATATATAAGAAAAATAATCCACGGCCCAAAGGAGCAAAATCAGATATTAATGAAACATTTCTATTTTAAATAAATGCAGACATTTTCTGCACAGGAAGTAAAATCTGAATTAAAGTAGGTAATCCATAATAAATGATGTCTCATTATAGGATGCTCTGTGATATTTTGGTCAATAGCGAACCGGATCAATGCCGGGATGCTGAACAAGTTGCAACACAAAAAACACACGTCACTTGAACAGAATGCCACTTCCTGTTCAGTCGCGCTGCACGTCGCTCAGGTTAAGGGTCAGTTAAGGGTCAGTTAAGGTTTGAGTTAATGGCACGATTGTGTGATATTTCTGTCCTGAGATGAAAACCAGACAATCACTCATTTTTGGTGATCGATTGATTTACAATAAAGTTTTCATATCTGGTTGTGAGAAACACACGAGAGGATGATCCTGAAAATTTAAGAGCTCGAACAAACAGATTGTCGGCTAATAAAAGGTTTTCCGTGATGCTTCATGACATAAAAACGAAAAAAAAATGAATTTGCCCCGTTTCTGGCGCATTAAACTTCTAAATCTAGAATGAGAGAAGAGGATTAAAAGTTATTCCCGGTCCTTCTGCTCATGTTCCTTGAGGACAGAAAATATTTGATTGGCTTCCTGTGGAGGAGGATTATGCAGTAGTGACCTCCATTGGCAAAGAAACGACAACACACTCCTGCAAGAAAATGAACACGTAAAGGAGGGATTCTCATTCTTGTATCTTACTCAGTGCTTCCCCAGGATCTGCCATCCCACAGTAAATCACCTCAGAGGTTTTGTCTGTGTTCCTGCAAAGACAGAAGCAGTAAATAAAGTGATGGATGGCTTAACAGCTGCAGCAGCTGCTATCAGACATGCATCAACTCTGCGATCACAGGGCCACGGAGCCTCCCGGGAGATGTGAGGGGAAAAGTTAGGAAGGAAAAGAGATACAAACTTCTGCGTTCTCTGACAGAACTGTGACAAAGCTTTTGTGTTACTGAAGGGAAACTGACACAGAGAGCGACGAATTGGCCAAACTTAACCAGCTCGGCTTCAGCGGAAAACACCGTCCAGCCATTGGAAAGCGTAGGATGGAGCCGTCCTGCCAGGAGGGCGGATCTGTGCCGCAGAATTTCCCATGCTTTCCCTGGCAGCGGCCTCCGTCGGAATTTGTGCTAAAAGGCTGGGAATCTGGGGAAACAAGATGTCTGATACCGAGTCAGTGAGAAAAAACAAACTAAAAAAAAAAGTTTTGTGACAGAATGCGAAAGTGTTTATCTCCCTTTTTACCTCCCCCACATCCCCCCCGAGGAGCTCGGTAACAGACTATCTGAAGGGAGGCAGAGACATTTAAATAGAGTCACCCTGCAGGGATATGACTCGTCTCCCTGCCAGCAGGATATGTCAAACTCCAGCAAGTTCCAGAGAGGACCTGAGCTAAGAAGAGACTAAACAGAATTATAGCTGAGCTATCCGTTCACAGATAATTGTTTTATCCCATAATTCTTCTGGAAGTACGCCCTCCTTCTATTCCATCCCGAGCCAGCCATGATAAGATTAAACAATTCAAGAAGAAGCATGGCCATTTCCTCACAGACAATCGTTTTAATGCAGTTTTTCCTACTCGAGCGGCGACATCTCATTAAATAAGCACTCTGCTTAAACCGTGAATACCGTAATAGTGATCTGCGATCATCTTGTTGTGGGGTATAAAGTATTTAAAGGATGCAGAAGCAGTAATGGTTCATTGAATCAGTTGTTTCTGAATGGGATTTCGTTGCAGTTTATTGCTGCATATTTGTTTGTTTGCGTAAATTAAAATGACACAAATGTCTTTCGGATGTTAGTCCAACTGGTAGCGATGAAGAAGCCGAAGCTGAATATCATCATAACATGAATTTTATGGCTACGTTTTGCACTTTGACTCTTATGAGCAATCTTTCTCTCACAAACACGAACTTAATCATCCTTTCACCCACAGTTACACACTGACCGGGGGGGGGCAATGTTACTGTGCCTGCCTCCAGTCGGAATTAGCAGGGTGCATGGGTTGAGCTAAATTTAAACTCTTAACCGGTTTTAACATCGGCGGGTTCCAGAATGAACAGACTCCTCTTTGTGGGGCGGGTTTGGGTTGTCCGTAAAACAGACAAATAAACAGAAGATAAAAGCAAGAAGTAGAGGAAGACGGGGAGAGGAGTTGAGCTGAATCGGTGGAAGTCTTGCAGACACATTTTCCAAGGAGTTAAATCTAAATTAAAGCCGAGACAGAACCAATTCAAATTGCGACGCTGGACTTCACGCAGGGCTTGTGTGTTTGCATGTAACAGATGGAAATGTGAAAGAGAGGAGGGTGGTGGAGATCGGAAAGGAGGCAGATGAGCAATAGAGGAAGGGATGAAGAAGATTTAGGCAGTGGGCAGAGAGAAAGAGAGCCTTAGGTGAGACGCTCTCCTGACTCCGGCAGATTAGTCGAGTCTCTACACGACCGAATGATAAATGTTCTCGATCGTTGGACGTCTCACAGATCAATTGACGCCTTTAGAGTCATCTCTTCATTAGCTCAGGTTCAGCCGTTGGGGGGTTCACGACGGCGTCGCTGTAAACCAGGAGACACACGCGATGATGGTGCAGCAAGACGCCCAGTGCAGGAGCACGTGATTCTGCATTCTGCAGTTCTCACGAGGAGGTGAAGGAGTGGATGCAAGAGGGTGGAGGCTATTTTTAGATGGGGAGGAGAGGTGAAAGTAGCAGCCGCACAATGCAGGAAGAGGCGGTTTCAACACATAATCGGTAACCCGTGAAGGGAATTGGGCAGCAGAGGTTCTAGGCACGAGCGGACGCAAAGCCATTTCAGTGCCGTAATACTGTGAAAGCACAAAACTTAAACTCTCCTCTGAACTGCAGGAGGTTGATCTCTGTTCAGCGGCTCAGGAGGAACATTGACATCAAGCTATAGGTAGCGGTTTTTGTTCTCAGCGTATGGCTGCGTGGTTGATCAGAGCTGTCGGTGGCACCAGGTAGCTACAAGCCTTCTTTTAAGAATTGGACACCAATTCTTAAAAACAAAAAGTCTGCATCTGTGCTTGAGGGACTTTGAAAGGGGAAACCACGGGTAGCCAGGACAGCCGAGCCGAGCGGCCGTTAGTGGCCGTTAGACCCGCCCGCATGCCGGTCAGGGCTGCCGGACGTGCCGACATGTATAGCGGTGAGCTAATCAATGCTACGGTAGATTGCATAGGACCAAGAATTAGTCTCAACACAGCTTCCTCTCAGCTCAGGCAGAAGTCGGAGAGCCTATCATGCAAATTTGATTCAACCGCTGCAGGAGTTTTGGCTGACGTCCACACAGCAGGCAAAACTTCTCGTAACCACCTGACGTGCTTCTTTTCCTTTCAGCCTGTCTCCGACACTTTTTTTTCTGACGGTCACTGAATGTTTTCCGGTAGATAAGGACATCTATAGATGCTAACATTTAGAGACACATTGGTAAATAATGAAGTTGCACTGGCAGCAGCAGTTCCATCTGTTTCCCTCCAGGCCTGTTCCCGTGACTTTCTCTCACCCACCCACTCGTTCTATTATTTCCCAATCTCACCTCTGCAGGCTACCAGGGTCCTCGGTGCGATCAGAGGGTGGACCCCTGTGCCTCCAGCCCCTGTCATAATAACAGCACATGCTACGCCCAGGGCCCCGGCCCCCTGGGGTTCGGCTGCAGCTGCTCAGCAGGCTTCACCGGCCCCACCTGTGCCCAGCTGGTGGACTTCTGTGCCCTGAACCCTTGTGCCCACGGCGTCTGCCGCAGCGTGGGCAACAGCTACAGGTGTCTGTGTGTCCCAGGTGAGCGGGGGGGGGGGGGGATATTAAATGAACAGTACCTCCTCCATGATGAAAAAAACCTGAACTGAAAGATGTAGCTGAAGCATGTTTGTGCTGCTAATGTCTGCTGCCAGATTGTAGATCGCCACATTAACTTCTCAGATAGGTAAACCTAACCCTCTGCCTCACTCGCTGTTATTTGTCATCTTCCTCTGCTGCTCTTTGCAGGTTAAATTTGCAGTTTGGTACTTATAAGTGTTTTCTTCGCGCCAAAGAGGAGAGCTTGTCTGGATTTTCCCACAAGCTTCACACCGCAGCTGAATATGCAAAACTTAAGTATATATTTAAACTTGGTTATGGAAGATATTCAATATTCAAGGAGGGGTTAAAAAAAACAGGATCAAAACATCCCTACTTTTGGCTCAGTTATTGGACTTTCCCCTTAGAATTCTTAATATAAATAATCTCAGACTCAGTCTGTCCATAAACATCATCTGGCTGCATGATGAGTTATTTTCAGATTAGATGTTCGCAGCATGTGCCACCACAGATTTGTCATGAACTCAATCGAGTGGAATAACGACCTATCATTATCCATTGTCTCGCAATTACCGTGCTGCGAGACGGATGACTTTCAGAGTGATGCATAAACATGATCTGCCCCTTTTGCTCTTCATCTGTATCATCTGTCAGCTGGCCCTACGAAGCAGGCGCCAGTTTTATTTTATTTTATTTTTTATGATTCCATTAATTCACGCTCGAGTTGCTTCCTTTGTGATGCCACATAAACCAGGAACCGTACATTCATGAATCAGAATGAGGATTTCTGGTTGGCTATCTCTGCTGGCGGACATGCAGCTCAGCCGGTTTTCCACTGTCTGATATGAATGATGCATTTCAGCTGAGCTATGAGGTTTGATAACTGCGGAAGTTACCGACCATTGACCTTTACATCAGCCTCTCTGTGTTTATTCAAATATTTCCTCCTCAGGCTGTGCCCCTGCATGTGGAACAAATGTCCATTGCATTCCAATTATTCACATTCCCTACATTTTCTTCCCGTTTCTCTCACATTTGTCTTCCTGTTTGTCCCTTTGTCCTTCCTCGTCTTTGTCTTTCTGCCGTTTGCCTCACCTCATTTCCCTCACAACCTCTGTTGTCTGGTTGCCATGGTGAGGTCGGTGCCTTACCGTGTGTGTGTGTGTGTGTGTGTGTGTGTATATGTGTCTCCCAATCTGTTGTCTGTGTCTATCGCATCCAGATGCTGCTGGATGATCTAATACCTCGACTCAGGCTGTAACGATTGGTGAAATTGGTGATATGCAATTAGTGTCCCAGACATTACAGCACACACACACACACTCAGAATGGTTGGGATCGAATGGACCTTTTATCCTGCGAGGTGGCGTCCGAGACGTCTATACGTTTCCATGTCTTTGCATGACTACAGCAGATTGTATGCTGTGCTCCGGGTTCCGGTGAGCGCCTGCTGGCTGTCTGACAGAAAGCTGCTGGGGAGCTGATATGTAGAAGGATCCCTCCTCCAGCTTCCTGTAATCCAGCTCACACGAGAAGCTGCCAGCCCACAGAAAGCAGACAGAGTCTTTGAAAGGCACTTGACATTTCACTGACATTTCAAAAAGAGGACCCCGGAGCCTGTAACTGGGCTCCTCGTTAACTCCCAGCTCCACAAATACGTGTTCGCCGTGGCACGGGGGGATTGTTTGCTGGGACTCCTGTCAGCACCGGGACCCAATAGAGAGATTTGATGAGTCAAAGTTGGCGAGGAGTTCATCAAAACAGATCATTTTGGTCACGTAAGAACTCAAGGGAAGCCGTTCCTCATGTGGTTTTGGGTCTTCGTCACAGATGAGGGAACATTTCTTTGAAGTTGAGAATGTGAGCGGGTGAATGAAGGCCAGTCTAATGAATGAAGATGTCGCAGCACAGTCTGTATTTTAATAGATGTTAATATGCCATTAATTCCTACTCGTCTCTTCTGAATATGTTTTGTAATTTAGATCAGTTTAGTCAGTTTAGGGATTTACCACAATTTGCTTCTAATTAAAGCATTTAAAAAAGTGAATGTCCATTAAGCCTTTCCCACTGTGAAACACCACTTTCTGAATATTATTAGAGCAGTAGGAGTTATTGATCGCCTATTAATCATGTGCTGTCCATGTTTCCCAGCGTTGCAGGTTTATTCTGCCTCAGTACACAGCTGCCATCCCATGGAAAACAGAGTGCACTGCATGCCATTTAACCTTATTCTTGTTGTCACGGAAACTTGTTGGAAAAATACAGGAATAGACCGGAATTCTTGGACATTTAATATTTTCTTAATTGGTCGATACGTGCAGATTCTACTACCACTACTGTACTTCGGCTTGTCCCGTAAAGGGTCGTCACAGCAAATCAACCTTCTCCACTTCACCCTGTCCTTTGCATCGTCCTCCCCGACACCAGCCACTCTCATGTCCTCCCTCACTACGTCCATGTATCTTCTCCTGGGTCGACCTCTAGCCCTGTTCCCTGGCAGTTCCATCCTCAACATCCTTCTATAGTCCCTGTCTCTCCTCTGGACATGTCCAAACCATCAAATTCTGGCCTCTCTGACCCTGACAGATTCAAATATGTGTTTTAGTGGCGCTCCATGATGAAGTTATATCTTTATACAGGCCACCAATTATTTCTTTGAGGCTAAACTCCAGATGAGTGCGATAAGTAGGTTATTAAAATCTCTGAATCACGAACAGGAACTATGAGCAAGAACAACGAATGAGTAACGCGTTGTACTTTCTGCTTCACTTTGAAGCTCCCTGGCACCAAACTGTGAAATGGCATTAATAGTGAATAGGAGGAGCGGCACGGATTAACCGAGTGTGCGTGATTAGCGCCGACCAGCCCTCAGAAACCAGCTTAGATGTTGGGAAATCCAGATCAGGCGCTGAAAACAAGGAGCTCCTGTTCTCTCTAAACCACCTTGGTGCAGTCGTAGTAGAATAAGGTTGAAGCTCCAAGTAGGAAAATATGGAATTAAACTGACTCGTAAAAAAAAAAAAAAGGAGGGCTGCATTTTTGTCATACAAACCTCCAACAGAGTGAAACTGCACAGTCTGTCCTGCACTGTACCCAAAGTGTATCTGGGGTCAAACTGACCACCGGAACCAAAGATAACTCCTAATCATGAACATCATGAACGTCAGCGGGAACACTCCTACATTCATAACGGTTGGAACACCTTTGGGAATGTATTGAAAAAGTATTTGATTTTAATTACAGTACTGTTTGTTTGCTGCTGCTGTGTGTGTGTGTGTGTGTGTGTGTGTGTGCCATAAAGGCTACCATGGCTTGTACTGTGAAGAAGAGTACAACGAATGCCTGTCAGCCCCCTGCCAGAACTATGCCACCTGTAAGGATCTCGTCAACGCCTACGAGTGCGTCTGCACGCCACAGTTTGAAGGTATATTTGCGTATAAATGTGTTAGCTTATTAGCTTTACCTCATAGACATCAGCGTGATTTCTTAGGGGCTCCTCGGTGTGTGTGTGTTTACAGGTAGACACTGTGAAATCTACAGGGATCCGTGTCTGAAGATGCATTGCCAGAATGGAGGCCACTGTGAAAGTGCAGGACTCAATGCTTCCTGCGTCTGCTCACCTGGATACCTGGGTAAGCTGCGACACCATCAATTGTATGGCAGTGTAGCTGCCCATTAGCATGATTTAAATGCAAAAGTTCTAAGGCTGAATGTGAGAATTATATATATTTTTTATAAACTGATGAGAATAAATGAAAAGCCTTCCTTCAAGCTTTCATTGAAATCAGTGCGGCAGTTTCGGCCCCTGGATTTTGTTGCTCAAGCTGTTCTTTAACAGAAGCTCACCTCTCCACACAGGGGAGAAATGTGAGGTGGACATAAATGAGTGCGAGAGCAACCCTTGTCACCACGGAGGCTCCTGCACCGACCAATCAAACGGCTTCACGTGTCACTGTCCACCTGGGTGGGTGGGTCCCAGCTGTGAGATCCGTAAGTCAGCCTGTCAGAGAACTCCTGTCCAGGTATTGATCTGAAATCCGACAGGTGAGAAGTTGCATGCCTCTGTGTGTGAATCAGACCTGCAGTGGAAACCAGCACACACCGAGGACACCTTGACCAACATGCCCCGCCACTCCCTCTATATCATCATCGGGGCACTGTGCGTGGCCTTCGTCCTGATGCTCATCATCCTCATCGTGGGCATCTGTCGCATCAGTCGCATCGAGTACCAGGGCTCGTCGCGCCACGCCTACCAGGAGTTCTACAACTGCCGCAGCATCGATAGCGAGTTCAGCAATGCTATCGCGTCCATCCGCCATGCCAGGTGAGCAATTTTAGGATTTGAAGACCTCTGAGACTTTGAATCAGTCATAACTTCTGCTTTATCCCGACTGAGCTACAAATAATCAATAACATCCAGGTCTTTTGATCTAAAACATAGCTCACAAGTGCGTTGCTCACACCTGACATTGCCACGTAGAGCTGAGTGTCATCAGCATATGGGGTTAACGCTGATTATGTTGACAATAATAGCGAATAAAATAGAATTCAAATAATATTTTTAAATATACATTTCAATCTTAATGTTTGACTTTTCTTTATTAGATTTGGCAAGAAGTCCAGGCCCACCATGTATGATGCCACTCCCATCGCCTATGAAGATTACAGTCCAGAAGACAAGCCCTTGGTTACCCTCATCAAGACGAAGGATTTGTAAAATGCAACCATACCAGCATGTCGCAAGCTTTACCCATGACAAATGCATATGTGCGCGTGCACACGCACACGCACACACACACACACACACACACACACACACACACACACACAAAGTCAGCATACATCCTAAAGTATTTCTTAAACAAACATCAAAACATAATTGAATGTAAAGCGCAGAAAATAAATCCAGAACATACTCTGTACACGTCAAATCTGGAATTTGATACATCTATTTTCCTGCCATGATAAGGCTTTATTGTAGCATAAGAGCAACTTTGCATTACTTAAGTTATGAATAATGGGCAACTCTACCAGTAAACCTTTGCTGTACAAGAGCTATGACTTCAAGTCTTCACCAGACTGTCGTCTGTCTGTCTGTCTGCCTGCCTGCCTGTCTGTCTGCTGGTGGCTACCAGCAACCCAAGAGCCTAAAAGTGCAATCTCAGCAAACAGCACTGACAGCAGTTCTTACAGGTGTTTTAGAAATAGGTGCATCCCCTCTTGATGCGTTCACTGTATCTTTTTCTATATCTACAAAAAAAGAAACTGCAGTAGGCTGCCTTACCACGCGCATGGTTATATTGATGTTCTCCCTGCATTGTTTTAATTCTTTTGTTTTGTTTTTATTGTTATTTATTTCCCTACAGTTGTATTTCTCTCTTCCTTTGGGGTAATTTGTGGTTAGTATACGTACATGTATAAAATGCTAGTCACAGACGTTTTCTTTTACATATTGTCCTGTTCTTTACATGCAGCTTTTCTCAATGGCGTATATGAATAGTGAAGAAAGTCAGTTTACTGCAGTACTGTGACTACTTTACCATACTACTGTATGTATATCAGTGATATTTAGGATAATAGCTAAGTATACTTCTCAATGCACAGAACAATAGTTGGTTTTCAGTGTACAAAGTCACTGCTAGTATTGACCTTATTGAGTTGCTTGTGGCTGAGAGTTCCTTCTCTGGTGTGGCTTCCTGCTGGCTTTAGAGCGGAGACGAAGGAGGACGATATCTGCTACAGGATAAATGTGCTTCTGTGTCCTGCCAGTTGGGAAAACTCTGTATGTGCAGCTGTGCCGTTCCTCTCAAGGTCAAACAATGTTTTATCACTAGACTCAGAATACTTTTTCTCTCATTTTAAACACAGAAATCACTTGATTACCTGTTATCTATGTTGAACAAAGTAAACAATAAAGTTTCAATTGAACACAACCTGCTCTACTCGCTTGGTATCTCACGCCTCGCTAAAGGCCTCTTGGTATCTAAGTGATGACACTGGATGATTACTGAGGTTTATTCCAACCTGGCATATTTCCATTCAATCTGGTTATTGTGACTCAGCGGGTCACACTAACTTTGCTTTTGCTTCCCCCTTTGACGAGATTGCAAGGAATGTGGGCTTGTTTCAATCGCTTTTTGCGTCTGATAAAGTGAGCGCAGAAAGAAAAAACAGCTGTTATTGATTAAAAACACAGAGATATACATCCAGTTCTGTTTGCACGTTGCTTTCTTTGCTACGTGTATCAGGGTGAATCCCTGACGGTTGAAGCTGAAGCAGCTGGACTCCTTCGGTTCTGACCGTTGGAGAGTTTCTTCACTTCGTGGAGTGACGGACCCTTTAATCATGCTTTTTTTGAGTCAAAGATCCACCATTATACTAAATTTCATCCAAATCCTTTGACAATATTCCAAAGATGTCTTGCGAAAAAAACTAACTTGGACCTCTAGATGACACGTGTACTTAGCTTCTGCAAAACTAATTTGTATTTATTCTGAGATCGGTATCATCTGTGGGTGCATCATACATTCCAAGACTGGACACATCCTGTTCTAATGTTTCCCCTTCTTTGACTGCAGGAACTGACCTGTTTCTACTCTTTCCATCTCCTCTTTTGTATCGATTCATCTCCTCCTCTTGTTGAATTAAATAAAGTGAAATAGTTTACTTGTACAAGGCCATATGTCTTTGGCAGCAACGAAGCTTCTACCGCATGTAGCTCTCTGTGCAGTTAGCGATCGTGGCCTTCGCAGGTGGGCGGCTTTCTCCTTTGGAATGGTAAATGCAAAGCTGTGGCAGGCTGCTATAACTTGCGCTATTGTATAGTTTATTGCACAAATTCTTGCTTCCCAGATTCCTAAATTCCCAAAGCTCGTCTGACCCATAGAACCGCAACAGCCACATCTATGACAAGCATGCGAGGTTGAAATAAACTTTAGCTTAATTTAGTGATGACTCGAGGAAAATCCAACATGCAGCGAAACATTTTCAGCACCGTTGTTAAAACATGGGTCAATATTCACATGCTTGCTGGGAATGGGAAAAAAAAAAGAAGCTAATGCCTTGTAGCGTCTGTTTTTCTGCCGTGTCCCAAGGTCATACCCACCAAGCTGAACCACCAGCCGTGGGAAAGACCTTTTATGGAGTGTTGTTAATGTGAACACCCTCGTTGACCTCAGGCTTTATCCAGATGTTCCCTGTGTAAACATCTCTCAATACAGACTGCGACTGCAGAGTCATGTTGCTTAGCACGAATTTCCTGAATTTATGAAGTCTCGTAACACGTTTTCTATTTCAGGGATTCTCAGATGCTTTTTTAGATCTCTCTCCTGATCACACGAGATCCTCTAACTGCGCTGCAATATCAATAAAAAAAGGTCCAACTTATTAACAAACAATCACACCAAGCCAATCCCAACGCAAACATAATCAGGTGGACAAGACGTTGTTGTTGTTGGAACTTAATAAGATTATAAAACGAGTGGGTATGAATGAAGCAATTCATTATAGACTTTGTTCTTAGCTGCCTTTGTGAAGCTTGGGGATTATGAGAATGGGGAATTTTAACTATCCAAGTTTTTGTTATGAGTTTTTTAAACAATGCCATGACATTTATGTTAAGTTTTTTATATGACCATTTACCTTTTAACTACATCCCTCTACTGGCTGACAAACTGGATCTGGATGATTTCTGAAAAGAACTCCAGGGTCTCATGGAAGTTTTCAACAAGCACACAAGTGACTCTCTCACTCCATGCTTAGTGTTTATGATTAAATATAGTGTGAGTCTTTTTATTAAATCAAAGCCTAACCTTATAACAAACAAGAACACTCTGAAAAGTCTGAACGGATCATTAAACTCAAACAGTTTCATGATACCCCCCCTCTTATCTGAAACTTCTCATTCATCAGTAGAAGTTTGTAGTAGCACAACCTGTGAGAACTAGAAAGGTATTTCTAAAGAAGAGCCCGATAGAGAAGTGATCAACCTCCTGCTTCTGCCCCTATATCTGGATTCAATTCAGAAGTTGATGAGCTTTTTCTTGCAACCCTCCAGATAATGGCTACTGGGTTCCGCCAAATACTGAAACCTGGTTGATGCAGATTTTTGTTTGGATCGGCATCAACTCCCCGAAACATGTTAGTTTTTTATTTTCATCAAGATCTATTATTTAGCTCCTGAGAAATTGATGAATGTGTTCAAAAAAAGTTCATCTCGCAATTTACAGAAGAGGATTGGGATTTTTGGAGAATAAAGGCAAAACTCTGAAAAATCCAATTCAGAATTCTGAATTCTGAATCGGAAATCTCTCAAGATTCCAACTATATTCTCTGAATCCTGACTTTAATCTAAATAATTTCATAATTAAATTACACAATTTGTGTAATTTAAATCCTTCTATTAGGATCTTGTTGAAATCTTTTTTTTTTTTTTTTTTACAACATTCTGCGTCCTTGAGTCACCTAAACGCATCCCTTATGCTCAGCCGGCCAGGGAGCAGCTCGGAGTAGCGCCACCTGCCGGTCGGTGCGGTAACTACAACCAAGGCGGAGCAACACATCCTTTATTACGGAGCAGTCCGGAGCAGAGAGAGAGGGCAGGGAGGCAAGCCGTGGAAGCGACCAGATGTGAGCCGGACTACGCAGAGAGAACAAGCTGTCTAAACACGGAGCGCGTTTTATTCTGCTAACATGTGGCAACCAGCGTCGGAGCGCCTGCAGGTAAGACGTGGGTGTCTGTGAAAGGCGCTTCTCGTCGACATGGATCCGCGCTAACCGTTAACCCGCCGCGCCGCACCGCGCCGCGCTGCGCACGGCTCCAAGCCTGACGACGGAGGCTTTCCTTCACCCAAACGGCAGCGCATCGACTCCCAAATGGCACAAACCGCGTTGTCGCGGCTTCAGCGGACATTTCCGGCTATTTTCTCCGCGCGCGGTCGATGCTCCGTTGCGCGTAAGCGTGCCTATTTACGTTACGCAAAGCGCAACAATTTGCGGCCGCGTTCCTTTTCCTGACATCCATTTGGAGGTTTTCCCATGAAATTTCAAAGATGAACATAATCCAAGCAGTTCATAGAAACGGATTTATTGATTCTTTAAATGATCTCCACGCCAACACGCTGGCTGTAATCAGGCCTCCGCCTCCCGCTGTGACTCCCATTCTCCTCCACATTGAGATGCGTAATCTCCATTCCTGTGTGAAATTCCTGAACAACGGAGACTCCGGCCGGTGACCTGCGTGGTTGCGCGTCCAGACGCCGCTAATGACACGTAGTTTTAGATCCGTGGGGGGGCCCCAAGCCGCGCACCGCGCCTGGCTTCATGTCTCCTGCAGACCTAATGTTCTCCAGATGTCGGCCTGCCTGCCAAGTGAACTTGCACAACCCCCCCCCCGCGCTCCTTTGCCCCGGCGTCAAGAAGATGAAATCACGAATGATTAAAACGGAGTTTCTGTGTATAGATATATGCGGAATTACCAAATGATCCCATAAACACGCACCATGACCCCCCCCCCCCCCCGGACTCCCTTTCATGTGCGGGACAGCATTTAACAAGCTATTAATGATCAGTTATTGATGAATTTGAATGGATCCACTGCGCAGTGAAAGCACTTTTGTTCATTCATAGCGCTTGTGAGTCATTTATTTTTACTCCCGTCAATGAAATGCGGCGATGCGCCCGTCGGTCCACTAGAGGGCGGTGAAGAGACAGAAGTGTCGCCGAGGGGAGGAGGCTGTGATGAAGTGTGTTGTAAAGAAGATGCTCAACGGTGGCTGTTGAGATGAAGAAATATTCTCGGTTCTCTTTTGCCTTTTTTATTCGATACTTATGTTTTCCATTTTTTTATTTCGTGTTCTTGTGTTCCACTTATTTAAGCTTTGACTGCACATCACTTTGTGTCAGTCAGCTCGTTTTTTCCCCCAAGTGCTCTATAAATAAAGTTCTACTCGTCTTGCTTGAGTTGTGGCTAGACGGCCCCTCGTGGTTTCTGCTGGTACTGCTCCGTTATGTCCATATCATTTTTAATTTATTTTGCCAATGTCAAGAAAAACAACAATGACCTCAAATAAAAATATCCATGCACGGACATCCCATCATTTAATCGTCTTTCATTGACTACTCAAACTAAATGATGATGGTTCCAAATGCAAATCACGAGGTTCCAACTTGTCCAGTGATGTTGACATCAACATTGATTTAATAATTCCGACTTTCTATAGTCAGTCTTCTGACATCATTGACGTGTGACCACGTCTTATTGGGGGAATCTTTGAGTTTCCCTGTGACATAACCAATCACAAGTTGTGAATCGCTCCCCAACCGTGACATCAGTTCAGCATTAGTCATCTGTGGCCTGAAGTTGGTAAAAAGAGTTTGTCATGCTTTGGCTCTCCACTGTGACACACTGATTGCTGCCATTTTAAATGATTGATGGATTTGGAAGGATAAAATTAGCCCAGGTTGCTGAAACCTTTAGAGAAATAACGATCCTGGTGATTGATGCCGACCACGGCCGCGTAAACGGCCAGGACCGCTTAAATCATAAGCCAAACGTAAAATGTAGAAGTGGCTGTAGAACTCGCCAATCATCTGATTTACATTCTTCACCTCTTTAGAGTCGGGAATCATTTTCTTTTCTGGAGCCAAAGTGCTCAGGTTTCTGCACTAGTGTTTGTGATCTCCCATTTTGTTGTTTTCCGGTGATTGAGGCATCTGTCCATATTATTCCTCACTTGTGCTGCCCTCTGTTGCCATAGCAACACAAGTGCTGCATTTTTTTGTCTTACAATTGTGCAAGTTGCATCCCCAAAAGTGAGCTGCTTTTTAATTCCACTCATGAGGTGTTGTGGCACGGAAGTGTGTGTTGATGGCCCCCGCCTGATGTCCAGGTTCCCCTGCTCTCCCAGACGGAGGCCATGTCGGTTCAATAAGGATAGGCAAAAATAAGCATTGCTTCAGCCTATTCCTTTATGATTGATTTGTTTCTATTCTGGAAATGTATTGATTTAATTGTAAGAACCAAATAACCGATGCATTCATTCATATATTGCACAATATTCATTGGACCGGGGGCAAATTTGTGTTTCCTAGACCCAAACTGGCAGGCGTGTGAAGCACACACACACACATAGCAACATCCTTTCCCCCCCTTTATTTTTTTTTTTTGCCGCGTCTCCGGCCACCAAAGATCACGTTGGCTCTGTCAGCAGCTCTTTTTTTGAAGTCATGATTTCCCGTGTTTGAGACTTGAATGGTTCTGACGCTGACAAACGGCGCCGAGCACAGATTAAGACCCGACAGCGCAGGAAAAAGCTGAGCGAGCTCGAAAGTCGGTGACAACCCGCCGCCGTCTGCAGCTTCAGTTGTTACCGGCTCGTCTCCTTTTATGTAGTTTCTGTCTGTCTGTCTGAGGTTGCTTTGAGGCCACAGCTATGTTGTTGAGTCTATGGTTTTGGTGGCTAAAGAAATCGACGGGTAGACACGGCACACGGTTCCCACCCCTCCTTTGACGCGTTGTTTTATTAGCCAGTGCACATTTGCCTCTGGGTTGACTGGTTTGGCTCTTGGTATTTGATGAATGGGCATCGTCTCCTGTCAGCGGCAGTTAGAACTTATTCAAGGATTTGCCTTTGACGGAGCGTCTCATCCTTCCTATGAGTCCGAATAGAGCAGTCTCAGCTCTAATTTAGATTTTGTTCTTTATCTTACCTGCCTTTGAATCCGAACTCTACCAGAGATCCTCCTCTCTGGCCTTCTCTTCCTTTAGGGTCTTCATTGTCGCACTATTGGGCCATTTCCTGGTTAAAGGGCTTCTGTAATCCAGCCTTGAACGGAAGCGTCATATAAATCCGACACTGAACATTGTCTGTCAATATATTTGAGAGCTGTTGTTGTTGTTGTTAGCTTTAGCGATCTATTAGCTGCTCTTTGGCAGTCCTACCCTGTCGTGGGTCAACTAGCCTATGGCTGTTTCTGAATAAAAAAAATATACGGTATTATACTGTAAAAAAGATAAAATAATAATGTTTTATTGTTAGTATTGTCGTTCTAATTTTTTATTTTTAAATTTAAATTGTCTGTTCGTGACAGTGGCCTGTCTTTCCTTTTTTGTCATTAGCTCTTTTTCCTTTGCCCTGCTCTGTGTAGTTCATTAAAGACGTTGCTGTGGGTTCATTGTTTACATGAAAGACTTCTAGATGTTTTTTTTTTTTATTGCCAGACAGAGATTGCCACCCCCAGGATCTGAGGTTAGTGCCCACTTCCTCCTGTAAGCAGTAACCCACCAATGACAACATCCGATCAGTGCCCGTCTCCCGCCCACGTGCCCTCGGGCTCCAATCATGGCTGAAATGACACGGGTCTTTCTCTGCGTAGGGACCTCCCACAGCCCACTCTGGGTTGAGCCCGTTCAGACACATTTCCTCTTGTAAACTGTCCCAGGATCAGACGGGGAGTCTGTAAACACACCGAGGGAAGAGCTTAGAAAGTTGAATTTCTTGATCCTTACCGTGTAAAGAAACGGAGGGCTGCGTCCCGCTTTTAGCTCATGGTGGTAAATGCCTGGCCCGGTGGGTGAACCTCCGGCTCCTCCTCCTCCTCCACCTGTGGACCTGTGGACCTGGAGGGAAGGATGTGTTTGTGCTTATTAATGGCATCTGAGGCACAAACAGGATGGAGATGGTTGCCAGTCCAGACTGATGCGAGGTTTGTTCACAGTAAAGGAACTGAGTGTGTTTGTTGGGCCAGCCGGACCCATCTAGAGGAGCATCCAGTTTATTTGTAACCCCGGCCTCTGTGCTGCTGACTTACTGGAAATGTCATGACCGGAGGGTGAAAAAAAAACAACCCAGACTCAACATTCAAATTCACAAAAGATCTTTGTGGGATGGGTGGTATTGGTTTTGAGTTTTGTCAACAACATATTCTGTTCTTGCTTTAATATGATCCTGCGGAGGTCTTGGCCAATCGCGCTACAATATGAACCTGTTCTCAAGGCTGCCTCCTGTTATTGTCTCGAGCACAAGGTCAAGGTTGCGCGAACGCTTGGATGACGGGATGTTCACAGACTTGTGTCCCAGGAAGGTGGCGATGCTCCAGCAAACAAATACACAAGGAGACCGCTACCGTTAAAGGGGCGTCTTCATTTGCTTTGCCTGCCATGTGGCTATTTCACACGCACACGTGGCTTCTTCACCAAGTGAATTGAACTGTGGGATCGTGGGTCAAATCTTAAACAAACACACGTGTAGAAAGAATGGTTCCTTCTTTCATTCATTCTTCTTTTGCATTGCACATTTTATCACGCACACACATGGTTGTCATTATTTTTTTCCAGGCTTGTGCAACCATAGTATCTAAATTTGCAGAGAAATGTAATGTCTTAACAGCATGACGAATGTTAGCAATTCTAGGTCTCTGTTCCGTTAAGATGGAATGCAAGAGACGTTGGACCTCACGGATTAATCGGGGGTCACGTCTGCTGTCTATCGAGTCAACTAGTTGAGTTGTACGAGTTCCAGACCCCACGACAGCCATGTCCTGCAGCCCCCCGACGGACCTACGACACCCCGTTCTGGGGTTAGCTCATGCAAATCTGTGTTGGGCTCCTATTTTAACCTCCGCCAAGGTTATGTAATCGCCGGCGGTTTTTTTTGTCTCTCCATCCGTCCCACCGTCTGTTGGCAAGATAACTCAAAAGGTTTATAGACATTTTAACATTGAAAACCTCATTTACGGATTCTAAATCTGTTAAAAATAAACATCAACTCCGATTCACTTTTACTTTTCATGGTTGGTGCAGTAAAGACACCAAGAACAATTTAGAACCTTTTGGTGATGATCCAGATCACCGTGTGGACGGTGTAAATGAGCTGCTCTGCGGAGGTTAAGGAATGAAATTTAAAACGGTCTCCAAACAAATAAAAATCCAGTTTATCGTGCCTTTCAGACACAGAGCGTCTATCCACCTCTGATGGTGTCTTCACATGATGTCCGGCTTTCTACTGTCATAATCACGTCCCGGTAACCCTTGCTGTCAGTAGGCGTGGTGGGGGTCTGCTTTCAACCCTGGCTCTCTAACCATGAGATTGACCCTAGAACCTCTCTCCTGTTAGAACGCTTCCTCAAAGGAACAGAACTTTAACTTGCCACGTGTTGCCTGTTAAGCTCGTCGCAGCAGGCGGCAAACCGCACCGAGACGCTCTCTGAAGCCGGCCTGCTTGATGGAAGGTTGACTCAATTCTCCGAGTGCTTTCCTAGATTTAAACATTTGTAATGCAGATATTACCCCCCCCCCCCCGGTTTTGTCTGTGTATATCCAAAGCGGTACCCTACCCTGTACTGCTGGAGGCTAACCGACGGAATGCAGTGCTTTGTCGAGGTCGGAAATGTTCTCTCCAGTTGACCGATGTTGTTGGTTGATGCAGCACAATAGATGCTGGCGATGTGTTGATCATTAACACTTAAAAGAAATTAGCCCCTTCAATAATGAACCTGCTGTATTATGGATACTCTGGGAGAAGAGAAAAATGTCAAGGAAAATTACAACAAAGAGTTTATTTGAGCGTCAGTCATGTATAAATATTCAGCATGTGGAGTCAGACATTTGCATTCTATTATACGCATGAAGTTTATTATGAAGATGGATTGCTCATACGTCACGCTCGAAACAAAGATTGTTATTCTAATCCCGAAAACAAGGCTACAAATTAAAATTTGCGGTTATCTCGTGACGGCAGCCTTTCTTCGCAATTACATCTGAAGCACAGACGGGACCTTTGTCTTGTAGCCCGGCTTTAAAACCCACCCAAACCACGATCAGAACCGACACAGACACGACACCCAAACCGCCACGTCTCGATGATGGAGACAGAAAACCTGCCTGGGTTTCCCGTCAAAGTCAGAAATAGAATCAATAACAGCAGCGATTCGATGAGAAAGCTAATAACCCCCCCCCCACATAAAAAAAAACCCAGTGAAAATATTATGAAGAAAATTCCAGTGTTGCTCCTCCAGCGGCCCCCCAGCTCAGGTCTTTTTCTCCTGGTGGGGGGGTGAAGGAGTCGGGGAGTGCTCCAAACTCCTCCGCTCCCGCCTCCCTCCGTAGCGGGGCCAACCGCAGGAATGCAAGCCGCTGTCAGGAAGCTGTAAAGCGCTGACGCGGAGGTCAACGAGCATTTACACACATGTGGCTTTACTTTCACAACTCCATCTTGCTTCTCTCCTTCATCTGCTCCTTGTTTTTGTCTTGCCTCATCTTCCTCTTTTTGACACCCCCCCCCCCCCTCCCCTCCATCTTTATTCTATTTAAAATTCACTTGAGGCGTTTGAGGCCTCCAGCGGTTCCTCCGTTTCTGCTCCCACAAGCTGCGTGTTGTACTGTCGGAGAGCATCGTAGCTGATGCTCCTTAATTAGCCTAAAACGACATGTTAGTTTAGTTGTGTGCATTTATTAATTATTTCACCAATCATACAAGTAGGATCCTAAAATGTAGTATATTAAAAATCCAATAAAACAGCTTATATTATGACTAACCTTGAAATAGTAACATTTTATTGCATATATGTATTTTTTTTACTGTCACAGATATTTATACGCCGCTATTTGATGCAGTGGTGTAGACTTTAGAAACTGGACTCCAAGCCGACATCTTGAAGTTGATTTGAGGATTTGTCTACTTGGCTTCAGAAACCAAACAAACACTAGAGATTGATGCGAGAGCCTCCGTTGGCAGGTTGGTCTGTTTTCAGTGCCGGTTGCATTTAAAAATGGAAATTTTTTAGGTCCGACATTGAAAACAGCTGTGAAATGACAGAGCAGTGGAACGAAAAAGTGAATGGAAGAAGTAATGTGTAAAGAGCAGTGGCCAATCGTGTAAAGATCCTCTGACTGGATGACTCTGTTATTGCCAGCATCTCGTCCAGACAGGGGTAACAGTCAAAGACGGGATCTTCGATTGCAAAAAAGGTCAAGAAAGTCAACACAGAAAGTCCCCGTGCTGGAATCTGAACCGGTGCATTCCTATAAAGGGGACTCGTGCTTTTTGGCAGTTCAGTTCAGTCCCCCCCCACGGATCAATAAATTCCATTTGTGGAGATCCAGTTTTTGCCCCGCTTACCGATCTGTGTAGCCTCCCGTGAAAAAGTGGCGATGTTCCCGACAGCAAAGGGATTCATAATAAAAAACGGTTCTCCGAGGCTGGAGCGGTCCAAACGACGGCAGAAGTTTCCGATCAAACTCGATTCATTTCATTGCTGGAAAACATCTACAGTCTTCTTGGACAACCTGCTTGGGAAATGTCCAACATCTTTGGAAAGATCAGGCTGCTACCAAATCACACAGGGTTGTTTTTGCCTCGTAGTTCTTCTACAGAGACCCCAAAGCATCTATTTATTAATTTTTTTAAATATCCTTGGACAAGATTTTGTGCCGATCAGAGAGAAAATGTTGAGATTCCAGTTTCAGTTCCTCAACTTGTTGTCCCTTCAGGCCGCCGTTGCTGGTTAAACATATTGCACAGACTTTAACAAAGCTTTTCAAACTCGTGTGGCGACAGAACTACAGAGAAACAGATTAAAAAGATTCTGATAGTAAAATTATTTAAATGCAAACGGCTGCAGGCGTGTAATTCATCAAGTTGATGTGTGAGAAGGGCTTTTTATTAATAGAGGAGGCCTGCAGATGCACAAAGCAGCAAGTTTGGCTAATCAGTCTTGTCTTGACTGTTTTTTGTGGAAGCCCAGAACTTCCTCGGTCCCCTATCCACGGCGTGGTTCTGTGCAGCGGAGCTCCGTTCATCCGCTCCTCACGTTCCAATTTCAGCAGAACAAACGCCTCGCTTCCAGCCTTCATCCCCAGTTTTCAACACTGATATTTATTTTCTGTGTGTGTGTGTGTGTGTGCATGCAAGCAAGCATGTGAATATTGAAAACCACAAACATGCTAGCTAAATGCTAACCTCGACACATGCAGCTCACTGGTACATCTATCCCCCCCCCCCATCAGCACTTCCAGACCATGCTGAAGACCAAGCTAAATGTGCTGACGCTGAGGAAGGAGCCGTTGCCCACGGTGATCTTTCACGAACCCGAGGCCATCGAGCTCTGCTCCGCCACGCCGCTCGCAAAGGGCAGGACCCACGTCGGATACAAGGTAGGATGACGTGAAGCCGATAATCCCTGAAGCTCCTCCTCCTCCTCACCGCGGATTCAATATCGGGGCAAACGGAGCCGTAATCCAACTCTTTCACTCTTTTTTTTCCATTTGGACACGTTTAATTTATTTCCACCACCAACCCGCAGAGAGTTCTGGACATTTTTGTGCCTGAATCACATCCTTGAATAATTAATATGAAATGTGTGTTGTGCCGACACCTGTGTGTGTTTATGTGTGTGTTCTGGTTTGTGTTTCCTCCTCCCCGGTTCTGCTTGGCGGCGGATTCGGCCTCGCTTTGATCCAATGAGCCGTTTGACTCGTGGCCCATTCTTTTTTGCTCTGTCCTCCAAACAGAAAAGAGACACGGGGGAGGGGGGGGGGGGGGCTACAGATTGAAATAACTGTCATGCTTTGTTATTACACATAACATGTCCAACCGAGCGTCTGTGTGAGTCTGCCCGCCTCGTGCCACGCCGTCGCCGTGGTTTAGCATGTTGAACGTTTCTCTGGTATAAGTGAGTTAGATTTCTTGTCCGATGACGACCTTCTTATTGAAATTAAGCAACTTCTTGTTTTGCTTTGTAAATGATCGTGAAGACGAAATGTGGCCGAGAGCAAAAGTGACGAGTTCCTTAAAACTCCGTAAGTTGAACAAGAAGCGAAAGTCCAACCCGACTTTTTTACTGGCAGAGCCGATCTGTTCCGTCTGGCCGGGGAAGACGCAGACAAAGACGAGTCTCATGGACTCAAAATCAAATCAAAGCTTTTGTCTCATCTTTGTGTCTCTGAAAGATTCAGTATGTAGATGTATTGATATCCAATAAGTATCACTAAATCTACATAGCCAGGTCCCGGCCACTCTTACAGTGTCGCCTCTCCATCCAGAGCTGCTGTTCCTCTGACTGTCATCCCGTTCAATAAACGTTCTGCTTTATCTCTCTTGAGATAAAGGTGACGGTATTACTCAGTTTCAGCAGCTTTTTAAAAGCGAAAGCTTCCATCGTCGCAGCGGGCTGCTGCCCAGATACGTACCGCTTCAAAGAAATCAGACGCACCTCTTTATTAATCCAGAGGGATGCCTCTGTCTGATCTGGATCTGAGCAGCCAATCACTGATCAATACAACGCCACAACCGCGGTTAAAACCTTTTGATGAAACACCAGCCACACAAAATTTCCCTCACCTGTCTACGACCCCATTTTCTTGCGCCTGTTGGCATGAGCGGCTTCCTGTCTGACTCACCACCTGCCTGTCTGCATACCTGTCTGACTCACCACCTGCCTGTCTGCATACCCGTCTGCCCACCTGCTCCAAGACTTGATTTCCTTTCACGCGACAAACCCGAGGAAACAATGGTCTTTATACATGCGGTGCCAGCCGTCCTGCACGGCTCTTTATACGCAACCACTCCATCCAATAGCATTTATTATCCCTGTGGAATGTTATATAACCCCAACTCCCCCTCCCCTCTTTCATTTGTCACCACTTTCTCCTTCGCTCTTTTCTCTCCGAGCTCCCGGTTTGCAGGCGGGCTCGGAAGGCGGGTCGAGGGCTGCCGTCCGCCTGCCAGAGCTAACGGCTTGCGAGGATGAAAGACCGTCTCTCATCGGCCTGCTCCTCTCAAAGCAAACCACTCCACGTTAAAAAAAAAAGCTTATTCAGTGTACTCCATATCCTTATCAGCTCCACAATCGGACGTGCCGACGGTGAAATTACTGTGGAGTTGTGCGTCCTCAGCTTGAGGGGCTAGAGCCTGGCCTTTCTGAGGGATTGATGGCCCCTTGTAGATTGTGGAAAGAGTCCGCTGGGAGTTAGAGGTTCAGGGAACCTCAGCTTCCGCGGCAGAGTGCCCGGTATGTCCTCCGCTCCGGCCCCTGTTCTCAAACCTTTATGTTTATACTCCAAGCCACCTGCCTTCTGCTCCAACAGGAATTAGGTCTCGTCCTTAGCACAAAGTCGATCAAACAAAGTCGACTGTTCAAAACGTCTCCTCCTCACGGGTCTGCCCACGGACCAGGAGGGAGGGAGAAACGGAGTGCTTTTCAACAATAACTCTTATAAATGAGTTTTTATGCAGTGATCAAAAAGAGAGAGAAAAAAAAATCAAGATTATGTTTTTAATAATAAAAAGAGAAAGTCAATAGTGCACAAAATGTACTCTTAACAAATGGATAATTAGAAAAAGGAAATGAAAAGCTAAAAAAAAACACCTGAAGCAAATTCTCGGTTCATAAAAATGTCACAGAATGATATAAATCAATTGAGAAAGGCAGAGTTTGTAAATCCACACTTGAACTTTCTTAGAAAAGGAAGGGAAAAAGTTCAAACCCATCAGACCAAGAATTACGAGAGAGCAGGTGTCGCATCTTCTGGGTCAAAAGAGCAGACGGTGATACGTCAGATAAACAGATTACCCATCTCTAAACCACACTGAGATAAGGAACGGAAGAAAACCAGATGTCAGCGAGAAGACAGGATGTCTCTGGTCGAACTGGAGGGTTGTCTTTCAACACAAACCTTCTGAGTAAATGTCAAGATATAAAGGAATTAAAAAAAGCCTAGCGCTATCATATATTATATTCATGCATATTAATCTTATTCAGAAATCTCATGAACTGAAATTAAGCATTCAAACAAATTGAAAAACATTAAAAGGCTAAAACCAAAGCAATAAGCGTTAGAATGGAGAGATAAAAGTGATGTCTCAGTCATAATCTCATTTTAAGTTGAATGAATTGGGTGACTGAATGAATGAATGGGGTCCGTGTCCATTTAAATTTTATTATGCTGCTGTTTAAAAGTCAGACGTTTCGTTTTAAAGCTCTGTTGGTATCGGTTCATTGCACCGGGGGGGTTGAAAGATGAAAAGAATATCCAGCATATCTTGCCTTTAAGGTGGGATTGAAAGTCATTAGACTAATTGCTGTAATACAATTAGCGGCGACTGAATTCCATTTAGCTTTAGTTTTGGGGGCCCTGGTTGGGAGCGTGAAGAGCAGAAGGTTTGCCCCCTCTGGGCATAATTTCACCCCTGAGTAAACGGAGAAACGAAGCGCTTATGGTGATTCTCCCACGCTGACGTCATCGACACCGTCGGGTCGGAGTGAACTGTTCTGACCGGCCTCTGTCTAATCTGTCAAACGTTCTGTCTCGCTGCAATTTATATTCTGATGTCACTGACGGACCGTTCCGTCTTCTCCAAGAGAACACGCAGCGATTATCATCCTCTGATGTGATAAGCAGCGGTGCCAGCGCCCTGCTGGATCAGGCTGTCTCTTCTGATGCAGCCTTTGTGTCGGGGGGGGGGGGGGGGGGGGGCTTCACCGGGTTCCACGAGGGGGGGAATCGGACACGAAAAAGGAGAAGGCGAAAAGCAGTCACTCGCGTTATAATACGCCAAAAGATTGCATAGTTCTTAAAATTGTAATATTTTTGAATTGTTCTCATTATTTCTGGATTTTCACAATATTGAATTTGACTATTCTCATAATATTATGACTTTTTCCAAGCAAGATTCCAACTTTATTTTGACGTAAGTCTTCAGTTTTATGTGAAGTTCTTCCAGAGTGATGCAATCGGTTGATAGCGGACGCTTTGCCGTTGGACAGATGATATGCAAAGAGGAGAAGTGCTAAAGCTCGGTGCCGGATAGTCGTTAATGTTTCCAGGTTATTTATGTTGGTTATTGTTATGGAAGCAGAACGTAAAGCAGAAATATGGAGGCTGGGGGGGGGGGGCAGAGGCGCTGAAAGGGCCACGGTATCTAGCGTATTCCTGCTGGCGCCGTTGCTGCAGACGAGGCATCGTTTCAGGAGTTCCCTCAGATCTGCAGATCCCACTCTGCTCCCACTCTGCTCCCACATCGCCCACGGTGCGTTCTCAATGCCTCCACCTCAGACAAACTATATGCTGCCACCGTTGCAGCTGGCGAATCCGAACCTATAGCAGGCTGCTTGGAACGGGATGGGAATGTGAAAGCTTCTTTCATGTAGACTGAGGAGCTCCTGTCTCGACTTACGTTTGAAACACTCGGACTCTGTTTCGGACCGGCGCTCGCGCCGACGCGCACGCTCCTGCAGACAGGACTCAGAGCATCGTCCCCAAAACCCAACACAAACAAGCAAATACACATAGCAGCTTTTCTTTCTAAACACCCTCATCCATCTCTGCATGCCACGGCAAGCGGAGCCAGCTGTACTGTGCTGATTCAATACGTTTAGAGGAATGTTAACAACCTCCTGAGGAATGCTGCATGCAGACCCAGGGGCGGCGGGGCGAACGCCGCTGTGGGTTAGCTGGACAACACACCGTACGGTGTTTACGCAGGATTCACAGTCTGGACTTTACAGGACGGAATATTTGCGGCGTTAAATCAATAACGTTATATTGCAGGCGGTTTCCTTGTATTTAGATGGTCCGCATGGAGGCGAAGGGACTCTTGAGAAATATTACCGGCCGCAAATGATGCTGAAAACGCGTCTTTGAAATCTAGACCACATATTTTACGTGCATCCCTGCAAATGTCGCCCTCGTGCTTTCTGGTTTAGCTTTCTCCTCTTTTCCAGTGGCTATTCGGTCGCATCCTTTCTTTTCTTTTCACCTGTAACTGATGCTTTGCATCTGTAAATTGCGCATGTGTTTTTCTGTTTAGTCATGGCTGTGGCTGTTGTAGTTAGACATATTAAATAAAACAACTGAAAATCAGCCCTAATATGGAACAAGGACATCTTACAGTTGACGTATAAACCTTTGCGTTCTCGCCGCTGAACTCGAGCATTAATTATTCTGAGTTTGTTTTTTTAGCGAAACATCTCGACGGGTTCCAATAAAACTTTCTAGATGTGCGTTCATGACGATCGGATGCCAGTGCTGGTGCCTAATGGTGAAACGTTCCCAGACCTGATCCCACTCTACCACCACTTGTTCTGCCTCCAGCCCTTCCTGTTGTATTCTTCTTTCTCGCCACATTGCCCCCCCCCCCTGTCGGAACAGGTATCTTCTCTTCCTCCACCTTTTCCCATACCTCCTCGTCTCATCCTCTATTCCATGCTGATCGCTGAAACAGCTGCAACTCCAGCGGCGGCAGCTGAACTCGGCTCTACACCTTTTGTGCACAGATGCGTGCCTGTGAGCTTACACATTCTTACAGTCTTACTCACACACGCACACGCACACGTTGACAGTGTGTGTCATGCTGTGTGTGAGCGGTCCAGGATGTTCCCGTCTCTCTTCCCAACGGCTCTCTTGCGGGTCTGCGGATGTTTTTCCTGTTTCCCTCTGTGCCTCCTTCACTTTCATGCAACTTTTGCTCGCATGCATTTTACTTTCCATCACTTTTTCTGTCAATCTGTTTACAATTGTTTTCTTCCGACCGCTTCCTTTTGTTATTGCATAAATGCGGTTTTTCAGGCATTGTTTGATTTGCATCCAGTCATTTGTCAAAGAAATGATAAATGTTCAAATCTGTTTGTGTTTTCTCTCACTAAACACAGAAACCGCTGTTATTGCCATTTCTTTACAAGGCAGCGGTGGCAGGGGGACTTTGTTGGCGTGCATGTGCTACAGTTTGCTTTATAGAGTCTTCTGCACTGTTTTAAACGTGGAAAGAAACATCATTTATAATGAAGAAATACACCAGGACCTAGAGAAGTGACCCCCTTTTGACCCTGTGCCCCCCTTAAAAATCTGGCAGTATCCACTTGTAACTCAATATTTTGTTGTTTTTGGACAGTGCCGTACTAAATGCATTCCCATTGGCCATCTTTAAGCTAAGCTAAGTTACCAGGCACTTAATTGGACGAGCTAGCGAGACTGCTGATGAGTTTGCCGGTCTCTGTCGGTCATGTGACCTTCGCATTCTGCGTTGCACGTCTGTCAGAAGTCTTAAAATGCAGGAGTAGAGTCCACTCGATCTTGGGGTCTTTGATGCCTCGGCACATATGCAAATGCTTAACCACAGCGCCCCCTCACCGTCCTCTTAGTGCCTTTGATTTGTCTGTCGCGTGCCCGTACTGTGCACATTTAAACGGCAATCTGCTGGACACTGTTTTCGACTTTCTTCTTCATCCCTCAGCCTGTCAGTCTGCTCCCACCCTCCTCGCCACATTCCTCCCATGCAGGCCTTCATTCCTGCATCCGATCTTTATTCACGTCTCCGCTGCTTCATATGGAATCAATATTTTCAGTCTGACGGCATTGAACTGGTTAGATTTAGCTTTTAGAAGGGACCGCGGGACAGCAGAGGGGATGTGAGGATAGAGGGGAGGGGATACAGTTGATAGGAAATAGATGGAGACAGGGGAGGGATGGAGGAGAAACACATGGCGAGTTGAAACAAAGGGAGGTCTCTGAGATGATTTAAGCCCGTCAGCGGTGGGATGCTGGAGAAGAGTCCGTCCGGATCAGAGGACAGCAGATGTTTTCTGGTCTTCGACTGATGGATTGATCCAGAGCTGATGCGTGGAGACCTGGTTTGAGGAAGTTTGAATAATGGCTCTGCTTCCTCAGCTGAATTTACAGTCATGTGATTAAGCATATTTCTTCATATTTCCGTCATAACCCTGGGAACTGCGTGACGCCAACACAATCTATAAAACTCACGCACCAAGGCTGTCGGCTGCAAATTTGTCCACTTGTGCGATTCGCTGGAGTCCAGAGTCCGTGTGTGTTTGCCGCCACCGGCGATGTCTAAATCTGGGTGTTCAGCTGGTGCCAGGTATCAGGTAATACTGTGTCCTTTCAGTCTGAGTTTGATTATCTCGGTGTTCACTCAGAAACTGCAGACGTTTCTACAAAGGAACCCAAGATTTTGGTTCTGGACCAAAACATTTTTAACACACTTCTTAGTGTGTGATAATTCAGTGGGCAAGCATTCCTGTTGTCTGCCAGACTTGAGTTTTTTAGGTTTGCGGCTCTGCGTCAGACGAGTTGTTTTGTTGTCGGTCTTTGGGGCTTTACTGTTTCCATGTGCACTATCTGCAGAAATGAAATTTATCACCATTTCACAAAATTGGCAAGAAGGTCTGCGGACAAAATGCGTTTCTAAAGCGATTAGATCTTGAAGTATGAATCCGTTACTCTTGTAGCTTTCAGACTCTTTTTTTTTTTGTTGAGGAAGTACTATGGCATGAGAAGATGTAATCGTCTGCTTCAACAAATTTCCACATCTATTTGTGTTTTAATGAACGTTTTGCATCATGCCCCAGCTCTTTTTGTAGCTTCAAGCATCCTATGAGGATCCCACAGGTTTATCCTGTCAATCAGTCCAAATAGGAGTCAATACCTCGTTGGAAAAGATGAATGGATTGTTTATTCATTCATTTTCCTAACGCTTTTCCTCTCTGCGGAGATTCATCGATTAAATCGAGTAATTCGATTAGAAAAAAGCTTTGATTGAAAAAAATGTTTTGCGTATTAAAAGCACCCATTATTACAGGAAGTGAAAATAAAATACTTCCTCATAATGACTTACTAAAGATATCTATATTTTTTTGTTTGCTATTTTTCTCTTACTAGCTAGTTGAAATTCCTCTTTTTCCCCAATTCTCTTGTAATTAAAGTAACTTCTTGAGGCTACCGCATCACGAGGATGTGGAAAGACGAAACGTTACACTCTTGAATGCGTCCCCACCGTTGGGCTTTTGGAGCGTTACGGCTAACGCTGCTGGCTGTCTGACGGCGAGGTTAGAGCGGTGTGACTGGCCGACTGTTCTTACAAGCTGAAAGATCCCATTCACTCAAAGTCATAGCAGAGAATGAGGGCAGGTCGTCTTGTCGGTTGCAGACTAAACAAAACCCGCGAAGGAAGACAAGTCGTCGGATCACGTGATGATGAAAATGGGACCTGGAGTTCTACATTGCATCATTTTCCGGAGCCCTTCAGTGATCAGACGAGAAAACATAAGAACTGCGAAGACCTTGGTTGCATTTCGTAAGATAATTTAATGTCAAAACGCAAGCTTTTGTCTTGATGGCGGGCAGATGCCCATTGAGCCGTGAATACAGACGTCAACACGCATCTCTGCTTGAGTATTTACAGTTATTATTGCGTTCAAGATAGCTGTTATCAGATTTTCGGTACATGCTAGTCTGCCATATTTAAAGTATTCCCCAGACCCAGTATAAACACAGACAGGAGTGAGAACTATGAGCACTGGACTCATTGCAGGCTCCTCCTCTGTGTATTTTTATAAAGTTGTAAAGAACACCACACAAGTCAGCCGTTATTCCTGGACCGCTCTGGAACTGGCCCGCTTCCCGTAGAAAACTCCGGCTTTGTTCACGCCTTAACGCTCCGCTCTTATCCCCGTCTATCCCCTCAGTCCATCACGTTACTGTAATGCCGTGTCATTACTATGGTATTCTAATGGTGGTTGTTGCAGCCACGGGTCAACCTGGTGTTATTTGTCTCTTCTCATGCTAATACACAATATTAGAAAAGACTCTCATATCCACCAGAGAGAATTAAATCGCCTCCGTTCTAAGGTTAACGAAGCAAACAAATCACTCTGCAGTTCCATCCTCAACATCCTTCTACAGATATAGTCCCCGTCTCTCCACTGGACATGTCCAAACCATGGAAGTCTGGCCTATCTGGTCTTATATCCAAAACATCTGACCTTCACTGTCCCTGTTATTGTCTAATTTCTAATCCTATCCAACCTGGTCACCCCCAAGGAGAACCTCAGCATCTTCATCTCCGCCACTTCTAACTCCGCCTCCTGTCTTTTCCTCAGAGACACTGTCTCTAAGCCGTCCATCATGGCTCTCCTCACCACTATCTTGTAGACCTTTCCCTTCATCCTCGCTGACACTCTCCTATCACAGAACACACCTGGTACTTTCCTCCACCCGCTCCAGCCCGCCTGCACATGATTCTTCTCTTCCTTCCCACATTCTCCATCACGCTGCACTGATGACCCGAGGTACCTGAAGTCCTCTCCCTTCTTTGCCTCTATCCCTTGTAACCTCACTGACCCCCTGGGACCGTCTCATTTACACACATATACTCTGTTTTACTCCTGCTCACCTTCATTCCTCTCTTTTCTAGCGCATACCTCCACTTTTCTAAATCCTCCTGTACCTGCTCCCTGCTGTCACTGCAGATCACAATGTCATCTGCAAACACCATATTCCAAGGAGCTTCCTGTCTTACCTCATCTGTTAGTCTATCCATCATGGTCATCCAGGTGGTGAAGGTAGTTTTCAAGTAGTTTTATATTTATTCCCAGAAAATATTTGAATATTGAAAACTGCCTTAAAATGATTTGAGTTGCTGTTAGCTTTCTTTGAAAGATAAAAAAAACCCTGCTTACTTGTGACTTTTGCCTTCAACTTAGATGACCTAGTTGTCAGATTGTTGCTGTCTGAAGTCGGCGAGTGTATATTATTGTTGATGAATCTAATAGGATCTCTGCGTGTCTCATTTCGTACAGGTGACCTACCTGGGCAAGGTGACTATCTCCGGGACCCAGTTTCTGTCTGGCTGCACAGAATCGGCAGTGGTGGGTCTGGTGGAGAGTCGTGCTCTCGCCCAGCAACAGGGAACCCTTTCCGTGGGCAACTCTCTGCTGGAGATCCGACCTTTCCAGGTGCGCCTTCACCACCTGGATGACCACAGCGAGGCCTCGGTGACCATGGACACCTACCAGGTGGCGCGGATCGCCTACTGCACGGCCGACCACAGCATCAGACCCAACGTGTTTGCCTGGATCTACCGGGAGATCAACGACGACCTGTCCTTCCAGATGGACTGCCACGCCGTGGAGTGCGAGAACAAGCTGGAGGCCAAGAAGCTGGCGCACTCCATGATGGAGGCTTTCCGCAAGACTTTCCACAGCATGCGCAGCGACGGCCGCATCCACAAGAGCGGCTCGTCGGACGACTTCGCCGAGGACTCGTCCACCCCAGAAGACTTGACTCCTGATGACGGTTGAACTGAAACTCACCTAAACTCCTGATCCCCATCCTAAAAATGTGAGGGGTCACCAGAAGGATGGACAGATTACCTCCTCTCTCTCTCATTCTGCCTAACTATCACTTGCTGTTATCAATTTGGAACCAAATCAATGGACCCTGTTAACGACACGCCCAGGATAATGAAGTAGCTTTTAAATACTGTAAAGCAAATGTTAATCAATGAAAAAAAACTCAGTCATGACAGATTTCCAGTCACACGCAGGTAAAGGAAGATGCTGCCACTTTGGACAAAGGGCCCTCCAAAACACCCAGGGGCCTTTCAAGCACCTCTGTAAATGCCCTCAAGAGATTGACTCGATATTTCCATTTCCATTTCCAACCACTGCCACACCTGCACCCGGCAGAGACACTGTGGTCCTTAACACACAACAAACAAACAAACAAATGGACCGCAGCTCATCCTATTTGCTACTCTTGCCATGTTAGGGGCCGAGCAGAAACAGGGCCCGAGCAGAAACAGGGCCCGTGACCTGTTTCAGGCCCCAACCCAGAGTTTATGAGACTGTCGGAGCGCGTACGTTCTTCAAATCTTACATGCGGATCTCGACTTTGATTATAGTAAACGATGAGGTAAAAGAAAAGCTAAGCCTTTAAGCACTATTCATATCATCACTATGGTACCTTTTTGTACGAAATGATTCACCGGCGTGGCTGTTTTCTCCAAGCGGAAGACGGAGCCAAAGCTCCTCTGTTCTATCGGTACTTAAAGATTCAGAGTACGTTTGAGGCACCTGTGAGAATAAAGAAGGGTGCTACGGTGGGTGTTACATGTACGGAGTTCTCGCCAGGCTGAAAGCCCGGGCCTGTCTGTTGAGTATACCAAAATTCAGGCTGGGCTTTGCCTGTCAGATTATGTGCCTCACTTCCCTCTCGCATTAGTTTGGTCTAATACAAAGGTCCCTGTGTGTGTGTGTGTGTGTGTGTGTGTGTGTGTGTGTGTGTGTGTGCGCTGGTTTGCTTTTCTGTGTGTGGCTGTAATGGCTTACTTCTGTACCGTGCATATGAATGTACATGTGAGTGCCTGTGTCTGTTTTGTGAAATCTAAAACAGCTGGAAGCTGAGACTCCTCATCTCCCCGGAAGAATTGAGTTTGGGAAGCTTGAGAGGCCTTTAAAAAAAAAAAAGAAATCACACATGGTATATGTTTGCCACATGTTCTTAGTTTTATCTTGATTTAAAATGAATCGGTGAGAGTCTAATGTCGGAGACGAGGACTGACACCTCCCGGTCTCTGCTTGAATGTACGACGAGTCCAACGTGTACCTCCCAGCCTCCCGTCTTGTCCTCATGACGTCACAAGACAGCCATAGGGGACAGAGGAGCTCCACGCCGACGGAAGCGCGCGCGCTCTCACCTACACACACACCTGCATACCATTATACACGTGCATCGCATTTGAATCTCGCTCAATAAGCTTCTGTAAATGCAAATGTATCAGTTTCCAAATAATAGCCTAAATGTTCGCTATATAAAAAAAAAAGAAAAATGTTGAGAAGCGTCATGCGATACAGAAACAGTGTTACGAAGCCTACTGTGAATCACGAGCGGCGAGCCTGACGACGGCGGCTGTGCGTGCGCGAGTTTGCGTTTGGAAGGGACTGTGTGTGTGTCGTGGTAAACCTGGTGGGAGTGGGGCGCGTGGACAGGTTGGGGGGCGGGGTGTGAAGAGTGTTTATAAAGCTGTAGATTACTGTCATGTCTGTCTGAATGCTCAGACGCGCTTTAAATGTTTGAGAAAATGTTACCTTAAGTGTTTTCTATACAGTGTTTGCAGAGATAAAGGCTCAAATTGCATATAAAGCATTTACCAAGATTCAAGCGTGTCATCGCGTGGTCCGGTTTCTTTGTGTTTCCCCCCCCTCCTCTAATCTGCATCTCACGTCCACGTTCATTCAATCACCAAATCCTGAATAATAAAAAGGTTTGTGTATATTCTCTAAAACTCCTCTGCAGGTTCCCAAGTGCGTGCGTGTGGGAGGATAAACACAATGCATGCTCAGAATCAGAACAAACGGAACTGGTAAACGGATGACGCTCTGACAGGGTGCCAGGGCACATGTAGAACGCATAACCACACACACACCAACTTTCCTGAGACCGTTTAAACATCTGTCTGAGCGCCTCTGCTCCGCTTGTGTGGTCATGATACCTTTAACAAACTCACAAACATGAGTTTGTGAAGGGACAGGGTTGAATTTATCTCCATTCATCACTTTCCTCTGACTCGTGAGTCTTCTCTCTTCTTTTTTATTGCGTTGCTGCGTTCGGCCCTCCTGCTGAACATGGCAACCCGCTTTTTACTGAACGTGTCCACATCACTATCACGATAACGAGCTGCTCCCTGTTTCTGTGGCTGGCGATCATTTTACAGCTTAAGAGCTGCAGAGAATTGGAGGCAAAATGGATGCTGTGCAGAATGATAATGTGTGCTGAATGAGAACACTGCCCCCCTCTGGCAGGAAGCGCTACGGCGTTTTCAGTCTCTTCATAACTAACTAAGTCCAACTACTCGGGATGAGCATTCCCTCATTCAGGGTAAAGATGAAAGTAAAAATTAAAAGAAATCAATTAGCAATTTAAAAAATAATAATAATCAGTCCTATTTTTGTCAGAAGTACTTTGCAGGTCTCAATCATTCGCGATAACTTCGCCATAATACAGGCGTCATTGTTTGGAGGCCTCTTTGTCTCTGATCTGAGTGTGCGCTCCCCATCTGACCCACTTCCAGCCGTGCGGCAGCACAGAGAGGCCCCCGTGGGGGCCCAGAAAGAGGCCACCGTGGCAGCCTGCGTCTCTGCTCCAATGAGGCGTCAGTTAAGTCGGCTCACAATCCCACAGTGCTACCGCTCCAGTTGGCCGCTCTTCAGCCTGGAAGCCCCAGAAGCTCCCATCCATCCACCAAGGGCCAGTACGCCCGGGGGCCTCGGCACAGCGCAGGTCCAGGGCCTCTCCGGAGAGCGAGAGAGAGACAGGTAGAGCACTGTAAACAAATGTGTGTAACATGTGTGTGTGAAATGGACCAGAAACTGTCCACAATCTTTCTGCCTCTGGCCTGACAGATAAAGCAAAACGCAAATTGCAATGAGAAGGCATGGGGGTTAAACTATAAGTGATTGTTGTTCTATATAACCGCTGCTCATTCAGTACAGGCTCTGGTCGTTTATTTTGGCATGGAGATATTACATTAAAAAAATAAAAAACTTAGTATTAGAAACCTGCATTATAAACTGAATATAAAACAAAATGAAAGACCTCATTTGTGACTTCAAAATAAAAGGCATGACTGATAGGTGCTGCAATGTCCTAATAATTAGCTTCTTTGTGCCGTCTTTACAGGATAACTATTTAAAACGTTTATTGTTGATCTGTTTGACATCTCCGCTGGTTTCTTGTCCTCTGTGGTCCCGCTTCTCTCGGTTAATCAGCAACAAGTAATTGATGGCATTAGAGTAATCTGTTCAATTTTGTTTTTTTTAAATAGACAAATTTTCATCAGACTTCATTTTTGCTCTTAAAGAATCCACCAGTCATTCCAGGAAACTGTTGAAAACATTACCAGGAAGAGGAACGTAAAATTAAGTGGCACCATATTATATAAATAATATATATATATAAACTAGTTTAGATTCTAAACTAAAGGTATGGATCTCCCAGACTTGAGGATGAATTAGTATCAGGTATATTCTGTCTCTATGACCTATAAATTATTTCCTCTGACTTGGTCCAGATACTCCCCCCCCCCCCCATCCCTGCAGCCCTCATATAATTTAAGATTCCTGTCATAATGAAATGTAGCTGGAAAGAAGAAGGCTCTGGACTCTGTTGATCAGAGTCCTGAAGATTTGGTGTACATCTCCATCATAATATGCTGAGAGTAACATACTGATTCGGGGGGCAGATGAACAGGAAACATCTGGACATGGATTCCTTTGGGATTATTAAGGGTCGCCGAGTCCTTTATTACTCCATACGAAAGGGTCTGAGATCTGGATTCGGACCCAATTTTTGCCTGTAAACAAAAACACACATGGACTTTTATGTGCTGAATAAAAGAAGGAAGTGTCGGAACAGATGCGGCGAGGAGAAGAAATGTAGAAAGAAGAGTGACAGTAGCGAGAGGGGCTCGGGGTCATCTGGTCGGGCATCTTGCAGCCAGATGTTTTGGGCAGACTGTTAATCCAGCTGTTGTATCCCGCTGGTTGGACCGTAATTAAACTAATTCAACGTAAACAACTGAGCAAAACGTCTCATCACGTTTGAATGATCACAGGCAGAAACAGATGCAGCCTTTAAAACAAATGTCTTTTTTAAACTCACTCAATCTCAGATTAATTCGAGGTGTTGCCTTCATTGTCCACTTGGTGTTGCTGTAGATCAGCGTTTTAAAGCGCCATGGGCCGCGCGTCCAAACGCAAGACGAACGAGATCAATTATTAATGATGGCACTGAGGGGAATTCTGCATGCTAGTATAAAAATCCTAAACACGTGCCATTAAATTTATTTAGAGTCGTTAAACCAACACTGACTGTTTGCCTATAGCACATTTTGGAATTATGCTCTGGGCTGCTCTGGCATTTCTTTCCACATGTGTGCAGCACACCTGGAACAGATCTCACCTCTGAGGGGTCTTAGAGTTGAAAATGTCATGGATGGATGTCTCGTCACATTTTCTTCCTCTCCTACATGTCAAAGCCTCCGAGAGACAAACAGACATAAGCAGATCGTGATGTGATCCTTAATCCTTATTCCACCATGCAATCAGTTTTTGACCTGGATTGAAACCACTCTGAGTCTCTGACGTATAGAAGGAAGTGAATGGTGCCAGGTTCAGGTTAGAGGTTGTGCTGTCAATGTGGAAATTCTCTATCTCAGAAGCTTATTCTTCTAAGCAGGTTATACCCGAAGAAGAACCGCAACATGTTGCTCTGACTTCTGAAGTGTTACATGTGTGGCTCCGCTAACTCAACTTTAAAGCCTCAAAAAGACTCTGCAGGTCGTTGGGAAGAGGAGGGATGGATCCTGCAGAGGTGTGTTATTGTTTCCATCAGACTGCATGTGGCAGGTGTTGGCGTGAAAAGGATTCATATCCTTAATCCAAGGTGCGAAATGGAATTCATTTCTGTCCTATCAGTAATAAGAGTAGTATTTTAGGATACTGACATGGAGATGATGCTCTTGAGAGAAAGTATCTTGCATGTTTAATTGCACAGCAAATAAGAGGGGTTTTATTTATTTGTAATCATAGGCTTGGCTTTCTAAATAAAACTGTTACAGCATGAAATTATTATAAAACAACCTTCTGGAAGTATAAAATAAAGTAGTGTTGTATAACTGCAAGGAAGAAAAACATAATCATCATCCTCAAAGACGCACAATGGAAGCCGAAGACCCGCAGCCTCTTAAAAGCCTCGGAGAACATCAGAAGCCGAGCTGAGGCTCATGTTACCGCAATTCCATCTGGCTCAGATAAACACGTCTCGCAATCTCGGCTCGGCTCGGGGCGCTCAGACGCGTCCAGGGAGTCACCCTTCAAAGAAACAATCGATGGCCACTTTCAGTAAATAGAATGCGCTGCCCCATGGTTTGAAATTCTATGCTCACTTTGCTGAAAGCAGATTTAGTTTGACTCACCGATGAGGGAATGTTTTTATGGTGTTGTCAAGCCATGTTGCAGCTGTGGGTCTTAAAAACTTTGTGCACCTAACAACTGCTTAATTATTCAAGAAGAGGACCAGAACACTTTAATAAAATTAGCTTCAGGTCAGTGTTACATCTGATCTTTGTAGCTTAGTCCAACTCCACGTCTGAGTCTGTTGTGTTCGACACTTTCTGGCTCTTTCATCAGAATTTGTCATCATGTTTGATGAGACGATGCTGTGCTGTTTCACAGAATCTTTATGTTTGACACTGATTAATTTCATTAATTTGTTGCTGGCCATAGTATTGATTTCATTTTTTCATTAGTTCTGCTTTTGCGTTTCCCTGGAGGAACCCTAAAATTCCACCGGATGTGCTTTCTGCCTTTGTATAGTGATTGTTTTTTTGTTTTGTTTGTGTTTGCTGTTAAAAGAAATGGTCTATAATATTGCATTTTTAGTTAATGAGTTTGGACCCACATCTGTAATTTTTGTCCAACTTAAAAGTGCATATCTACTTATTAATATATTGTAATTTGAAGTAAATGTTTCTGTTTATTGTTGAGTCTCCCAAAGGACACCACCAGACAACAGACGCGCTGTAAATACACCAAGATCATGGTAGTTCTATTCAATGATCAATACGCACCGAGACTCATAAAGATCTTGGTGTGAATGAAATATTCATCACATTCATTTTTAAAAACGTGATTCACAATATATTTATTTGTGTTTGCCCTGTTATAGGAGTTATAGCATCAGGCGACCGAAATAAGCGACCGTCTTGTATATATAATACAACTAAAATGAAGAAGACGGTGGTGTAGTGGGTAGCGCTGTGAGAAGGTCACATGTTCAGTGATTGATGCAACCTAATAATGTGACATCATAATGAGATGAATTCATATGGAGACAAGAATGTTAGGTAAACTTTGGAGGGATTGTCTGATCACCAAAAAGGAAGGTGTTTTTATTTTTGTAAAACCTAGGAGATCCTAAATCCCTGTGATCTCATGAGTTTCATCCATCTGTTATTACTCCTCCAGAGGGCGTCTGAAAACACTGAATGCCAGGTCGCTCGTGGTCATCTCGAGTGCAACTACTATTAAAATAACATGAGATGAATCAGGAGGTGCAATGTGTGAAGAAGCGTTGGTATAAGGCCCAGATGATGGGGTCTCTTAGTGAAGGACATGGTGCCTTTTGACTGCCTCATGGCTGCTCTTTGAAGACTCTATCGGTGCTATTCTTTCTTTAACAATGCTTTCCTGCCATATTCAGTGCACTACTTACAAAAAACCAATAAGAGGAAGCAAAATGTCAAAGAAACATAAAAATCTGAATGAAAAATAGATCAATATTTACATTCTAAGAGCTTTTTGATTGATCGTCGCCCACAGACAGCTATGTGACCTTATTGATGATAACAATAACACTGAATTGATGATTTAGTTTTAATATAAACAAAATAGTAACGTTAAACCTCTAAACTTTGCATGCATTTATGGTCTTGACTGATGACATTTTTACATTGTCCCTGCCCTAACATGCACTTTGAATCTGTGGTAAGCAAAACAACCCGAGGTTGCACTTGAGCACTGCCTTTAGAAAGTCTGACTCCAGTCTGCAGCCTGTTGATGTCAGGGGTCGCTCCCTCAGCCTCTGCGATAGACCAGAGAGAAATCATGCAGAACCACTTGCTCATATTAAAACGAAAGGCTGGCCCAGTGATAAGGAGGTGACATATTGAAAGAGCCAAGAGCATACAGATAATTTACATAAAAGCAGAGCGTTAGCATTAAAAAAGGCTTCTATATTAAGTCTGCAAATTTTGTGGATTGTATGTCTGCTGGAGCCTGAATATTAACCCTGAACGCCACACATGACAAGAAATGAATTTTCCAGCTGAGCGGTGTAGTTAGCCGTCTGACCGTCCAGTCATCCGCACGGTTAGAGACAGAGACCTGGACGGGGGCACAGGGGTGCAATAAGTAAAACACAAAACTGACAGCGTGCAACAGAGAAGGGCCCTCGGCCAAAGGGTCAACAAAGTCCAGCAATCCTTGAGAGTGGATCCAATCAGCACCATCCGTCTCTCATCTTTACTCTCGCTAACAGAAATCACAACTAATTACGATTTCAGCCTTTACCGCCCCAGGTACCCAGCTATATGTCAGACTTGCAAAAGAGCAGCGTGGTAGCACACAGAAACTGACTGAACTATTTGGGGGGGGGGGGGGAATGAGAGATGTTTAATGTTAGGAAGTTATTCCAGGCAACGTTCGCTTGAGGTCAAAAACAGCTTTAGCTGAAGTTTGAAGGGGTTGGTGAGGTTTTAAGCTTCACTTTGTGCCCTGAAGATGTGCCTGAGAAGATCTGAGTCTCTTTCATGAGTCAAAAGTGAAATCTACTTTCTATAACCACACAAGGATTTGTTCGACCCGCGATGCTCTGGCAACGCAGTCGGGGTGTTTCCCGCCTCTCACCCATAGCAAGCTGGGATAGGCTCCAGCAACTCCCATGACCCACAAAAGCGGAAAAGCTAAAGAAAATGTATGAATAAAGAAATTATTTGTTGTATTTGACCCCTACCTGTTGACCTCTTCAGTCCTTATTGTCCGGAGGTGGTTATATCACCCAGGTTTCTGTTTGTTTTTGAACGGGCATGTTAAAAAGTTGTTGATGGATTCCGTATAGAAGTAGATCTTGGCATGAGGTAAAGTTGATTTAATTTTTTATCCAGATTCTGGATAGATTTTTCACCTTCTTTCTTACGAGATATCTTCCTCATCAATCACAATAAGAGAGCGAGACTTAGACAAGGCAATGCAACTAATATATAGCTAAGTTGACATCAATTCAGTTGCTGAATGGATGCAATTTTTTATCAAAATGTGATGCTGATGCACAATATAAGATTTACCCTGTGGCAAAACATCAACAACAAATATATGATTATTAAAATTTTATTTCACGTGGCTAACTGCCTTGAGCTAAGAGCAGCAGGGAGATGACAACACGTGACACAGTCTTGTTAAGGTCAGTATATCAAGCGCATCCTTCTATTTAAATGATCAGAGCCTCGCTCCCCTGGCTTTGCTGCAGCTGATGCTCATTTAGCAATCACACATGATATGTTTCTGCTTCAAACTGGCTCTTCAAACCAGGAACATACTGCTGTTGCTCTGTTGGGGTCTTTGTTGGGTAGTTTCCTTGTTAAGTAGATGCTGGGGGGGTCAATGCTGTTCCTGAATAAGGTGAGTCTCTGCTTCTTGTTGTGTTTTCGGTGAGGTAGTGTAGCAGCTAGATAATTACCAGCCTAATCTGGGTGGCTGCTAATTGTTTTTCTTTGCATCTGTGTGTGTTGTTACCCTGCATGTGTGTCATGGTGCTTTCATTGCACTGAGATGTTGTGATAAAAATGTGAGTTGTTTCGTCTCACTATTACTGGCGTCATTGAGTTTTGCCTCATTGCTAACATCTGGTTTTCCTTAAGGGCATGAATACTATCATATTAGCATATTTGCATAATTTATGCTATTTTGCACCATTGCCTGTAATTCTCACTCTCTCTGTGTATATATATTTTGTTCCTTTTAAATGGAGAGAGAATTTAGTTTTTGATTTGATTATGTTATGATGTGTGCCTTAAGCTGTGGGCCTTCTCACGATTTTATTATGTTCGCATAATGATAATAAAGTATCTTGAATCTTGAATGTTAGCTTCATGGTAGTTTTCACTTTGCTTTTATCACATGGCCTCATAGTCCAACTATTTGCACACATGTCATGTATTCCTAAGCGCAGTAGAATAGCAGGACTAGTGCTTTCTCTGCTGTGCCCTGTGTGGTTTGTCTGAGTCCATGTCCTCAGACTTTATTGGGTCAGTGCTCCTGAGAACAGAGTAGGTAGGCCTGCTGTGAAAAAAGCCTGTGGAGCTGCAGTCCCACAGTGAAAACTGACAACAAGGTTAAGAGCGGTGCTGTTGGGTCCAAGGACAATCGTACCGCGTTACACAACACTGAATTGGCATCTACAATTAAAAAACAAAACAAAAAACTACGTTCTTGTCCATAATGTGATGATACAGTTCCCACAATCCTTTGCCATGCAACTGCTTCACTTTCCTCATGAGTGTGACGCATCACTGCACAATAAAGGCCTCGGCTAGATATGCACAAAGTAACTCGGGGCCATTGCCGAGGTACAGCGGCGCTGGCTGCTCAGATGAACTGACTATTTTTTGCATTATTGCATGATCGAAAGCGTCTGTATCCAAGAGTATTTTATACTACATATATACTCTATCCTTGCATCGTTGGAACCAATGGACTGATTCTACACGACGCCCTTGGCCGACCTTTACATGACTCCTGTTAATGTACAACAAACAGCATTCAGGAGATCACATCTCAGGAGGCCGTTGCTCCAGTTGGAAGTATATTAGTAGGCTAATTAATTTAGCCATCCAGGTAGTCGTTATCCTTCACAGAGCTGTGGATAAAATATTCATGTCGAATAAAAGTAGGAAAGGAAAGCAAAGATGCATGTATTACATAAAAACATGTCTCCTACTTCTCTACTCGCCTCTTGTCCTGTCCGCCATCAGTCTCAAGTTACTTTCCCCTTCATCATCCTGTGTCCACCGCCTCCTCCAGTCAGTTTCATTTTTCCTGACACCTTCTTTTCTTCTCGTCCCCCCCTTCTCATCCACTTCCGCCTCGTTTTGGCTTATACTCAAGAGAGGAGTACTACTTTGTGAGGTTTTTAGTAGAGGAGAATTTATGGCTGTGTCCTCACTGGTGTCACGGGATTGGAGGATTGATGTTTTAAGGTGTTTGGATTTAAGAGTACCACCTCCGGTCTGTTGTTTAATCTCCATTACTGTGACCTTCAACTGATGCAAAGAAATGAGAGATCACTTTCTTTGGGTTTTATTTTTTTTATGCCACTACCAAAAAGGGGAACATCGAGTCATTCGTATCCATCTCCTAAAAAAAACATTTACATATTATTGTTGGACCCTAAAGGAGTGCATCACATGATTTGTTTCTTCAGTTTGCTTATTTTTAGGCAGAATCAAACTCATCCACATCAATTCAAGTGAAATGGACTAATTAAAGGAAAAGATGGGACGTTAAACTCATTGACGCACTAAAAGGATTCTTACTTGCAGCTTTAGTTACTACATCCATTGTTCGTTGGAGGTTTCAGGCTTCCCTTACTTCTCTATCAAACATAGAAGTGATGCGACTCGTGTTTTTTGTTTATCTTGTAAATCCAATTAGCTGCTCACACGTAGGGGAAAAAGTAGAAAATCGTTCGGTGGTTCTAATGACAGTTTAAATCTGACAAGCACTGACTTCCCGGTTCACTTCATCTAAACAATTAAGCCCCAAGCGAACTCTAATTTACTCACACAGGAGTCATTCTCCATCCCATTTACACACCCAACTGTCTACGCCTGTAGTTGCTGAATGTGAAGAGGAGGCAGAAGATTGTGATATTGGCAGCCACTGGCTGTGGCTGACCGATGGCTGGTCATCTTTGTTTGGCAGATACTTTCTCTTCAAGAAACTTTAACCTTCTGCAAAATTTTCACTTTGTGTGTTGCTGATGCTCTTCACCTCCTCCCTCAGCATTCATTTTTTCTCTTCATCCTTTTCCCTGCCCTCGCGTCACTCCCTTAACTTTGCTTCCTGTTTGTTTGTTTGTGTGCGATACGCCTCCCGGTCAAGGACAGATGTCTGATAGGTTGTCTTAGCAGAATAAGACTGCAGGGGAGGATCTCAGCAGACGGATTTTGATGATGGGGTGGAGGAGAGTTTCGGTTTCTCCCAAGATGGACAAACCCCGTGTTTACGCCACAGGAAAAAGATAAAAACTCTTGAATGGCTCCGGTGAGAATGGATCAATGACATCACAGAATCTTTTAATGAATTTCTCTTGAAAGATGGCAGCTTCAGTACACTGAAATAAAAGATAAGCCGTTATCTGTGTTGACACGTGATCCTATTTGGATTGTCAGATGAGGGTGCCCTTAGCTGCTTTCATTGGTGTGACAAGGATCTGGGCATCTTCACTGTTTCAGATGAGACTAGGATTTGCAATGATGATCTGTGAGCCAACATTGGGAGTGAAGATTCAGCAATCCATCTGAAGTCGCCTCTGATTTATTTGAATGTATGCTCTGACGCCCTTAACAAGGAGCACGAGTCATGAGGGGACAAGTGTTTTATCTGGTCGTAAATGAGGTGCAATTGATTTCAGTCCTGTTTGGGTAAAAGCAGAAAATCAGGATTCCATGCACTCAGAAGGGTATACAGTAAAACATAATGAAATAAAAAAAGGTTATCATTGTCCAAATGTAGATTTGATGACAAATATCTTACTAGCCTATTTAAGTCAAACCAAAAATAATTAGAATTGTGCATAACCCCTAAAGTCGTCCAGTAACAGGAGAAATCATCTTTCTTTAAGAGGTTTGGTCTCATTTGAGATTTGTAACATCACATTAAAAATATCCACCAGCTGCAGTGATAACTTTGTTTAATAAATAAATAACATTTGCTAATCATCCTAAACCAGCAGGATGACATTTCCACGTTATCTTTTGTTCCTCGCCTCTGGCTGTATCTGTCTGAGCAGCTATTTAAAGGACTCACACCTACATAGCTTCATGATTAAGACGAGCAGACTCCAGGAAAGACGTGGAATGAACGTAATCCTGGGTGTTTTAATTTTTTTTGGTCACTTTGAAGTCAGACCTGTAATTGGCATCAGTGGCAGCAGGCGCACATCATTCCACAGCAAAATACATTTTTGTTTAACTCCTATGCATCAGTTGAGGCTTACCGTGTCCAGAATACCCAGCTTCTCCTAGGCCTAGTGCTTGTTGGGTACCTCCAGGATATTTGTGTTTTGCATATCTAACCTGATTTCTGCTGCAAACACCTTTGCTGTCGCTCACTGATTTTCTACAGTCCTGGTTACACAAGGAATAGAATAGTTCTTGCCTTCGCTCTCTCCAAGAAATATAAATATCACAGGATGCATCAGGAAATTCAAAAATGTGGAAAAATAAATCAAAACAGAAGTTTAAGTTTTTGTTCAATAATTTCTTATGTTTTCATTTCTGTTCACGTGTTGTGAAAGATCAATTTCTGTTTGTGTTTATTGATGAATAGGCAGGTTACCTGGTCCACCAGCCTACCTCTGGAGCCTTTGATTCCTAAATGCATTAGTGCTTGGCATGTTGCACCGGTTTGGGATTGTTTTCCGGTCCCCCTGGCCTCTGCGCTGAGGACTAGTCCTGTTAAGGGCTCATCATACAGCTCACTAATCGACTTAAACCTCCATAGTGCAAGAGGTTTTGTGTTCATTAGGAATGGCTTTGAACTGGAGATCCGGACAAATGCTGACATCCTTCACACGTGGAGAAGAAGCTTCGCGGCCGGTAGAACAGGGCGGTCGCCAGCAGCTTCCTGATTACAGAAAAATACCAACCAGGGATTTAAGCTAAGGGTGTCTGCTGATTATTAAAATACACCAAACGTAATGATTCCATTATTACAGGTATGTAAGATGCTATAAAACGAAGCGTGTTAGAGACAGCCTTAGGACACAGGCACCCGCCAGATAACAAATCCCATTTTAAACCCTGTTTAGTGTTTAACTCTCCAGTGAACATGTGCTGCCTAGCACCCGCTATACTCAACAGGGATTAGACACACACACAAACAACCCAAATGCCCTCTATCCTGGTCCACGGTGAGAGGTTGTAGCAATACAAGCAGTAGGAGAGCAGGATCTGGTTTATTTATTTTTTTGATACATGTGGTGTTCGCTAAAATGACGTGACCTCCATGATCGGGGTGAGTGCTTCCTTCATCTTCCGTTCATACCTGTTGCCTTTTGATGTGCCTCCTCTGTGGATGCCAGCAGCAATGTGGGTGTTGCGTAGGCATGGATGCCTTTCAGAGTTCCTGCTTTTGGTTTTCATGATCAATACTGCAATTACTTGTATCCTCCAAGCAATAGTGTCTCACCGCAGCAGAGTAATGGGAAATTTTCATCTTTCTCAGAGCAGCAGCTCTCACCAGTAACGCATCACACCTGTCGCAGCATATCTCAGACTCTTTTGTCAGACATTTTACAATTATCTGGGTTTTTTATTTTTGTTTTTTGTTTTTAATCTTGTGTTTCTGTGTTTGGCAGAAAGCCTTGTTAAGAGCAGACTTGGTGCTCATGACACAGGCAAGCAGCTATCCGTCATGGTGAGGACTCATCTCTGATAGTTATAGACTTCATGCTCAGGGATGCACAGCAGCCCTCCTCTTCCTCCTCCTCAGTTAAATATCCGAGCATTTGCCGTGCATTTAAATGGAGGTGCTCTTGGAGCTGAGGATTGGGAGGAGGAGGAGACGGGGGGTCAACCCTAACATGACACATGTTAGGGTTGACATGTGCCATGTGTTGGCCCGCTTGGCGTTTAGAGAGTGGGTGATGTCATTCAGGTCATGTCGACCCTAACTAGAACGTGCCATAAAAGCCCCTGCAAAGGCACATTGCTAATATAACATTTACACTAAAGCCATTGGTCTACTGTTTTTTTTTTCTTCAAGATTAATATTACAAATAACATGGTTGATGGTAGCATGTGTGTCCAATTAATTTTTTGGTTAACTTATTGAATGAGAGAAGCTGGATGGAAGAGAAGTTAATACAACCTTGCCAAAAAAACTTCACACCTGACGTGCTTTTGCCTTTGGTCCATGAAATGATTATGTGATAAAGGACAATGCAACCCTGTAAATTAGCAATTGAATAAATAGTCCATGACATTTAGCTTGTTTTGTGCAGCATAATTTCCCCACAGCTGTCACATGCACTACTGTGCCTGCAGGAAAGACTTCCATAGTGGGAAGATCCTGCAACAACCCAAAAAAACTGCTAATAAGTGTGGTCCAAGTGCTTTTCTTGTCCTGCCTCTATTCACCATATGTTTTTATGTTGATCAATACAATTGTCGCTGTAAGGTTTTGAAAAGTATGAATGCATGCATTTTATTTTTAATGTCACATTCAAATAAAAAAGACAAAAGGGATGATGGTGTAAGAACTTTATGGCCTCCTGTGGCTGCCGGTGGTTGTATCGCCTTTCTGCATGCACTGTTTAATGTGTGAATTGACAATAGGCATTTTCATGGCATATCATGTATGTATACCTGTTTGTTATACGAGGCTATACTTTAGCAGGAAAACATCAATAACACACTCGATGGTAGAAAAACTTCAAAGACTCACCGAGTGTTCCGAGTAAATCGATATTTTTAATAACCGGCTGGAGGCCAGCCTTTTATTTGCCGCTCCTGACAGACGTGTTTACCACGCTCTCAATTTGCTCCGAACTCAACCCCTATAACAGTTTCTTTCATCTCTCCGTTATCACACTACTAAACAGAGGACATTCTAAATCATGTCTAAGATTTCTTGAGGGTAATTGTGCCGACTACCAAATAAAAAGGAACTCATTCCAGCTTTGAATTCTCCACCACCTCATCTGTGTTCAAACACATAAACTAATTTAAATTTTCTGTAAAATCGTTTGAAATATTAGGACAAAGTGCACAAATAAAATAAAAATAGATTTGTAAATATTTTTTAACATTTCACTGCTGGCATGAGTAAAATGGCAAAAACAATGGACAGTGAAACAAGGGGCAGATTTTGAAGGGACCGTCGAATAAAGGATGCGCCAGCCTCCATGTGGACATCGTGTCCCTTTGATCCATATTGTCTGCTTAATCTGTCAAATCCAGATTTTTTTCTGAAACTATACAGCGGCCTTGTGGCTAATCCTCCTGCCCTAGATATTCATTTTAACCAGGGACCTTAGAGTAAAGAGCAGCTGTATAGAATTCACATTTATATAGACCAGCTCTGATTTTGGTGCTGTGATATAAGGTGACTCTTGCACTTCCCGTCACACACGAGCCACAAGAGAGACTTTTGGTAGCCGTGTTGATCTTTTTTGGAGTAAATTTGGATTGGATGTGGGTTAACTTGAAGCGCCGGCTCCTGCATGGATTTTATGATTACACTTCAGCTCATGTATGTATGCCGACTGTCAAGTAACACAAATAACATTTGATAAATAACACGAGCTCTTCATGGTGCCATTATCAGAAAATGTCAGCTATCCTAAGGTTGATCTCCTCTCGTATGGGGACTCTGTATCCCGGCAACATGGGGAGGAGGAGGAAGGGAAGTGTGCGTGCAGAGGTGACATGGTCCTTCCCGGGATCATCCGTCATATGGTCAACTGCAGATGGATGAGTGGCATCTGTCTCTGTGTGTGTGTGAATATCTGATGGGGGTGGGGGCACCAAGCTGTTCTGAGGGGACTTGGGTTGTTCAGGATGCCGTCAGGGCAGAGATGAAGATCCAGCATGAGCGGCCGTTTAACAGCTAATATTCTCCAGAGATTCTGTGAATGGACAGACACGAAAAAAAGGATGCCTGCATGTTAATAAAGCCCAAGCTTTGTGCTCAGACTGAACTGGAGTGTTAAAGCTCTTATTCTCGGGGAATAATCCACACCGGAAGTGAGCATTGTCTTTCTTATTTGAGCTCTCTTATAGGAGTAAGAGAAACTGTTTGACACCAAGCAACCGGGGCATTTAATCAATCCTACATGAACTTTGAGGCGTCCCACCACTATATGCGCGCTTGCCTCCTTTCGGCTCGAGTGCCATTAAAGAGTTGCCATTCAGAGCAGTTTCCTCCCCGCTGGGGTATCCTCCTTATCCTCTGCTGAACGTTTCCCCCAGTCAACAACCGAGAGGCTGAAAAACTTTTGATTCTCCCCCATGCTGAGGTGGCCTCCATCACGCTCCATTAAGAGTGATTCTCCGCATAGGAATTGGCTGGGAACTTCCTTAAGGCATTGCAGAACCATTACAGGGAAAGCGTCTAGATGCCCCTTCAGAAACAAAGCAGCGTTAGCACTCCTGTTCTCTGAAACCCATTATTTCCAGTGGGATGATGGCTTTTTTGCTTTGAGAGTAACCCCGTCAGTGCTGCACTGAACGTGTTTGGTAGATTTCTGGTTATGGCCCAAACACTTACAGATGGCTTTACCCAGAAGTCTTTATCAGGTTTCCTGCCTCGGAGAATTCACAGCAAAGTATAACTTTTTGTCTACTTTGAATCCGCTACGGAATTTACCACACAAAGGGCAGCAGACGAATCGGTGGGAATGTTTCTTGTGCATAAGCAGAGATCATTCGTCCCGAGTAATTACTTCTGTTCCTGTGTGGATTAAATTATTTCTTTCCAAGCGGCGGGGGAAGGATATTTGTTTTTTTGTACGTGGCCTTAGCTACCAGAAGGTGATGGCAATAGCAGAAGGCGAGTTAGAAGCCAGACGGAGACATGGAGGCTTTCAGAACAGTGAGAGGGAGAGCGAGGATGAGAGGTGTCCCTCTGGTAATCCTGTTAGAGAGGAGTAGATCGGGATGGTCGTTTGGTGCCGTCACTCTTAGATTTCTTTCCAGGGTCTTTTTAAAAATTGTTACAAGCCTCCGTAGGTTTCCTTTAATTGAATCCTGCCACAGTGACACTATTAGCCTGTTTCTTCTTGATGCTTGAATGCTAAACTGCTGTGGCTCTCCACAAAGTGACTATGGCAAGGAAGCATCTTCATTGGGAATTTTCCAGTTCATCACAATTAATTATGCAACGCTTTAAATGACAAGGTTGAGATCGTGCCATCAGCACCATGCCACAGTGGCGTCTCCTCACAGCGTGGTCCTGGGTACATTTTCTTTTAGAGAATAGACCTGCCTGGATAACACATCAAAGGATTAGACCTTTACAAACAAAGCAAACACCCCATCAATACCAGCGTAAATTGAAGTGCTCTTGAGAGATAATGTGATTTTACAGTAATTGGATGTCAAATTGTTTTCAGCCCTTCGTGCCATACGTTCTCCTTTTATCTCTGTTTTCTCTTTGGTTAAAAAAAAAAAACATATGTGCCTTTTTATTTATATCAGCATCTAGTTTTCCCACTGAATAGACTGTAAAAAAAAAGATTCTTTTGTGAGTTGGCAGTGATGGACACAAATGTATTTTTAAACGTGTGAATCTGACTTCCAGCAGCGGTTGGTGAGTGAGATGAGTGTGGCCTTATCGGGCCGGCCGAGGAGCCCCTGGATCCCCCAGCTCATCACCCGGTAGCCGATTACCTCCGTTGTTTTCTATTACCGGTACTCAGAGGGCCCCACACTGATAAAAGTGATGGGAATTTTAACTCCATGTTGTCCTACCTAGAATATACCACTGCATCGAGCACCAAATATATATATTTTTAAACGTACCTTCTGGAAATACTCAGAATACAAGACACCATGCATTTTATTACCTCCGCCAAGGCAATTATGCTTTTAATGGCGTTTAGCATTACGGAAAACCTGCGGGATGGATCTTGATGAAAATAAATATATTTACTTATATTGGAGGCTTTTTCAAAAATAATATCTTGTGAAATATGCATTCAATACAAGCGCCAAAAGTCAGTCATGGAAGGTTCCGATATGCACTATCGTGCAAAATGTCTTCTGGATTTGATCCAGAATGTCAGGGAAAATATTAAATTTTAACATTGAAAAAAATCAACTCTGATTCACTTTAACTTTTCATGGTTGGTGTATAAAGATACCAAGAATAATTTAGAACCTTCTGATGATGATCCAGATCACCGTTTAGATGGTGTAAATCTAATTATGAGGGGAATGAGCTACTTGGCGGAGGTCTGCGCCCTGAGTGCTTTTCTAGTTTATTTTTTTTAGACGATGCATCAAGCTTTGTCCCTTCCTTTTAATTGAATGCTGCCATTGAATTCCATTTTTTGCAATCTACTGTTCCTGAGTAATACAGCCAGGCTGTCTATTTAAGGAATATATATTTTATACCGGGGCATTCTGTCATGTCAGCTGCCCTCCTGAATTTCTGCATCACTTTTTACAGTGTGGCCCGAGCTCTGCTCTGTGATTAGCTCCGTTTGTCACCCGACAATGAGAGAGAGAGACACGAATGAGGCTCTCACAAGTGTCCCAGACTAATGGATTAGAGATGAATGGCTTCCTCTTTCTCACTTGTTAATAAACAAAACACTTTGTTCCCTTAGTCTACTGCTCAATCTTTCTTCCTCTCTCTCTTTCTTTCTTCCTGCAGACTTTACCTCCGTGTCTTACTCTTTTTCAGGTGCAGGAAATTGGAGTTTTAATCTTGCTCTATAGGTGTCTTCGGTCCTGCTCCCGGCTGACTGCTCCTGGGCATATTGCATTAAGAAAGGTCACGGCCACTAGCCTGACATCATATTGTTGGTGGATGGGGCGTCTGATGCTACAATTCCTTTCTGATTCCACTCTTGTCTGTCACCGAATGACTCTGTGGCCTCGTCTTTGTGTTTTTGCTTTCATTCCTTTAAGTATACAGTATACTCATCAGTTCAAATGATGCAAAGCGTAACCCATTATTTCTCTTGCATGCTGTGAATGAGAAAAGCAGGGGATATGAGAAATAAATAGCATTTTCTCAGCACTTCATGGCGGTTACATCCCGAAGCCAAAATGAATATGCCCACACCTCCACACCACCCCACAGCAAAGAGCCTTGTGCTGGATTTCTTTTTGTGAACTTGCTGCTCTTAGTTGGAGTTAAGTCAGTTAGAACTGAGGATGCCTCTTGGATGAGAAGTGTAGCATCCTAAAACATTTCCAGTTACATTTGATTCAACCTTTTGAGGACTGCAAATGTCTTTAATACGTCTTTAGACTAATTAAGAAAACCCCCAGCTACAGTCCTGATGATGTTTGCAGGGTCTTTACACGTTTCATGGTTGTCATATTATTTAAAAGCTGTTTTTAGCGAATTAGATAATAGCCTTGTGCTATTTATAAACTCTGTGGAGGTTTTAATGTTGCACATCAGGTAGCCTCATTTGCATTGTTTGCCTGCATTGAGCATCTCAGGACAAATTGCTTTTGGTGTGTTCAGTCGTGATTGATGGAATGAGAGCAATAAGTCAGTACTGTCTCCTGTACTTATGGGTGTAAAGCTGACTTATTTAGACCGTTATTAGTGGAATAACACCCAGTCTTTCACAGTGAGTGTTGGTTTTTCCACTTTAATTGCTGCTTGAGTTGCCACATGGCAGCAGTGATTTACTATTTCTGCGTTCAACTTTAGAAATGTTGCAGCTGCTTCATCAGTTATTTTGTCATGAGAGCCATGCTAAAGAATCATTGGGAAGGCTGAGCTTTAGCAGTTTTTATTAGCAATAGTTATTGATGATATATAAATAACTCCTGGCAGAGAAACAAAGAGGGGAAACATAAGGAATCATTGCTTCTAATGTCCTGCCAGTCTGATTGGACTACAGCATTTCACTCTGGAGCTTTGTGGCAATGGGCAATTTCATTTCCTAAGCGAGGCCTTTGGGTGTTCATTTAATTTGTTGGGAGAAAACGGTGTGATTGAGGTGGGGGGGGGGAAGAAACCTATCGCAAACTTGCCACCAGTTCAGTCAAAAGTGACACAGCAGCACTGAAGTTATAAAATATCAAGAATCTATTAATTCCGTTCCTTGTCAACTACGACTCAATCATTCTCTTCGACGGACACACTCACGGCACATCAGGGTCAGAACAAGGGCTTCATGACTGTTTGTGTGGCGGACATGTTGCTCACACGACTCATGAAAGCCGCTACGATGAAGGTTTGTCCCATCAGGGGCAGCAGAAATTGTTCTGCAAACCTTGGCATGAGTTGTCCTTTCAAAATGTGCAAAAGAGGGAACTAGCAGCGCCAGTCAACATCTGAGGTTAATTTAAGGTTGACTTGGGTGGTTTTAATTATTCACAGACAGACACGCCCTGTCTCTGTCCTAATGTGGATTTATGGTATTTTGCGCTAAATAAGCTTTGCAAATTGCAAGACACACGGCAAAAAACAGATGAGAATAATAATGAAGTCTTGAGTTGGAGAGAGAATTTTGCTGACTTAATACATTCCAATCTCAAATTAGGAAACCTTTCAATCACTTTTAGATGGAGTGTGCAATGCATACTAATTTGTGAAACCTTTAGCTTTCAAGTTTGGTCCTAATTGCTTCCGCCAAGGAGGTTATGAGTGTCTGATGGCAGGATTACAGAAAGACAGCTGGATGGATCTTGCTGAAAAAAAATCTGAAGATGGGTCTTTGGCTAACTAAGGTCCCTTTAAATTTTGAGAGCAATCAGGTTACCCGTCTGGATGGTGTAAATCTGATTACGAGGGGAATGAGGTTCTTTTTTTTTTGTTTGTTTTTACATTTAATTGACATTCCTGTTTAATATTGAGGCAAAAATATAAAATACAAAAATGGCACAGTCAGGCGCTGAAATCATGCTAAGGCTCTATTTTGCCTGTCACTACAGCAGAGATGAAAGAAATGAAATTTTCGTACGAGGTCAGAGTGGGCTTTTCTTGTTCCCAGAGAGACCTTCTCTCCCTGGGATGAAGAAAACAACCCCCTTTCTGGCATGACTCACTAGGCTTTTAAAGGAGATTAACTTCTACTCCTTTTGCTGCTCCCAGTAGGCTAAAAATGGTGCAATCTCCCTGTAGATTGGGGAAATTGCCTTGAATATCCTAAGGTAAGACCCTCTATGGATAAAGTATGGATGGACCCAAAGAGCAGAGAGATTGCATCACTTTCCTGAGCACAGTAGAAATCGTTTTATCATTACTTTTGAGAGGGATCTGTGCAGGGAGGCTAAATGGGGTGATGACACGTAGAAAGAAATATAAATACTCTGGTATCTAGGGCAGGCGCTACGTAAAACAAGATGTCGTTTGTGCTGGTCCGATTCCTAAAGTGATGACCACCACTTCAAGACGGAACATCGCCGCAGCTTCCGAAGGTCCCCTGCAGGTTTCCTATTTCACGGCCAATGTGCACGATTTTGCCGATGCCCTGAGGAGTGACGGCTGTTAGCGGTAAATCCAGCTGGCTCCTCCATCCCATCCCTTGACACAACCCAGTGACACACGTGCTATTAATAGCTCCGACAGCTAACGGCGGCAGAATCAAAAGCATTAGATCCATTTTAAAAAGGCATCAGAGGAAATTTAAAGATTCCACCTTCCTGTGAGTGTTGAGCTTGTGCATCTTGGGGTGGGAATGAAGGAATAAAAGCGTCTATGAAGCTATTTCCAGCGTGTCTGTATCTGCCTTAGATAAAGAGTTTAATGTGAAACAATGTGTCCAAACTCCAGAAATTAAGTGAATTTATTTTCTGCAAATCCGCTGAGGAGGTTGTGTTTTCATTTGTGTGTCAGTTCGTATGCTCGTAGGTTGGTCACAAATCGGATACGTGTTCAATTTAGGATTTCATGTCATTGTGACTCAAATCTGATTAGAAAAAAAATCGGATTTTCATGTTCAATAATCTGATTGGTGCCACTTTAAAGCAAAAGATTGGAATCCGTGTGCTAAAGTGATCAGATGTTTCGGTTTGTCGCCGCGACTTTATGCATCCTATGTGAAAGGAAAGTTAAATGCTGAAAAAAACAATCTATCCGTATCCATCCATCTTCCACGGCTTATCCAGGGCCAGGTCGCAGAGGCAACAGTCTGAGGGAAGAGCTGGGGGAGGAGTCTGGCGACAAGGAAGTCTTAAAAAAAAAATATTGTGAAAATGGCTTCGGGGAGCAAAACGTGTGAATGACTCTTGGATTGCTGCACTGTTGGGGCGTTACTAACACACATCTGGAGACACAAGTGGTTGGAAGAGCACTGAATGTGCATTTACATGACAAACACGGTGACGGTAAAATAAAAGATGAGAGGGGACCGAAAGATGTAGGTGACTGAAGATGAACTTGGTGAGAAAATTCTTAAAGTCCCTTTTGAGAAGAGGAGTTTCTAAAGAGATGACATTGTTTGTAAATGGATAAAAGCTCAATTTCTTCTGAAAATGTTTCTTTTCTTTTCTTGACTTCGTCCTGTAATTAACTTTTCCCACCTAAACAGCCTTTTTTTCTTCTTCCTGAGTTAAAGGTTGGTGCAATTATTTCTGATCAGTCCCTCATCAGCAGCTGCTTAAGCACTAAATGACTCTCTTGATTGTGACTGCTGGCTCGTTTCTTTCAGGCTCATTCGGAGGCTTATTGGGGAGTTCATTATGACAAATTACCGAGCGAGGGGTTGCGAGTCCGTCGAAGCATCTCTGTGTGAAGGGCGTCAGATGAAGGCTGGTTGCTTTTCAAGACGTCTCACCGTCGTGAGTTGGAATTAAAAATGTAATTAAAGTTATGGTTTTGTTTATTTTGAATACTGTCTGCTGTGTCTCAGTTCAGATGACCCAATTTTAATAATAATAATATTGACGAGAGTACAATACATCCTGTCCTTCCTTGTAAAAGCTGTCTCACTTTTGGTCTTGTAGTCGCAAATAAAATGACTAAATATGAATAAGTTAATATTTAACTGCTCATAGATGCGTAATTAAGAATGTATTCATCTTAAAGCAACAAATACAACAGGAGATTATCACTTGTATTGCTGTATTCACATAATGTGGAAGATATCTTAAAATGGTCTTATTGCCTGTTTATTAACCGTTATTACCAAGATTTTCACCTATTTTCTTGCCATTTGGCGTCCGAGATCATTTCTGTCCTCAAAATACTTTCTGAATGTCAGAAATCAGGGGTGTAGAATGAACCTTACCATCAGTGCTGGTCCTCATTAGACAGGCTTGTCTTGAAATATATATCAATTCTTGAGAACCAGGAAAAAACTGCATTCGAGGTCCAAACACTTTGCCTCATTCTGTCAACCCAGGAGCGTCAATCTTTTTCTGACACTTTGCATATGTCTTGTTTTTCAAATACAGTAATGTCTCAAGCTCACTTTGTAATGCCTGCCATGGATACAGTCGGCGCGTCGCAAAGAGACCGATCAGCAGTTCATCATTTCTTAATTAGACTAATTGTGTTGCACTCAAAACAAGCAATCATCATGAATTACACGGCCCAACATTGTGCGCCCGACTGCCTGACTGCGAATAGAGAAATGCACTTTAACAAAGGAAAAGTTTAATTTGAGTAATAACAAATCAATAGATTTAGTCGATACTCCCTCTCTTAGGCTACGAGGGCTAATTATGCTTCACGGGTGAAACTGATGGGTACTTTTCAGCAGTGGACTTGGTGACCTGTGCAATTTAGACAAACTTTCAGAGGACGTCGTCATTGGGGTGGGGGCTATGAAATAGTTCTGTCCTTGAGGGAAGCACAGAACCAAAGTAACCTAAGCATATGCTTTGTATCATTAACTGTAATTGGTTTCATTTTGAGCAGCTTGTGGTGCCAAACATAGTCCTGCCTCGGAGCGAAGCAGACAGATGCTCTCTCTCTCTCTCTATTCTGTAGCGAGACCCCAAGCTTTTCTGGCTGGCACAGGTTAGGGAATACCATCAGTTTCAGACAGGAAATGCGGGCGGATAAATGTGACGCTGTGGGACCCCCTCCGCTTCTCCGGTCCTTCATCAGTTCATCCTCCTACTCTCATCCTGCTGTTTGCCGTGACTGTACGTTGGCGCCGCCACGTCTGTCTTGTTCAAGACGTTTACACTGGCATGTGATTTGTGTTCAGCGATGCTGTCGGCATCCCCTCTCTGTTTCCTGACACCCATGTAAGGGGCTGTGACTGACTAATGGGTTTTGACAGGGCAGAAAATTGATCAAGTGGCAGATCTGAAGCTCAGGGCTAGAAGGACTGGAAAGTGACAACACTGGGTGATGGCGAGTGCGCTTTATCGATTAAGATCTCTTGGGTAGCATGGCTAAGGCTATCTGGAGCACATTACGGGAGCTGCGCCCAAAATGCAATTAGGAACAGACAAGTTTGTAGCGAGCGGAGACAAACTGGATTTACAGGCCTCAGACCAGCTTCCAAGGGCGACGGGATGTGACTCAGTCAAGCTCTGACCTCCGTTTGAAGACAGCAAATCAGATTAGTTAAATATTTGATGATATATGCTGTTGAAAGAACCACAAAACGCTGCTTTTGTCCATTTGGCTTGACTCTGGGTCTTTACTGATGGTGTGAAACAGATTTTACATTACAAACCGTTTAATCAGGGTCGAATGAAGCATTCGGGCCCACGAACCAAGATACTCTTACATGTGCATAAGAGGAACCTGCAAAAGGATTTAGACGGTTTATCGTTAAATTTGGTTCTGTTAAAGTTTGTTTTTCTTTTTTTCTAAAGTCTTTATCCCCCCCCTGCAGCATGAACCCAGCTCTGGGGGACATGTTTACTTCCATAATTTCCATCAGATAAAGTCAATCTTGGTTTTATATTCTTGCTCCAAAGTGTTGTCTTAAACAGAATTACTCCTGCATGCCATCTTAAAGTTCCTCACATGACATGTTGTCATTTGGTGAGGCAGCTGAGGGCCAAATAGCCGTGCTTGCTGTGATTCATCAGATCTGCCTGTTCATGCAAATGAGCCAGAATTATCATGTATTGAGATTGCTGAGAGGCACGACTCAAAATCACAACTTTAATGTGATTCATTCTGCAGCCCTGCAGCAGTGAGCTACGTGGCGCGAGCAGACTGTAAAGTTGATGTCGTCCGCTAACGGGAAGCATCACGCCGTCAATATCCTCACTAACCTGCTCTTCATTAAGTGATCAGACTCTGAGAGGGTCTGAGGCCTAATCAAACCTCCGGAGACACAGTTTGTCCATCTTAAAATAGTGGTGACAAACCTTCACTGAGGGTATTTCACCTCCCCATGGTTTGTCATCTCTAATTATCATCTTCGTCCTTTTTGCTAAAGTGCCTAATCAGCGTTTCCTTCATTAAAGTTTTAGCACGGCGGTCCGTGGGAGGAAAAGATAACAGATGAGAGGGTGCTTGGAGACGGAGAGACAACCAATGACCATCATCGTAGTTAATAAAATGTAGGGCACAAACAGAGCTGCTGTTTAGAGGAGGCATAGAGTATGTAATTCTGTCTGTGAAACACATTCAGAGGCATAGTAGAGAATCCATCCAATAAGCAGCGCAGGATCGATACGCTTAGAAATAGATTGTAGAGTGTTGAATCCATAAATGGGGTTTTCAATGTTAAAATTTAGTATTTTATCCTGATGTCACGCTGGATCAGATCCAGAAGACAGAAGAAGTTCATATCGGACCCCTTTATGACTGGGATTTTTGGTGCATGAATTGAATGCATATTTTACAAGATGTGATTTTTATTTTCTTTTTAAAAAGCCTCCATTAGAAGTAAATCCAGACGGGAATCCGGATCGCTAAATTTAATGGGATCTAAATTGGACCAAGACTCGTCCACAGATTTGTTTTCTCCTTTATTATTCATTGCATATCTCTTCTGACACATAAGTTGGACCATCTTGAGCCTTGATATTCCCTCCTTGCCTCCCCTTCACTATCCTTATTTGTCTGCTTTTCGGTCCTCGACAGGCTGTGATGTGAAACCGTTAGCACAGTTTTACCTCTTAGGGAGCTATTTGTCGGCACGCAGGCGATAAAGCGGCCTGTCGCTTCATCCCTCTGCCTATTGTCTGTCATTATCAAAACACATTCACGCAGGGCACTTCACATTTTCGCTACTCAGCCAATTTAATGCATCATGATTTTATGAGATTTGGTCATCATATTCACCTCATTTAAGCTCAAGAGACTTGGAGTGTGTCTGAATTCTGGGTCAATCCTTCAACAAGTCACGAGAGTTAACTTGTCCAACTTAAAAAAACAACAACAAAGAAATTAGGATTGTTTTATTTCTGAGCTACAGCTAGCATAGTAAAATTAGTCGTGACGAGGAAAACCTTTCACTCTAAGCTGTACGATTGTGAGTTTCAACGTGTTCATGAAAGTTAAAGGCCTGCGCTCTGCAAGCGGGGAGGGAGGATTTAATCTGCGAGGGTTCAAAGTTTACACCTGCTATGATTCAAAATGCACCGTGGGTGAGGAAGGGGTGAGTCAAAGGGGCAGACGGGTTTAGATGGATAAACCACATCCTACCGGCGTTCTCTCAATGCTTTCCCCACAGAGTCAAACCGCTTTGCTGATGGGAATGGAGAGGATTGATCTCTACAATATTACATCAGGCAGATGGTCACACACACAAACAAGCAGATATTTTCACACGGCATGTAAAAATACACTCCGATTTACTATGCATTCGCTCAATACTCATGTTTCTGTCCGGAGACGGAACCAAAGGAAAGAAATGCACTTCGTTCAACAGCTAATATCCTCTCTGGAAATCAACACAACATTAAAGGATCAGAGAAACGCGTTATGCACGCGTGTCTGAAAATAGCCCCGAGATCTAAATAATGCAGAGGGGCTATTAACCGAGGCTGAAACAAATCCATTGAAGGAGCGGCGGCCAGGAGGTGAATGAATGAGAATTGGAAATGTTTGTCTGAGCGACTTTTGTTTGCAGTGCAATGAGTTAGACATTATTAAAAAGTTAAAGGAGTACAAATTTAAATACATTAAACTCTTTCATGAATACAATGCAAGACACGAGGTTAATAATAGCTCCCTGACAAGCCATAGAGATAGTTTTAGTCGTGCATGATGATGCTGATGATCCCTGGCAGGCATGACGGCTCCGACCTGCTGAGGCTCCTTTTTAAAATAGATGCTTTTTGCTGAACTGAGGAAGACCCAGAAAAAGACAAACTATTGGGTTGTCTCCCTCCATCGGGGAATTGTGGCTCTATGAAAAATGCATCTTCTCTCTGGGTTGAAACGCCGGCGCCACGCTGAGCTGCTGACATTTGTTCTGTTCCGTAATATCACTGCAAATTTGATAATGATGCATAAAATGGTTTGCACTCAGTGACCAGGTGTAAACACCTGGCTGTTAAAGGAGACACGCAATATATGAAAGGTATTACACAGAGTACGCTTTTTCTTGAGTTTTCTTGGCACACAGATTGGAGTAAAGCATGATCAAGGCCAAGCTACACCCAGTCCTCTAAAGAGGTGTGGCTAGCCAGGACTCAATTGCACTTTAGACCACACCTTCAAATAGCCCGTCTACAGCCAGAGGACTGAAGCAGGCATCCTAGTGCTTCATTCAAGTGATGTTTCAGGCAAGAAAATTCAAAAATGTATTCTGGGGACTTCAGGATCATATATAAAATTAATAGGAGTATAATATTGGACCATTAACCAATTTCCCTCAATAAATAGATTGGAGGGGTTTCTGTGAGGCTGAACTAAGAGGAAAATCAATAATCTGTGCTGAGTCGCACTCAAAGAGCTAAATGTTGCACCCCATAAATTATTGGCAGAACAGAACCCTTTCAAATGCACCATCATAGGTACATGCATGTGAAAAAAATAGATATAAAGTCAAATTTAGAGAGTCTTTTGTCAGTTATGACACAGAAGACCTGCGGCAGAAAAACATGTCTTGGAGGCTCAAAGCGTACTAAGAGGTGAAGCTGACAGCAAGAAAAGTGGCCAATCATTGTGTCTCTTGTTTTCTGATTGCTCCACTGATTGGAGAATTGTGAAGAGGCTTTGTTTACTCCTGCGTGCCCCGGCTTGGACCTCTTCTGCTCGAGGCCCATGACCATAACCAGCAGCTAAATGCATCATCAGGTTGGGTTATAATAAGACCAGCTCCAGCAAATCATGTCACACAACACACTGCGTTCAGCACACAAATCCTACATGCAAGTGGCAGAAACAAACTGCTTACACCAGGGGAGGTCTTCGTGTGCGTTAATGGAAGACCTCCGGTCTCCACCACTAATCTATCATGTTCATGTTTGTCCACACTGCCGTCGTTATCAGCAGTAACCCTATCCCTAACGCTCCCATTGGGCACCACATGGTCACACCTGACAGACCACACACACACACAGACGTGTACTTAATCCATGTGCAGTAATGCCAGTAATGCCAGTTTTAATCTGTATGTGTATATATATATCCCATATACTATGTATAGTGTGCAGGATTTATTTATTTATTTTAATTTAAAAGAGGAGACAATTATCTTTCTAAAGCTGCAGGATGATTGGTTCACAGCAGGACGGCACAGACGGCGTTCAGTTGTGAGGAGAGGAAGGTTTCAGCTGAGGCGTGTTGCTGAAGTGTGTGAAAATGAAATCGTTACTTGTGATTTGTGAACACGTCTCTATACTCATGATGCTTTGTCTGTTTGAACGGGCTATATTAGCAGAAACCTTTCATCTCTGCCTTGTTGGTAAAATACGTTTATATTCAATTGGATTTTGGATATACTGTCGTCTTTAATTTGTGTCCCTGCAACATTTGCAGGCTAAGCAGACATGTTTTAGCATGAGTATGCGTATTTTTATGATATAAACCACATGATAAATTGCATAAAATAGCTTTATGTTCTGCTCTTCTCTTGTATTTTTGCTTACTCTGTGCCAAAACACAAAATCCGTATATGATCACAGTGAAGATGACGCCTGCTTAACATCACTTTAACATTATTAGTGTAAGCCTGTTATTATTAGCTCAAAGCTGCTTCAGGGCGCCACTTTCCTCAATTCAATTTTAGCTATTCAAGCATTAGCGGAGTCCTGGGCGGCTCTCGGAGGGCTAAAAAAAAATTATATGCTAATAATGTAATGGAAAATAAGATTAATTTATTTGTGTGATTGCTCACAGTACGTGAAATGCATATATATTTGAAAGATGGATGTACATTATTTTCTAACTTGAAAGGTTAGTGTGTGGGTTTATCCGTATCCTCTGTCATCCTGTCAGCTCTTTTCACACATAGCGGCGAAGTGACACAAAATGCACACAAGCACAGAGACGTGCAGGCACTGCCTGCACATTTGTGTCTGACAGCAGACTAAAGCTAAACTCCAGTAGCCGGGATAATCCAGGCCAACTGAGGAGTCAGAATGCAAAGCAGAAAAGTATTTGCAAATGCTTTGCATTGAATATTGCATGCATTGTGTATAACGGCGTGCTCCACCCCCCCGCATCACGTATTTCAGTGACGAGAAAGTGTTATTATGAGTTGTGCAATATTCATGCTAAATCTCTTTCATGTTGCTTGAGCTCATGCGGGATCTGTCTGACTGGAAACCAAACTGAGTCAAGAGTTGATTGATTAGCTTTTCACTTTCAAAAAGGACACCTCTCTGGCTTATCATGAGCAGCACTGTGGTAAACATTTGTCCCCCAGAGACGAATTATCCTAAAGAATGTGGACCAGCTTCGCTGCATTAAAACTCTCTCAGTATAAACCCTCCTTTTCAAGTGCAAATAGTCTGTGATTGTTGCACGATGATGAATCCCAATCTGCAGTGTCCTTTTTGCAACAGCTGATTAAATTCCAACGTGTCACGTACTCCTGACGCCCTGGAGTGAGACGGAGATGTGCAGAGATCTGCCTGCGTTGCTTCAATAGTGGCCATTGTTCACTGACTTGCAGCGATAATTAAACATTGACAATAAAACTAACATTGAGCCAGCAGGAGCAGTCGCTAAGCGGCGTCTGTCCCTGCTTCCTGCTGAGTGAGTGGGATGGGAACGAGACACAAGTGGGAGAGGAGATAAAGACGGAGAGGAGCGCAGAGGAATAGACAAAACGGATCAAACACGAGGCTTGTATGAGTCACAAGGATTAGTGGCTGCAGTCGATCAGAGGTTTGTCACCATCTCTCAAGGAGGAAGCATCGTCCGTTGCTTCCTTAAAACAGTGGAATCTTGTGCATTCTGGTCCCAGGTGATCCATTCCTCACGGGAGACCTCTGGCATTCCCAGCCACATGCTTGTGACTCCAAACTGAAATTGTTGAAATAGACTAGGGGACAGCCTGGTGTCTCTTCACCATCCCATCTGCACCAGTGGAAGGAGCACAGCGCGTGGAAACGCAATACAGAGAAGCATTCTGGATGTTTTTCACCTCCTCAGCAGCTGAAAGCAGACAAAGAAATGCAGCTAAAATCAATAACCCCGTTTAGAAATGTGTTAGTTCGATACAGTACTCGCTCTGCCAGACAGGCAGGCTTGGCATGTGGAATAAAATCCTTACGGACTTGATCAAAACTATTTGAGATATCTTGCAGATGAACAAAGACAGGAAACAATCGTTGATGACTGTTATGTAAAACTCCACTTTCTATCTTCAACATTGCCAGTTTCAACCTATAAGAAATAACTCAACTCAATGATTTCCCACCACTAAGCACAATTAGATTAAGATAAACACGTTCCTTGGGAACAATGATACAACAACTTATGAGGTAATGTGACCGTTTGTTCTGTTGTAAGGATTGTGACAGTGCTTGGATTTATCTGGGAGCTATTTGATGGAGGGATGCGTTCTGAGTATGCGACGCGACGCCCGTTATGAAACCTTAAATCTGCTTCGGGTGCTACTTCAGAGCTTTGCTCTCATTCTGCGTTATTGTTCAGTAAATATAGGTCCATTTTGTTCCACATCGCTGCACCCACCTGCTTGGAGCAGAAATGTCTCTGGACCTTGGTGACCTCTGGAAAATGTCAGGACGTCGGTCTGCGTTGCTTTTCCCTTCCTGGATCTCTTTTTTTGCGATGACGCACATCGGCGGCACCACGTCGGTTATTCCTCTTGATGATTTGCAGACATCCAGTCTCCACCCATCAATCCTGCAGCCAGTTTTGTCACTTGCTGACGAGATGGATCCGATGCTGCCGTTGACAAAGTAGCTGCTCCAACACACACTGCAAGGAAACGCCTGCAGGTCTGGGAGAGAAATACTTGGATCAGATGTTCTTCATAACGCCCACTGTCTTTCTTGCCGCTCGTCCTTTTGACAAGAAACTTGATCATGTTGCCTTAATAGAGCAACTCGCTGGCTACCTTTCTATTTAATAGTCATTTTTTGGGGGTAACAATTCATTCTTTTTTTCCCCTTCCTCCCTTTTCTGTTCCTGTTTTCTCAGCTCCATTATTTCAGCTATAGCGGAGGGAAGGGGGGGATAACTGCTTTGTTCTAGGAGGTTTTATTCAGGAGAGACTATTTTTGGCTGATAGTGGCGAGAGACCTGGCACCGTACCGAAGCCCAGCGAGCACACAAACTGCCAGGAGGGCTGTGTGGCTCACTCTGGGATGTCAAGCTGCCATTCTGATTCTCCAGTGTCTGTTGAAAACGCAAAACACGTGATGCTCAAAGAATTCACGGTGGCGCCCGTTGGCTCCTCTCCTCCACGCTCTCCAGACTTAACGTGCATCTCCTAATGCATTGCACCCAAATGGAAGTGGCACTTCCTACTTGATATGCTGACCAGTTATGTAGCACCCTGGTTGAGGAGGGCGGGGTCACTACATGCTAGAGATTCTTTAAGCACCAACGGGTACTGGAGCTGGGAGGGTCTCTGCAGTCCCAAAAGGAAGCTGTACTTTATTAAGGGGGTGGGGGGGGCGGGGCATTCCCCCCCCAAAAAATAAGACTCTATATACACATATTTGCATTTCCTGGTCTTCACAGTATGTTATTCCACTTTAAACTTAAATGTGATGGAAATATATAGTGATGAACTTGTATGCAGGATGTATGACTTAAAATGCAGGTTGCGAAGATGCCGATGGCAGCAAACGGGCAGTTCAAATCTTGGCTTGTGTTTTTGTAATGAACTTTTAATGAACTAGTGGATAAACTGCATCACTGAGAATTAATCAAGTTTGCCTGCGTCTCCAGCCGTCATGAAGAGGACGTGACCTGGCTGTGTTACAGGAAGCGGTTATTGTGTGTACCAGATTAATTTAAGCATCAAGACTTGGTGATATGCCTTCATTATTGTGTGCTTTGGCCTCATTAAAATGGCCAATAACTTCATTAATGTGTGCAGCAAGCTCATTACAAATTGCCATGGCCTCTCCATACTGCTGGGACGACGGTGCTGTGTGATTTTTATCATCTGCAATTACAGTAAAACACTGAAGCAACACTGCTTTTTGAGGTGTTTTGAGACTGGGCCTTTCCTCAGCCCTCCCAACGAATCCAATGAATATCATGTTGTTTTAATTTTCATTTCTTTCTATTTAGAAATAAACTGTTTTTACAGTCCCTGACTTCTAATCCATTCTGTGGAACATGTGCGGCAAAAGAGAATTTTTTAGTTATTCTAAATTGTTAGTGAGTATAAAAGTAGCGAGTATGCAGGTACACACTCACTCATGTGTATGTGGTAGGAAAAAAGACATGCAGATGTGCTTTCGGTTGCCTACATCTGCCTGCCTAATGATGTGGAGAAGAGCAGCCGGACGGAGGCCGCCCCAAAGAAAAGCAGCCATCTGTTGATTCTTTGTGACACTGATAACAGCATTGATGTGTGTGTGTGTGTGTTTGTATACACTCTTACACTGTATATTTATATTTTGTTGCCTATTACAGGTCGAAGGCTAGAAGCACCGACGGCGAATCAAAAGGAAGATGCTGTCTTCATTGTTCGCAGCGCTGCGGATCTTCACTGAACTGTAAGAACTACATTTTTGTGTCGTACCTAAACTCGATATAAATACTTCTATATTTCTAAAACGTGCTCCTCAAACACTGCATTAGGACTGCAGATAGAGAGCTCCAAAGGGTGTCTTCCCTTTTTTCTAAAATAATTTACTGCTAAACGTCTGAACGAGACTCTCCTCGAAGATATCGAGTTTTACTTCTGCAGTCCCATGCTGTGAATCACCTGCGCACGTCGCGTTATATTTCTACGTCATTTAAATAAAATCCTAAAATAGTGATGGGACTCCCTGGAAGCCATGCCTTTAATTATACACAGGGGTGTAAACAAAAAAAGAAGCTGATGATGTCAAACTAAGCCTAGTGGCATGCACAGTTATAAACCTTTTATGTAATAAAATTTAAACCGCTAAATCTCTCTGTTGCATCTAGTAAGAGCACTTTAATGATGCAAAGACCAATAATCCTTGCGCCTCCCATTATTCTAGTGTTTGCACAATCCCGTCCATGCCATGTCTATTTCATTTTCGTGCACGGCTCTCTCTTCATAGGGATCATTAGGTTTTGTAATTAGATTTTCCGTTAGAACGTCTCCGTCCCTACATCACTGAAGCATTCCTCCGCCCCGCCACATGGGGGCACACTTTGTTTCTCACCCCATTGACATCTGCTTCCAGGCTCAGGGTGATTGCGGCACTTGATAGTCGCAATATATCATCAGCTCCTGAGACGGAGCCCCACAGGGACCCAGGTTAGGGAGAAATGGGGAAATGAAAAGGCAAACTCTGTGCAGGCATTGGAACTGCTGAGTCAGAGATCTGGCCCTAGTGGATGGCAGGCTGCTGAGAGAGCACGGGCCTGCCTGAGACACCTCATCATCAGCAACCGAATCGATCACAGCAGCACAGTTTGAGTAAGAGGTGCCACCGGCCTGAAGTCAGACAGAAAAACAAGATGGGACAGATGGGGAGGGGACTGGGAGCAACTCATTTAGCTGGAGTTGAAATAATTTGCTGTGCATTGTGCTACTGGAGGTGACTTTTTTTCACTTTCAGGGGAAATGTAAATATTTCCGGGTTTTTGTGCTACTTCTGTTGTCCAACTGTTGGAGGGGAAAAGACGAGAGGCTGTAATGCAGTATTTGCTGCTGCAGGAAGCAAGAGGCCAATATAAACGGTTTAAATTAACATCGGAACTGCTTTCACCTGAATGCGTCTGCGTTCATTCAATGATTAATGCATCAGTGGACGTGTCCAGACATGAAATGTACCAATTTCTCCATTACTGTGATGGATCATCGCTCTTGTTGATTCCTGCAAAATTTGGGGATAAAATTGAGTTCAGAACATATTCATTTAACAGAACAATGCAAAGGGACCTGGTTTTATCTACTTCCTCTACTCTCGGCTGCCACGTCCTCCATCCTCTCCCTCCAGTGTTGTTCCATGTTCTCTTGTACGTGCGTATATCTGGTATAGAGAGCCAGTGAAGAGGGTTGAAACAGTTATGCTACATTTTTCGTCTTTTTTTTGTAATTTAGTGCTTTTCTTAACCATCAGCTTTAAGAACACGCAAATATATATTTGCACCAACACGGACCAGAAGGCTTCAGCGGATGCTGTGTGGTTGTACAGATCAGAGGGACCTTGTAGTGTTTGTGTTGATGTAGGCATCATCGTCATCGTCATCATCAGGCAACAAAGTCTTAAATTTCAGGGTTTATAGGACTATATGCTGTCATATGTGAGTATATGCTTAACATCCAATATTAGCATGTGTGGCTAATTTCCCTCGCGGCTAAACTTAGGAACATGTGATTCACTGGATTCCATCAGGATCATGACACAGAATATGCAGGAAGGAATCCAGCTATTAATAATTTATTATTTACACTTTTTAATTTACCTGGAGTGTTGAAATGCACGATGAGAGAATTTCAATGACGCTTTTCCCACTTGTTTTTAGAGAAAAAGGCTTCGAGGGTTAAATGCATCTTGAGACAATTTAGCTCAACAGCTGAGGACGTGCCAGATCAGGGCAGCAGCTGACTGAGGACAACCTGTTAGCTTACAGCCCACAGCCTCCATCATGACCTTTATAATGATTGCTGATTAGAAGCACTCGGTCGCCTCCAGGGAAGCGAAGAAGGAAGCGTGGAGAGCAGAGGTGAGGCGGTGGGGTGGCAGGAAGTCATTCCATCTAAACGACGGCGTGCTCCTCCTGCACAGTGAGTATTGCTGTTCCTGGTTTGCAGCGTTTCCACTTGGCTGAACGCAGACAATGCTGCCAGAAAAGCATCAATCACTCTGCTGAGGTGTTTCCTCAGCAAACCGTTCAGTTGCCGATGCTCCACTGCTTTATGATAAATAATGGCCCTCGGATATTGTTTCAGTGGAAGGACATCGATGGCTAAGGGCGGCGGGTTGGGTCAGGACTTGCATCGCTCACTACTGAAAGTCATCCCGGTTCACCTCTAAAAATACAATTTCTTCAATTAAATTAGATTAAGTTTTTTTTTGTCTTTCAAAGCGTCTGCAGGAACGGATTGTCATCAATGTGTCTAAATATGGAAACACTTTCACTCTCAGCTCACATCGGGCTCTTCTGATTACATAATGTATTTGGATATCTATTTGTATTTGTATACAACATGTGTGACGCTCATAAATGCAGAATTCATTTGGACAAAGAAAAACAAACTATGAGATATGTCTGTTACCTTCAATAACCTTCGCGTGTCTTTTAATAATATGAATCTGGTTTAAAGGTAAATAAAGGAGAAGCTTTAATGGAGATTTTTCTGTCAGCTATGGGCAGATTCTCCATTATAAAGAAAAAAGAAACTGCAGCAGAACAAACGTTATTGTGACATATAAAGGACAAGGTTCGCCCTTGTCAGAGGTCTGAAAAATACAATATCCCCGGTATGCACAAATCCACTTGAACAGGATGAGAGACAAATGGATCTGAAGAGGGGGGGGGGGGGGGGGGCATGTGTGATGAAGCAGAAGGAAGGGGGACGGATGAAGGAGCGAGTCAGCAGCAGCTCCCTTTATGAGGGCAGATGTTTACCTAAAATGAATCTGCCCCCTCGGAGTTTATTCATCCCCGTTATCCCCACCCTCGCCAGGTGATTTCACACCTTCTGTGCAGCCAGACAACAGTTTCCACTGTAGGTGTCCGACCGGCCACGGATTTGACAAAGGATCGCGATAGGCCATCATTGTGGGATGGATTGAAAGGCCGGGCTAAATTTATCTTAAAGAGCAAGCATTGATCACACCGTTCATCCCCCTCCTCCGTCTTCTTCTGAAATCTGTCTTGCTAATGCTTCTTCCACACCAGTAATAATTCACTCATAGCCGCTTGTTGGCTTGTTGTTCTGCAACCCGTCATTGTTTCCGTGTGTCCTCTGTTTTCAACATGATCTAAGAGTCCGTGTTACCGATATGGCAGAGGTCACGTCCTTGTCTTCAATGCACACGTGGAAAAGATGGCGAGATTGCGGTTTAACGTCCAGCCATTGTCCTTTGAGACCGGACCGTGAAATCCCTCAATAAGAATGGATCACCTTTCGTCTGATAATGAACTTCCAGATCCAGATCCTGCTCTCGCCTTCGCACTGACTCCACTTTGGCTCGTTCGTACATCATGCGATGCTTCACTTATTCCCCTAAACTTTCTATTCCACCTCACCGTCCTCTACTTTTCTGTGAATGCATCTGACTTCTGTTTAGTTTGGTTGTTTTACTTTTTGCCTTTAGTGACAAATTCTTTCTGGATTTGTTATTTATTTTTCTTCTCATAAAGTCTTTGTCTTCTTGTACCAGATTTGTCGAGCACCTTTCAGTCTATAAAAACTAAAGAGTGAATGTCAGTGAGTGTGAAACACTCGGAGGTAAAGGCGTATACAGGCACACAGCACTGCTTTCTAACTTAATGCTGACCCCAGCAGGCTAATAATAGATCCCTTCACATGCTGTTGAAACGTGCTCACCGTGCGACTGAGGATGTAATATTTTTGTCACAATGCGGGTGACATAATTATTCCCGGATCTGCAAAACACTTTCAGTTAAAAGCGAGATAAATGTATCGTTTGAATGACAGATAATTGGTAACATCTGAAGAATCTGAGTGTCAGGATGACGGCGTCACTCGCTCTTTTGTTTCCTGTGCTGTGGGCTCAGATTCATTTCTGCACAGTAATTATCTCCATCATTTCCTCCATGTTTTTATGGGCTCCCAATTAGACAAAAGATGCCTTCTCGTACTATCCTTATAAAACGGATTAAGTTCCCTCTTGTGTTTATATCCATAAAGCCAATGTCTTTTGTGACTCACAAGGAAGGGCAATAAAGACCAAAGAGCTTTGTCCCCCCCCCTCAGAGGTTGCCTCATGCTGATTAAAAGCGAGAGCCAAAAGGGGACAGGCACATCCGGCCCCCCAGCCCCTTTAAAATTGAACCAAGAGTATGAATACATGTGCTTTCATAAAGAAAAATGTAAATTGTATTGATGAAAATAGGAGTAAATCAAACAATGTAGTGAGAAACTCATGCAGGTTTGTTCCGGACTTGGCTCAAGCGAGGCCACCGGCGGCGCCGGGCCCAAATCGGCCAACATGCTCCCAGCAGCGGAGCCCAATCTGTCACTATCTACTCCTACTGTAGTCGAGGGCAGCTCTGTGCTTCTATCAGCACCTCTCCCGATGGCAGACCTCATCAAACCCTCCTACAGAATTCTACGTGCCAACTCCACCACTCTGCTCTGAAAACACACAATCCTGCCTACAATTACTCCTGGAGCACAAACATCCACCGAGGCAGCTCAGTTTCAACGTCGGCATTGCAGTAGTACCATCATAATGATTCAGTGAAAATGAAAGCTTGCTCCGACAACTTGGGAATCTCACTGATGGTTTTTGTCAGGATCCAGCTCCAGAATTCCAAAAATGAGGACCGCAAAATCCGTTTGTACCATTACAAATTTTTTTTAAACAATCTTGAGATTGCCCCATTATCAGCATCCTCTCCTAAATTTATATTTCTTCCTACAAGACCAGTGACTCCAAGTTTCAGCAGTAGCTGGGATGAAAAAAGTCTCGTCATGCAGGGATAAAGAGAGGTGGAAAAAGATCCTTGATGAAGATGACGGTTATAATACAGAATGAGGGGAGAAGAAAGTCGATATAAACCTGAAGAAAATGCAATCAAAATAGATTAAGAATAATTCCAAATTAAAACGGCACCAATCAAGCATCGCAGGAACCAGCCTTTGTATGTTGTTGTTCTCTACATGCAGGCGAGAATGGAATGATTTGATAATTAATGTCACCGAGAAGCTAAATGGATGACGGTCCATCGGTAACCTTTTCATGTGATTATAAGGACCGGTTCCCATAATCAGATGCTTCCTTTATGATGGCAGCAGGTGGAAAGGAGGATAGATGAAAAGGTTAAACAAAAATAAATGGGAGGCTGTGATTACTCTGATTAACAAGGCCATTACCTCTAATTGCTTCCAAGGATTTAGTCCGTGTGTTTCGCGTTCGCAGCTCCCAATCATGTTTGTGAGAAAAACTCTACTCGGTATTTATAGTGGAATAGCCTTAATCCTTGCTGGCACTGATCTGGTGCTGGTTTGCCGCAGGCTCGTATTTTTATTCCGACCTGGTCTAGATAGCTGGGATGCTTCCTGGGCCGGCTCCTATCCTGCCCCGACATCATAATTCCGCTAAGAGGCTTAATATCCATCAGTCCTGCGCTGAGCTGCGGCCTCTTGATGTGACGAGGAGGAGCAATGCAACATGTCCTCATCAGATGTCTCCACTCTCCACCGAGACCTATGAAGTCTGAGGCTCGACCACGATGTCTACCGAGAGGAAATCGGCTCTTTCTATGCCGATATTTTCCGTATCATGACTCGGCCTAATATACTCACAGCAATACTGACCGGCTCCAGACCTTGCCATTAAAGCATGAAAAAAAATACGAATCTGGGAGAAGTGATTTCTCACGCCGTCTTGTAAGACTAGACGTTCAGTAAAAACAAAGCTCACAGGAGATGGTGGTCACCTTGCACCAGGTCGCTCTGGAGAAACGGCAGGAGCGCCGATATAGGACGCAGAATAAACGTTAGACCGGGGGAGCAGAGAAATATTTAAACAACTCGGAATGCGCTTCAGTTTAATGTACGCTTTCAAAGGCTCAGTCCTGTATAATGAATATTAACTTGTCACCCACATCATCATCACTATTTCTTCTTCTTCTAAAATGTTTCTTTAGATTAGACATACATTTTGCATGTATCTGTTATCTTGATCATGATATTGCTAGTCTAAAGATAACTATACAACAATAAATAGTCTGTATGTGTATATATATATACAATGTCTGCCATTTTAATGTTTAATGTTGATGAAACCTGTTTACTTATTTAGTGACCTTATCTTTTCACATCACAACTACTCGGGTTCGTTGTCACATTTTCCTTTCCCTCACGTTTGTGTTTGCAGTCAGTAACAACATTAAAGAAATAACCCTGGCGAGACCCAGTTTACGCTGCTGCCTTTCCCAGCGCCTCCATATGCACCCCCCCCACCCACCGCCACCTACTCCCTAAAAAGACTTTGGATCAAATTTGTGGAGGGAGAGAGAGAGGTTGGCGAACACGAGAGGATGAAAGAAAAGACCGAAGAGAAAGAAAGAGGAGGGCAAGATAAAGAAAACGAGATGCGCCCCAAGGAGCAAAACCAGAGTAATGGGGAAGAAGCATCAGGGAGCGTGACGCTTCTGTGTTTACGGGACATCAGGGAAGTTTCACGTCTCTTTTTGCTATTTTATTTCTTGGTTATAATACAAATCTGAAAATCACAAGCATGGTTTTCTGGTGACGCCGCACAGAGCTGCGAAATCACACACAAGACCCCATTTTGACAAACGCTCTTTCATAGAAGGCGTAAATGTGTCGACATTGGAATGCAAAAAGCTTTATTTCTGTTTTTGCTTTCATGAAACAAGAGAAGGAGCATCAATCCAAAATATACATTTTCAATTTCCAATCAAATGTAGGGGGGGGGCAGACCCTCTTTTAATGAATTAAGAGGAGATTGATAGGATCCAGACCCTGGTGTTTAAATAATGTAATCTATAGTGGTTTGCAATTCAGACTGAATTGTCTGGTTTGTTTTACGTTTAAGAGATTATGATGCGCTACATAAATAAAGTTTATTATTATTTTTAATTGTATTACATCATCCTATCCAGGTTGGACACAGATAACATGAACATGTATTGATGCGGATCTAAAATTTGTGCATGACGTGTTTTTTTTTATTGCAATATAAAAACTGTAAAAAAGATCAGATGAAACTACTGAAGTCTAAAGACAACTACCGCATGCTCCCATTCAAAGACGGCGCTACAGGCCTGCTTTTCTAGACGGTCCTAAAAATGAGGACACACATTTCCTCCCCGAAGGCGTTTGTGACATTGCATTTGGTTGAACACACACAAAGTGGGCAAAGTTGTGCAAATTATAACAAAAGACTCATTCAGACCCAGATTTGTCTCATCTCGGCGCCCCAGACCGATGTAACCCCCCCCCTGGTCTAACCAGTTATGAAACCGCGGGAGGCTGATTCAGTCGAACTCTCAGATGATTCTTTCAAACTAAGAGGTTGTTCATTCTGGCTGAGATTCTCTTCCAGTCCCAGCCGTACATGCTATTTTGCACTCCAGAAACGCATGTTCTACGCTCTAAATGCTATTAGAGTCTCAGTGGTGTCAAATAATTACACTTGAATAGCGCTGATCATTCATCACTTTGAGAACTGAAGTACTCTGTGTACTCCAGGCTGCAGATTTACAAATCTGTGCAACAGCGTATGCTGATCTTGTCCCACTAAAATGAAGTCTTTGAGCAGGTGCTGACCTATTTCACGCACTTAACTCTGACGGGCTATATTTAGACTGTGCAGGTGAGAAAAGGGGCTTTCTGTCATATTCTGGTTGCCTCACCTTTTAAGGTCACTCATGCACATCGAACAGGAAAAATCAGAGACGGTGTCACTGATCCGGCTAGCACTATAGTTTACTATACTGTTAATGTCTAGTTGACTTATACAACAGGAAGGAACATTTATCTAATACCCAGATTATTTTGACATACAAAGGAAAATAATACTACATACGTTTGTGCTTCGGACGTAAAGATATCACATCATTGCTCCTAAAGCCTGCACTCAGACGCATCTTGTGATTTTCACATGCTGGCTTTATTCACACAGAATAAGAGGAAGTGACGACTCCTCTATCCTGTTGCCATGAAAGGGTTCTCAGACCTCAGATGAGAATAAATTCATGCTAACAGTCATACTTCTTGAATGTGCATCTTGTATCTCTTCGCTGGTGGTTTGATTTCTGTTAATATCTGTCTATTTGTCTGCCTCTACGGTTAAATAGACCCAGAAAAACAAGGCATTCAGCTGAGAAGCATGACTTGTGTTAAATTATTCAACAGGCTCACACTGATGCGAACGGGAAAGTTTTGTTTGAATGGTCCATATTTCTTTACGGTGAGGTATTTGTAAGCATCTCTTACTGCCTGCTGCTGCTATCACAGAAATTGGGCTTGGAGAATGCTGAAGGACAGCGCGTGAATATCCATCTTCTCTGAGGTGCCTCAAGAACGCTTTTGACAGAAACGGTCCTTTCAGCAGATTGAGGACATTTTACCTCCATACAGATCCAAGAAATGTTTTTCCTCGAACTCGCTCTCACCAGGAGCCTTGATTCCGCTGTACTCTGATGAATACCCAACGTTTCCCACGCGCCCTGCGCACCACTTGACCTACCCCAGTGCACGAGGCTAATAGAGCGCTCAAGGTCACGGCTGCTTTTACGCCATACTGATTATTTGGTGACCTTCCTAATGGACGAAGGAAGGATCTCTCACCGTTACTATCAGATGCTGATGGGGTAATGGAGATGATGGATGTCTAGTGGCCATTTGGAATCTGATTAGCCACCATTTGCTAGCGATCACGTTTTTAGCCATCGATATTTTTATCCAGCATTGATCGTCTGCGCTCTTCACAGATGAGTCCAACTTTTGGCTTGCACTTTCTGGAGGCGGCCGGGGGGAGAGCAATATAGAGCCAGACACCTTGGAGCATGATTGTTTGGAGGGACCATCTGTTTTGGTTTGGGGAGGAATTTCAATCCACCGGCAAACGGACCTTCTTGTGATCCGGAACGGGGCTCTCACCGGTCTCGGGTATACCGAGAGGGGATCTTCGTTTTGACTCAGCCTGAAAGTTCATCTCATGGCTGTCTGGGTTTCTACTTGTCATAAATGAGCATCACGGCATCCTGGAGAAGCCTTGAAACTGGGGACGGAGCTTGACCCTAAGTGGCTCCATTTGCTCTACGCTTCTACATCGTCCATGGATTCTCACGGCTCGCTGCAATAAAACAGATTAAAGGGCTCTGTGGCTTCACCTTTCAGGCTTGGGGGGGGGCTTCACTCGCTTCTATTATACAGTGCGAGTCAACCATGAAATTTGTTGACCTAACGGACCTTATGAGGTAACAAGAATTTGAACACCTGCTTGAACAGGAGGAGAAACGATGGAAGTGAACTTCCCATGCGGCTGATAGCTGGTCTGCATCCAATCAGAGCCTGGGATTGTTTCCTGTTTCCAGCCTGTTCTGGTTGCCTGTTTGAATCCTGTGTATGTTCGGTGTTACATAAACATCCATCCATTAACATTGTTCGATCCAGGCTGAACACGCTCACGCTGAAATAAAACTTTACGTGCTTTTTAACGTTGATGCTGTGTCAAGAGCGCATCAACTGCTCAAATTCGCGCGTGCTTCTGTTTATGCAGAAGCGTGTGCGTCGATACGCACGCACACCCACCGTCCGCGTCCGTGCTAGTGCGTGCGTCGTGCAGCTCCGTTACGTTTGATCCGTGCGGAGCTGCGCTCAGCACTTGGCGTCCAGACGCGCAGGGCAAGCGGTGCGCTGCGGCTGCTGCTGGTACCGGTACCGGAGCCGCCGGGTTCATTCCGTCAGACCTCCAGCTGCGGTGAAGCGTCAGGTATTCCTCCGGTGCTCGGTGGGTGGGGGTGTGCTTCTGGACCGGACAGCGTCCCGGGGAAAATTACGCGTCGAGGCGCATCTCTTCCTTCCCGTTATCCGCACAGAGGAAATAATCAGACTGTTTGGAGATTGGATCATATTTGAGCGAATGGCAGGCGCGAAGCGCCTTCAGAAGACGGCGAGGTAATGGACTACTTTATTTTATTTTATATTTTTAAACAAAGGTCGATTCCCATTGGACTTCATTCATAAACGTGTGTTTGATTGATCTAAGGGGGAATTCCGTTACGTTCTCTCTTTTTAAATACGGTATTATAGATGATAAAATGGCCAGTCTGACCTTTACTTTGTAACAGACATCACCAAGCCTGATGTTTGGGGTTTTTCTTTTTTCATATGATGCAAAGTGTGTCAGTCAGTGTTTGGCAGAGTGATGCAGTAAAGCCTCTTTCACAGCTCGCTGCCAGTGACGTGCAGTAAACAAGATATTGTGGTTTGCCTGGATAGAAAACTGTGTTTGTGTGTGTGTGTGTGTGTGTGTGTGTGTGTGTGTGTGGGGGGGGGGGGGGGGGGGGTTGACGTTTCAAAAAGAAATGCTGGTTTTTCATCATGAGTTAGAAATTATGGGGCTAACTGGGTTCTCACACCAGGTTGAGGTCTGCTGGATTTCTGCCCCCCCCCCCCCCAGGGGCTCCAACTGTCACTCATCGGTGTCGTGATGGAAAGAGGGATTAGAAAGGAGTGACAAGTGAAACCCTCTGGCCTTCTCAAACATTTTATTTAATTGACCCCAACATGGTCGCAGACTGATGTTTGTTTCCCTGCAGGCATTCCTAATTTTTTTTACAGTGCATCTTATTTTCTGCATGAAATGCATGCAGAAAAAAGGAATAAAGATTCAATGCTATGCGAGATATCTTGTGCCTCTTTTTTTTTTTTATATATATATAATTCATTGTGTCCAGCAATTCAGTCAACTCATTCATCATGTGACGCGATTATTTACATCCAGCATGTTCATTAACGGCAGATAAATGCAGTGGTGTCATCCCTCGGGGGCTTTCAAATGGAAATGCTTTGAAATATGGGGGTTACTGGGAAACCAGATTGTCTTATATAAATATGCATCCCCAGCCTTGTTACTTTCCAAATTGATCCTCATTAAAACCTTCTCAGATACGCTTTGACTTGGCTTATCTCATTGAAAGCATGCACTGAGGATGATGATGCCTTCCTGGGATTTTTGCATTTGCTGTGTTGTGTTCATACTCGCCATTTGTGCACCCGATGGTCATGTGTTGTTTCCCTAAATTCCATCTCTGAGCCTCCGTTGCTATCAATGTCCAGACGTTACTGATTACTGGACAAAGCGTGTGTGTGTGTGTGTGTGTGTTGCATTTCCTCATAACCTTATCAATGACTGATAACCCTCCATATTATTATTTATTAATGATGGAAAGTGTCGCCTCAGTTGTCCATAAGCGTGGCAAAGGAGGGAATTAGGAGCTATCCTGACCTCCTCCTCCTCGCCGATGAAAGGGTGAAGGATTTTAACATTCGTCTCTGACGGTTAAATGATTCGCGTGTCTGATGAGAGCGTTCGCCTTTAAGGAAGAGAACCCGAGTCGTGCTGACAAGACACGGGCTGCGGAAAATTCAACTCTGTGCCCCCTTTTGTTTTTATTTTTGCCTTGCAGTAACTTTCAGTCGTCTGCCATGTTTGAAGGCTCCGAGTCTGTCGAGGTGGAGCGAGGCAGCACTGAGAGCGCCGCGGCCTCGTCCATCAGCGCCTGCAAGAAGGTGAAATAAAGCATCTCTTGTCTTTTGTGTTTGAATTTCTCTCTCTCTGCTGTCTGACCAATAGTCCTCGGGTCAGCCCAGTAGATACATCAGCTCCCAGTGAAAGAGCGAGACAGACAGGACGGAGTGTGTAGGACTCTTGTGTGTGTCCAGTTGTGTGTTGTGTACATACAGGTGCGCTTGCTGGTGGCTGTTTTTCATTGTCCTGCCGTTCACAATCTTAGCTTGGCTTTCAGTTGAAGGTCCAGGAGCGACACCGGGCCGGGGGAGGGTTCTCTTATAACTGGACTTCGCGCCCCGCCGACCTGTCTGCGTCAGTGTTACCTGGATTGTGGCCCGCGCAGATGGCCTGTTCCTGGGGGTGGGGGGGGGGGGGGGGGGCGTAAGTGTTGATTATGTCACTAAAAAGACGCAATGAACTTGTGTAATATCTGTCATACGAGAACATGGTAAGGGTCATTTTCTCTGAGCATGGGATTTTAAATTTGTTCTCAATGAATGGAAACGCACTCTCGAGCCGAACGCCTGTAATGTGATAAACACCGAGACGATCTTTACTTTCACCTTTTAATTAGCAGCCGTGGAGTTTAGGTGCTTTTTAAAACGGCAGAGTCAATAATTACGACACAATAAAGTAGGAGTCAGTCGGACAAAGACTCCTGTGTGTCATTGAAAAAAGACAACTCGATGGCTACAGCGTTCACCTTAAAGCGTCATCATCAAAGCGTCTCCGTGGGGGCGGGGGGGTACAATAACTGCAGCGTCGGCTTAGCTGAGGGGTTATTGATCGTGTGCCTCACACACTTATCCTACAGTAAAGGTCACAGAGGAAGTCCAATTGATGCCTACGACTACAGGGGAAAGCCCCAGAGCCTGGCGGATGAAAGCAGTGTGTGTGTGTGTGTGTGGAGTCTCATGCTCCAGGTGTATCCAGGGAGGATTTCACAAAAGCCCACAGTGCCTGAGAAGAGTTTATCTGTGTGCTGCAGGTGCTGTGCAGCGACAGCGTCCTGGACTCGCCAGACTACTGGCTGAGGAACGAGAAAGCTCTGTGCAGACTGGGCCTGCTGGACGACGACACGGAGGGCAACTGTGCCCTGGTGAGTTTCATACTGGGGGGGGGGCATGTGAGTGAGCTTGGTGATGGTGAATGCTGAGACACAAGTCCTGTCGGATTATGTCTGAAACGGCGCCCCCTCTTGAACGTGGCTCATTGACATGCAGATGGGGAGTAAGGTGTTTTCGCATCAGGTTTCTGGTGCTCCTGTTTTTGTCTTGATAGCTGGATGTGTCGCCTCCTGCGTGTCGAGAAAGTAGGTGCGATGTTGACTGCCACAAATACGTACCGGTACTTGAAGTGAGGTAGTGCGAACTCAGATAGTCTCCCTCGCCTGATGTTCTGACGGCCGTTTCTTCTGTCGCCTGATGCGTTTCGCAGGAAGCGAGAAAACAGACAACAGTTCCCGATAACCTCTGCTGGAAAAAGATGTGTCATTGAGTATTGGGTTCTATAAAGGAGATATTTTTTACAATTGTACCTCTGCATGCACAGTTAGAAGTCTCACCTCAGAGGGGGGGGGGGCATTTCAGTTGAAACTTCCAATGGAACTGGAACTCACCATTAGTAGATTTCAAGCAAGCAATTCATTAAAGAGGACGTTTTGAAGAGTAAATGCGTCTGTAGTATTGATTTTATCGCGCCCTTTGACTGCAAATGAAAAGCTTTCATGAAGCGATCATCTCTTAAGGTGTCCTCTGTGATTGTAAGGCTTCGGTGTAAAACCCAGGCCTTAACGGCCAAGACGCAAAAGCACCGAATGACTTTCCTCAGAAATGATTGTTGTAAATTGTCCCCTTTAGACTTTGTGTTTGTGTTGTTTTGTTTACTCATTAACTTTTCAAGTGTATCGAGCTTGTCATAGGCTGATGCAGTAATATGCTCAGATATTATGAGAAATCCATTGTTTTTTTGGACGAGGATCCTCAAACTCGGCTTAGCGTGTGCTAATAAGGCCTCAAACGTGGAGAAAAAAAACGTTGAGTTGTCTGATTTTCTTCTTGTAATAGGAAAACTTCACTTAAAAATCCTCATTAACGTTAATGCCACTGATTTAAGTTTGGCTGAATGCAGGAAAAACCACGCTGCCGTGCGTGCGTTTGCTTGTTTTGTATATCTAAAGTAGTTTTTAATGAACCAATTGCTGTCTCTCCTTTCCTTCCGTTTGGTGCATGCTGGGATAGATTTAGCAGAAATGGAAATCTGCAATCCATGACAAATGTCTGATTATTTGAGCGTACACGGAGAGGCAGACCGTTCCAGCTTCCTCTGATTAAATTTTATTACTTCAACTATTGAACTGCTGGCGACTAAAACATTAAATTATACATTAAGTAATTGTTATAATCCTTGTAGTGTTTGTAGTCTCTTTGAACACTCATTTTACACACATTACCTTGCAGCATCGTTTTTTTTTTACCTGTCTGCTCATTTACAGGGGTAGGTGCATGCAGCATTCTCAGCATCAAAGCATCAAACTATAACAGAATAAAACGAAGGATGTTCTCATCTACATTTCTCCTAAACCTTTCCTAAGACACAGATTTGGTCATTGAGGAAAGGACGTCAGAGAGACAAGAAGAAAAGAGACACAGTACTTCTAGCTGAACAGGACAAACGCTTAATCCTTTCTGTCACCCCGTTCTGGTCGGTCGCCTTTGATCAGTCGCTGGTTTGCATGTTGAGTTCCATTCAGGATTTTAATTTTTTGGTGGCTCAGTCGTTCGTAGGTCAGAAGGGACGACTGACTAAAAGATTTTTAAAACGCCTCTCTGCGGTTTTACTACATTGGGAATTTCTGTAAACTGCTCCAAAGGTCTGAAGCAAATAATCATGAAACCTCTGAAGGAAGTATACCTGGAAATGCTAATAACATTTTAAATGCAGTAAAAAAGTGTATTTAAATCTATGTACAACCATAATAATATGCAAGCATTTCTCGTCTTTACCTGCAAAACATCTGTCATTGGTCCCTCGTTCCAATTCTGATTTTCAAAAGTTACACGTAACCCAGAGCCGCATCGTTTTTTGTTTTTTTTATCCGTATATTACACATCACTGATCAGAGCTTTGTTTTAGTGATTTAATTGTGCAAATGTTAAAGCTCTGGATGTTCCAAATGAATAACTATGCATACCAAACGGTTAATGAAACACCTTCCTCCATCATGGACTATAACGAAATGCAGTTAACACGATATGCTTTGGCATTTTTCCCTGCTGGAAGATTCCCAGCAGAGCAGTGCTTGATCAGTCATTACCAAGGTAACGGGGTAGCAGTAATTTAGCAAAGAGCACCATTGTCACACACTCGCATCACACTTTGTGAATGTGAGAAGCCATGTGCTGCATTGAATGTTCCTGAAGCCCCCAGATCACAGCCAAGACTAGCACAAGAGCCTTCATCAGTTTCACACAAGATTCTTCCTGACCGGTTTGTTTATTTCCTAAAGTTATTGGGGGGGGCAACACTCATTTCAGTACTGGGGTAGATTAATGCATTGCACCTTGAACCTTCCTCCTCCTCATTTCTTCACTTGAGGTCCCGTTTGTGTCTAGAAGTAAACCTTTGCTCAGAGCCACTTTTCAAAAATGTCTGCCAAATTATTCAAATGCAGAAAAAGACTCTCTCTCTTCCTCCGGGTTCCATCCGTCTTCCGGCTTCGACTCTGTTATTGTGGAGAAGAGTGATCCATTCATCACCGATTTCAAACACTTCACACAGGGGTTGTGTGTTAGTGTCCTGATCCATCTCCTCCCGGCCTGCACAGAGCCAGAACAGAATAAATATGCCATCAGCCGGGGCAGGAGCGTTGACTTACAGCAGAATCAGGGCAGGAAGACGAACCTTTTTCTCCTAGATCCTAAACCTAAATTTTTTTTTTTATACAGTCTGTCCACCTGACTGATCATCCATCCTGCCTGATGATGGGGGACTGCAGTCTGTGGTGCATGATCAGGAAATGAAAAGCTAGTGAAAAATATATTTTTCCCCCTCAACAGTTCTATATTATTCAACTACTGACAACAACCAGCTCCTTGATGTTCGACTTAGCTCGGTGTGCCAAGCTGTGTGTGTGTGTGTGTGTGTTTGATATTCACCACTCACACTACTGGATATATCTCGTTTCGGTCTGCAGTGGAGATGTACCGCCACTGATCAAGCGTTCAAGGATGCTGCATCCCACAATCTCCCGCTTCTTGTAATGAAACATTTAACCAGATAAAAGAAAGAAGCAGCTCAGTCAGAGGTAATGACGTGGAAAATGTCAATGTTCGTCACACGGAATTCATGCTTCAGGAAGAGTTGAGTTTTTTGTGTGTGCTTATTTAAGCAGCTAATCATTAAATGTGGGGTTAGGATTGAGGCTTAGGGTTAGATCATCATTCCTCTCGGCTTTGGATTGAATTAAACTTGAAGTTGATTATAATTAAAGTTCCCAGCTACTGAGATGAATCAGAATGCTTACAATTGAGGCTGTTTATTTGCATTACCTCGAGTCAAATTAACCCGTGTTTGTGCCCGCATTAGGGAAATTATAAAATGCAGCGCCAGTAGACTTTCAAGCTCTGGGGAACGCCGGTTGACCTAAAAATGTGTTTGCCTAATTCTATCAAGGACTGGAGATGCGGTGCAAAAACATTCATCTTTGTTTTAAAGTCATGGAAAAGAGCTAAAGAGTTAAAGAAGGAAAAAATGGTGGCAGAAGGACAGAGAGCAGCAGCTGTGTGTGGGAGGATCAGCGTAGTGAGCAGAGGAGGAGGAATAAAGCTTTGACGGACAACAGAGACCCAAACGCTCCGTTGCACTGACCGTATCTGTGCTCATTAAATTGTGCTGAATGCTGCAAAGTGTCTGCAGGAGCGCTCTGGTATGTACAAGTCCAAATGGGATTTCATGTATAGAAAAAAACTATTAAATATATAACAAGTCAGAGAACAACAACTGAACATGCTCCAGCCGAATGTGACTGTTAGAATGTTCCCTTCAGTGAAATCGCTCAATACCTGGCACTTATTATGGTCTGTTGATATCGAAAATGTCATCCTTCATCTCCATCGTCGTCATGTTTTTTCTTCTCACCGCCATACTGACCACTCGGCGTACAAATCGGCAAATAGACGTAATTATTGGAGCTTTTTGGCTTCACTTGACAAGATGTGATCGTTGGACGTCAAAACCGTAACAAGGCTTCCTAAGAATAAATTGTTGAATGCGGCACAAATTAATTAAAAGAATGTAATAAAAATCTCAAAGTGCCGACGTTGTTCGGACGCGTGGCAGGATGAGTCGAGCACCTCAGGTAGTTCAACGGCAGCTATTTCAAACCGTGATGTGTGTGTCAGGATGTGAGGATTTGAAACTACAAGGGGGGGGTTTAGGCATCGAGGGAAAGTAAAGGCAGGAAATAGTAGAGTGGGGTTGGAGAATCAGAAAACCTCCAAGATCCCACCTGCATGTGTTTCGCACTGAAAAGCTCGACACCTCAGAGACGTCGATTGTGATGAGATTTGACAGGAAATGACAAGCATGGCAGCGTTTGGAAGTTAGACTTGTATAGAAATGTGTGTGCTCATGATTCAGACGCTGTCTTCTTCCTGAAGAACCATACTGTGTATGCAGTGCACACACACACACACACACACACACTCTCTCTCTGTTGGAGAAGTGCTTTTTCCACTTAGCCACACAAAAATAAGTTGGCCATGCCAACTCAGATCAGAGGCAGTTGGTCCCAAACCCGCAACAGTGACACGAGGACTCCATCACACGCCATTATACCTGCACCCAGAGGTGGAGGCAAGTGAGACAGGAAGACGAAGAGTTGGTGAGTGACAGAGACGCAGTGAAGGATTGGAGATGGATGACGAGGGAAACTGAAAGGAAGGAAAATCATTGCTGATGTACGCCGGCTGTCAGAAGCCCGGGAGACGCTTCTAATTGTGCTTTCAGTGAGGGATAAGATAAGACTTTGTTCCTCTCACATTGGAGAAATTCACAGATATGGTCTTATAGTGGGTACTCAGAGGCGACAGTTTAGTTTACAATATTTATTCACAAAAAAAAAAAATATCCAGTACTCTAACCTGAAATCCATCTCAGTAAATAAATACAGATGATGATCCCCTTTCATTTTTGCAGTTCAAGTCAAGGTGGGTGGTTTTGGTCCTTTGTTTTTCTGCTCCAACAGCAGTATAAGTATCTGGACTCTCTACAGTCACTGAAGAAGCCTCTTGGTGAAACGTCTTTGATCCAACTTGGAAAAAGTCCAGTTGATTCTTCCCATTTTGTTCTTTGTGATTTTCCTCGACCTGGATGACTGAGAACCGACAAACTTATATAAGTGGTGTACCTAAGTATTGATATGTGACCATACCTCATCATTCTATATTTAGCTCGAGTAGAGCCTAAACCCAGTTCCCGTCTTCCATCTAGGTGCAGCTCGACTGCCAGCACAGAGCCTATACGGGGATTCCAGCTGGAATGTCGGTGCTGAAAATAAACTCACTGAAATAATATGTTGCAGTGTCAGGATTGTTAAACTCGCCCGTTTCAGTCTGGCAGGAGATATGATGTGGTGAAACCTTCATCAGAGCAGATCCTCCTGTCGTTCACGAGAAGGATGCTCATTCTGTGTCGTCCTTGGCCTGAAATGCTCAGTGTGCCCCTTTTGAAATGAAAGCACCGAATAGATCCTCGTGTTTTTCCCTCGGGCTTGACTTTCATGATGCTGGTTCTGGCTGGTTATGATCATGCAGCATTTGGTTCTTAATCCGAAGTTCTAAGCCTGACTATTTCTTTTGAGTATTTACAAAGTTTGCTCAATTTTAAACATGGAATTTTCAAACTTCACTCATTCTATGCACTAAAAATGGCTGATTCTCCTGTGTGCGTCTGTCTCGGAGCAGAGACGTGAAGGAGGGTGTTTTCGTGGAATGGAACAACTTGTTCGCCAGTCAGACGCCCGACTTTTCGGGTCATGCTGCAACTGATGGTTATTGCGTGGTGAATTGCGTGGAGGAAAGCAATCCTCCAGATTTTTGGGGTTTTGAGTGACGGTGGGAAAGCAATGCAGCAATCTTCCATCTGATCATCCCGGTCATTCTTTCATTTTGTCTTTCTTTTTTCTTCCTCTCCCCCTCTCACTCAGATCTGTTTTGTAAGTTTGGACCCTCAGAAAACAGACTGTCGTGATGACAAAAGCATCAAGGTGAGCGGACTTCACAGACATTCCCTGTTTTCTTTCTCGGCCTATTTTCATTTGCCAGGAACTCTGCTTATTGTCTTCACATAAATATGGGTTCAGTCGCCATTGATTCAAAATCATTCAAATCATAGTTTAGTTAGGAATAATTTCACAGCTTTTTGCAGCTGGCGGTGGCAGCAAAGGGGGAGCAATAATCATTCCACCTAGCTCAGGAATTCTTATGGGAAGGAATTCCTTATTTTGTGTCAGACTTGGAGAAACAGAGAGGCCATGTTCTGTTTTGAAAATCTTTTCCTTTGTCTGTGCTTGGCATGCATCCTGCAGAAATTGGTGTCCGTGTCTCCAGACCTGCCGAAGCTTGTTGAATTGCTGACTGTCCACCAGCCGAGAGAAAATGAGATCCTGTTGCTCGGTGGCCTGGATGCTTCAGACATTTGTCAAACACACCCGCACTCCCCTTCTCAGGTGAGTTTGCAGCGGTGTCTTCAAAGTATTTTCCTCCTTTTGAATAAACTGGCTTGGACTGCCAGAGTGCAAGCTGCTCTTTCATGGCACATGACTTTTGTGATTGCTTTTTGAGCCTTTTGTCCTGCTAAGTGCATTAATTTTTATCTAGTAAGTCCGCGGAGCTTAATCCAATGGAGATACTTCTCCATCTTCCGGGGCATAGAATTACATTTTAGACAGAAATACAATATATTTGCACGTTATTCAAACACAAACGGGTACAGGACAATGATGACTTCAAGAAAAAAACCTTTTTATATTTCAGAATCTAGTCAAACATAAACCACACACACTTTGTACTTTTTGGGTGTTTATTTTATCCATTGATTGTAGTTATAGATTTATAAAGCTCACTAAATGTTATTGCTTAAAGCTACTGTTGGAATCAATACTGCTTGGAGGAGTCTGCACAGACAATTAACCTCATGAAAAGGTCCAGTGATTTAACAGTATCTCAGTTAAAAGCATCAGAGCTGTGTGAACTTACCGGCCCTGAAGTTTTAAAGTGTTAATATTATTTATCTTGTAATTTGTGACTCCATGTATATTGTCCTGTGTGTGTGTGTGTGTGTGCATGCATAATTGGTATCTGTACATGTTCCATTCAGGGTGGGGAGCAGCAGAGAAGCACTGGAGTTTGCCTGATTCCGTATTCAGGGCAGAAATGCTTCGCCCAACCAAACAGCATCATCTTTGATATCAACAAGTTCCTCGTTGGCCTGCAATGGGGAAAGGAACAGCAGCTTCATCAGGGCCGAGCACCGGGGCAGCGGCTCGACGATGACACCAATCGGTCCATTTCTTCCATTGAAGAGGATTTCCTGACTGCCTCGGAACACCTTGGTGACGACATTGTGGATGGTGGTCTCAGGAACGGTGAGTCAATTACCTCGTTGGCGGGTTGGCTGTGGTTGCGTGTTTGTTGCTGTGATATATCCAATATTGTTATTTGGATGAGATGTGGATTTGATGTTGATCCAAATGGGTTTCTCAATATTGATTACCATATTCATTTTCTCCTGAATTATAAAACACTATAACCGTGTACTATAACTCTTTTTATTATTTTGTATTGTGTTATAAATATTCATTTTCAAAACTCCTGCTGCAACAAAATTCAGTTGACATTGGTTTCAAAAACAAATATATATATATATATTGTGTGTAATTAAACCCTTTACTTCATCCTGGGCATTCAGTAGTTGTTACTACGCCAATGCAAGTAATTTTTTAGATCGAAATAATTATCTGTATTTTATTCCTTGGGAAAATTGGAACAAACAAGCTTTAATATTCAATAAAGGGTAAAACAGGATAACGTTCTGTTTCTGCTGCTGTGACACTTTGAAAACTGATGCCGTCTTTTCTAATCAGTGTGTATATTTGTCATTCCTTGTCTTTGTTTGTTCACAGAAGTAGAGATCGGTGTCCTGGCAGAGGCAGTGCAGAAACGCCGTGTTAGACTTTCATGTCAGAGGGGACAGCTGGACAATCAGAACAGGGATGATGCCGAGGTGAAAAAGGACAGGCATCAGCAGGCAAACCTCCACAGTAAGGAATCGGCTGGGGATTACGCCACCAATCTGGCTGAATCGGTACTACAAGATGCCTTCATACGTCTCTCTCAAGACGAAAGCTCTTTTGTTTCCGAGGCAGCTGTCAGTGTGTCCCTCTCTCGCTGCTCTTCCAACTCAACCGGTCTTTCAAGGACCAGCGAGCCTTCCCAACAGCGAACCTGCTCTTTTGAACTTCCCAAAATTGTTATAGTGCAAAGTCCAGACAGTTCTGAAGGGGCTGTAGAATGGCCTGAGACTCCGGTCCTTCATGTCCCTGACCATGATATAAATGCCAATACCAGAGAGGTGCCAGAAGACGGGACGCAGGCCCATGTTCCTCAACACAATGGAGTGCACCCAACCAAACATGTAGAGGTGGCATTGGCCTGTGCTGCAAATGTCATTGGCACCATTACTGCTCCACATCTGACAGAACAGATTGCCATGGAATCAGCTTCAGAAGAAGAAATGGAGGAGGAGACGCGAGACTCCGAGGAGAGGGGCGACTACTCCTTCTCATCAGCCATGTGTGGTATGGCCCAGGTGGCCGGTGCCGTAGCAGCTGTGGAGCTAACGGAGGAGACGGGGGAGTGCTGTGATTCGGACATAGATTCCTCAGAGGTGTACACAGCATCCCGCGGTTTAATGTCTGCTGCCGAGGCTTCAACAGCCTTCACACTGCACTGCAGTGTCGCAGAGGGTACCAGTGTCGAAGCATTTCGTGCTAACATTGCCGAGGTCCTACACCGGAAAGCAGCAGAGGTGCTGACTCAGCCACAAGGCTACAAAAGCGTAGCGCAACTGCTAGAGGCCACGCATAACAAGATAGTTGATGGTATCACTTGTTCAAAGAAATCTTACATGGATGAGAGAGAGGTGGATGACTTAATAAATGAGGTGGCAGACAGCTTGTTCAAGCATGCTTTGGTAAAAGCCAAAAAGAAACAAGAACTGGAGGGTACAGGAAAAGAGGCAGCTAACCTGCAGGACTCCCTGCAGGACAGTGTCAACAATTTGCTGTTTGATGTCCTTTGCGTGACACAGAAGAAAATCAGTCACATCTCTGAATGCGATCAGGAGTCATTCGAAACACAAGAGGATGATATTTGTGCTACAGAGCACAAGAATCAGTTAAGTCAATTACAGTACTTCACCGGCCATAGCCGGTCCACGAACAATGAGAACAACGGCAGCGTGCCATACTCTACGGATAGGGTTCCCGTTGTTCCCGGGGTGAAGGAGAGACCTGAGGAACATTATGTCATAGCACCCTCCTGCATAGCACACAGTAAAGAGCAACAACAGCTCTCGTCTTGTAGACAAACTCGGTCTAAATTTATCTCGTCTACCAAGGACTTCTCTGAGCACCAGCAGATCACTGGCACCATGAAAGATCACTGGAGTGAAAATCCCATTCATGGCACTGAGAAGAGAGGGCGACTCATGACGGGCAGTGACAGCAGGCAGGCTTCCCTCACGCCCCAATCCTCACTCAACTCTTGCAGTTCACTGCTCTACTTGAGAATGGACTCTGAGTCTCGGACGCCTATTACATGCTATGCTGATGATCTGGCCGCCACAGTGGTGTCTATGGCTACCGAGCTAGCAGCCATCTGTCTGGAAAACTCGACCGGGAAGCAACCCTGGTTCTGTGCCCTCAATGGGATGTCAAACGATGGCCTAGAAAGCTACTTTATCCCTGCTTGCCGCGCGGTTCACAGGAGAAAAGAGGGGCAGAACAGCAATTCTGCCTCCAAAAAACATCGGGCGCCACGTCTCAGTGAGATCAAGAGGAAAACCGAGGAGCAGCCAGAGCTGATGGAGAGGCTGGTGAACCGGGTAGTGGATGAATCGGTCAACCTTGATGAACCACAGGACCCATTTGCCCTCTTTGCTTCTGAAGTTACCGCCCGGATCATGAACTGCCCTGAGTTTAACGTGGTGGATACGTCAAAAACAGGCCAGCCACGGAGCAGGTTGCAGTGTGAGAGGTGGAGTCGTGGGAAGGCTTCTAGTTATGAGAGCATTCCAGAAGAAGATGCCGACTCATCAGGCACACCCAACACCCTGGGTCCTGGCAGTCGGCTAGGTCAGAACCTGAGCCGTGGCAGCTCGATCTCAAAGCAGTCGAGCTGCGAGAGCATCACAGATGAGTTCTCACGGTTCATGGTAAACCAGATGGAGACTGAGGGCAGGGGCTTCGACCTGCTGTTGGACTACTATGCAGGAAAAAATGCCAGCAGCATTCTGGCTGCAGCCGTGCAACAGGCTGCAACTAAAAAAAATGGTCACCTTAATGTCAGGACGTCCTCCTGCCTGTCTAAACAGTCTAGCACAGAAAGCATCACAGAGGAGTTTTATAGGTTCATGCTTCGGGACATGGATAAGGAAAACAAGGAGTATGGCATTGCCAAGACTAAAGAGTGGAGCAACAGCCTCTTCCCCCCTTCCCTCAGAACACCCTTCTGCGTACGACAGTCGTCTGTCCCAGACCGTCGCTCTTCAGACTCGCGACTAACTGTCAACTCGCCCATTAAAGCAAATTCGTTTGATGGATTTGCTCGCAGCATGCATGGAGACGTGCTAAATATCTTCCCCACCAACTCGGTGTCAGCGACGGGACTGTGCAAGTCTGACTCCTGCCTTTATCAAAGGGGCAAGATGGATCAGATTACTGATATGCTAATTCACGAGACCTGGTCAAGTTCGATTGAGTCCTTGATGAGAAAGAATAAGATCATTGCTGATCCAGGGGACAGCATTGATCTGGAGGCCGCAGGGGAATCTCAGCCTCATGTGCAACAGTTTGCTAATCGCCTGGCTGCCGACATCGTAGACATTGGCAAGTCTGCACTGGGAGGCCAACAAGATATAGTTGGGGGCACATCCGGGCCACTCCCTCAGCCACGTATGCCAGTTGGTGAAAGAAGAAGGGGATTCAAACAGTCTCACTTAAGTTGTGCTCGAACAAGGTCCAGCCAGGAGCAACCTGGCACCAGAGTAGGATCTAGGACTAGCGAGAGCGGCACACCTTGCACAAGTGGTCCCAGAGATGTGCCGCTGATCCACATTGAGGGAGATCAGAAGGATAAAGAGGCCACTTCAAACCCTGAGAGGACAGGAGGAGGACCTCGGGACATGCCTTTACACATGTCCGCTACCAAGCGCACAGAAAGAGCAGCAGCCATCAGCAGCAGGTATTTCACTGCTCACAGTCCTTTCGTGTGAAAGTCAGACCCCTCTTTCAGGCACCATGGTTTGTGTAATCCAGCAGCAGAATAATGAGGGTATATTGTAAGGAAGAGAATCGTCTGTCTGACCAGATTGAGAGTGACAAAGCAGAACATTAATATTTTATGGTAAAAAAAATAAAATTATAATTGTCAAAGAAAATCATCAGCACATGATGTTCATGCCCTGTCCAATCATACAACTTTATTTTTAGAGTTTGATCAAAGACATGCCATTCGCTGGGAAAACTCATCTATTTTAGCAGCGTTAGGCGCTTGATAAGCCTTTAATGAGGCTGTGACTCATTGTCTGAGAGTGTGTGGAAAGCTTTGAGTGGCTTCACCCCCCCCCGCCCCATGTGGGGCTGTTTTACTCACCTTGAGTAACACTTGCTAAAAATAAAACCAGAAACGCATCGTAGAAGTTATGTGGCAGAAGTTTAGCTTAGTCGGAGCGTGTGATCATCTTTTCTCTTCTTTCTTAAAATCGGATTGACGGTCTAGCAGCTGAAGACGAGGGCTATAATTTCAAGTGTCTGACTGGCCTTTCAGAGCCAAGGCAGTACTGAACTCTTGAACTCTCCAAGAAGACATTTTAGTGGCTCATCTGTCCGTAATGAAGACTAGAGCAGTTTGCACTGCATCTCATTGTCAAACCAAATGAGCCCTCCAGAAATGCATAAGTGGAAAGGGCAACAGTTATATATAGAGGGATGTGAGAACATAATCTCCAGATGTGGGGGGGAATCAGTTGTGATATGCTTGACTTTTATTGAGCAATACTATATTTATTAAGTAATACTTTGTTTAAAGGTGAATGCACCGGCCACAAGTGGAGTCTGCATGACAACACGTGTAATCCAGGGACAAGTGGAGTGCATCTGCTTGTCCCCAGTGAAAGAGTGAAGCTCAGTCACTTGCCTCGTCGCTAAAACCTGATTTCCCTCTTGAATTGTCGAGGATGACAGCTCCCAGTCATCTGGTTGTGGCTTAATTTAATCAGGCTCCTTCAGGAATTAAGTTTACCGATGCGTTAAAAGCATTGAATTAGCTTTCTTATGTGGTGCATAGTCATTGCAAGATCCAAAAGCTTGACGTTCATAGGACATTATTGTAGATGTGTAATTCTTAGAGCATGAATAGCAAATAGGGAATGTGGCAACAACAAAAAAACACACGCATTGCAGCAGACATTTGTGCGCAAGTAGCCGATGGTCTTTCCCACCATCTTGCAATTTGCTCTCCCCAGCAGTAAGAGGGACAGGCCAGCTTCGGCGGTGGCTGCAGCAGTGAGGTGGGACAAGCGTTCTATGAGTGCTAGCAGTGAAGAGAGCATGGGGAGCTGGTCCCATATAACCCCCGAGGACGAGACCAGTAGTTTTATCCAGCTGAGCGAGGGGTCAGTAACTGTTGCTCCTTGATACTGCTGCTCCCACCCTCACCCCACTCCCATTGGCCCATTGCTGACACTTGTTTTCTCCTGTGCCAATGCTAATTTACCTTCCTGATGCTGCAATATCCATGTCTGCTAAGGACGGTGTATGAAAGAGAATGGATATTCGTTCATTTTGGCCACGCCACACCATCTTCTTCACCGCATATCCTGGAGCGACTGCTCCGTGCTTTAAGTTTGCCAGCAGAACAAAATAGCCTGCAGCTTTGCATTAAGAATAACTTTCCTGTGATTACAGACCAAATTGTATCGCAAGCACTGAAGTAAGCATTACAAACTGCACACTTAAAAATATTTCTAAAGACACTGATTAAAAAACGAAAAGGGGAAGCTGGAAGGCTAAATGAGATCAAAGTGGAAATTATAGACTTGCGTTTTGCTTAATTAAATAAGCAATAGAATTTGTCTGCACCACCATAACACTTGCTGCTCTTTGCAATCTCTCCATCTGCTTGCTTAACGCCGCCTAATTTTACAATCTGCCAGCCCAGCCTTGTCCCACCCTACCTGCCTCGAATTCCTTCAGATCTCATATTCATATTCAGACGGGCTTGCTGCTGGACCCAAATAAACAAGTTCCTTTCTCCCTCACGTTGAGTGTCCGACTCTGCTGCAGCTTCTATTTATATGTTAATCGCAGCTAATGAGCAACATGGCCTGCATCGCTGCGCCTGGTTGTTGTTCTCTTCACAAGCCAGCGGTCATGTTGGATGTCTTGAGGCGACATGCGGATGACACTCTCTCTTGTTTTATTTATTGGTTAACAGGAATGGAACCAGCAGTGCATCCAGCCTAGGCCTGGCAGACCAAGATGCATTTTATGATGTGCCTACTCAGAGCACAGTTGTTAGGTAACTGTCAATGTCTAAGGCCGGTTCTGTAATATTTGTTGTTTAATTCTGACACTCATAATGACTATTCACATGACAGAGAGTCTGCAGGTTATCTGTTACTTTATTGTATTTTCTCACCCTGTTCGCACTCATGCATGTCAGATCATAGCTAATCGCATGTTCCATTGTCAATCTAGCACAGAGTAATGCTCTTTTTCAAGGGGATAAAAGTATCTACTTGATCTGTCTCAACTGAAAATTTAAAGCACAGGATAACTGATTGATATTCACACTTGCGTCAAAGGAATGGCAAGTAATAACTATCATTTTGGATGATGTGCTTCACTTTATTGAGGTAAATTAGACGTAATCGTCAGGCACATAACTCTTGAGACACAAGCTTGCTACGGCATTGATTTTCTCATCTAAAGTATGACTGAATGAATTTTCCAAAACTCTGCTATTGACACTTTTCTTCTCCTCCTCACAGCGAGGAGACTGAGAAAGGCCATCTGGCAGGAACCAAGGAAAGTGTCTTTGGTAAGTGTAGTAATTTATTCTTGTGTCATCTCAATGTTATCAGCCTTTTAATAATTCACCTCCTCTGTCAGCTTTAGCATGTCTTCGCTCACCTCTTGAGTGACTGGAGGTACAGCTTGTGCTGGGTCTGTATAAATAATCCCTCAAATGGAGGCGCTTGAATAGAATTCTGCTCGCTGAAATAAGGTCGGTCAGGAAGATGGAAGGAATTAATGAATGAGGAAAATGAGACTGAACAAGGGGTAGTGGAGGCACCTGTTGTGGACCAGGAAATGACCAAGATTAGCACGAGTGAAGTTAGAAAGGTAATGAAGAGGATGAAGAATGAGAAGGCAGTTGGCCCGTATGACATTCCTCTGGAGGTATGGAAGTGTCTAGGAGAGGTAGCCGTAGGAAAAGACAAAGGTACAGTAGTAGATCGATTTTAGAGTAAGTTGATTTTTAATGACTTCCGCAACAAATAGAAATTATCTCAAAGCAGAACTCGGCACAGGATAGTTGTATTTTGCAAAAGTGCTGACTTAAACTGAATGTCTAGTTTGACTAGGAGAACATCGTTAGTCTTTATGGTATACTGAAGTGTTGCCCTCTTGCATCATCCTTGATTTTTCAGAAAGCAATTCACCGAGGACGTCAGGTGGCAGTGGCAACCTCAGGGCGTTGTTGGTGGCGAACTGTGACCTTGAGCCGGAGTGCGTGAACTCCGAGCTGAGGGTGGCCCTCCAGTGGATTGCTGCCTCTGAGCTCGGCCTTCCTGCCCTCTACTTCAGGAAATCCAAGCAGAAGAGGATTGCAAAGGTGAGCACAGCTATAAAATAAGGAAACGGGGAAGAATTCTGCCAGACGTGTTTCAATACGTGATGACAGAATAATGCAAACTACGCACGATTGACTGGATGGTTTAATCTAGCAGTTTTTGGGTTGGTAATGACCCGAAAAAACCAAAATATTAGTGTAGAAACATGGTGAAAAGTGATTTGTTTTTCATAATATTTCCCCTTTCAGTATTTATTATGTTCTCGGAATCTCTTTTGGAACAACAACCTACTGCAAATTGCCCGGCAGTTGGATTCATTGCGAGTGTCTTCTTTCAGTTCCAGAGGGTGGTCCACATGATGTCTCAGAAGGTGTGGAGGATTGCAGACTTGTTCAGCGCCGTGGTTCAGTTCTGCAAGCTTCATGAGAGGGGGGAGGGGGAGGAGGAGGAGGAGGAGCGCCGGCCGCTGTCCAGCCTGTTTGATTGGCTGTTGGAGATCCTGTGAGGCGGACTGGTTTCCTCATAGCCCAAGCAAACGCATGCATGCAAGCTCACACCTTCCCTCGCATCCCGTTTCATCGAACCAGATGTCTCCGGTTGAAAGCTAAAAGCACAACGACGTGGATCAGCTTACTTAAGCTTTTGACTCATCGGTCTGTCCATGGATGTCTTTGTGTTTTCTTTTCCATTTGCAGCCGTCCCTTTAACAAAAGCATTTTCAATTTTGGATCAACTTTAATGGTAATGCACACCGACACAGAACCAACTTTAGGCGTGCGGGTTTGGACGTTCCTGATGGAAATGAGCAAGCCTTCAAGAAATTAAGTCGGCAGGTTTTAACTGCTCCAGATATACTGAAATGTGTTTATGTAAGGAAATGTAAACCTTAAAAGTGCACATTTGCTTTAAGTGAGTGAAATGCCCATTTCTTGGTTGTTTTTTTGGCCCACACAACACCTTAGTTGTGACCTTGAAATTCAGTGTGTTATCTTGTTGATGTTACGTGAGAACTGATTAACTGGGATGGCAGTGATGTTTATACTGTAGATTTGGAACTGCTGCAGCTTGGAGGAGTGAACTGCTCTCTTTAGCTTTTACTATATCAGGAAGACAGATTCTGGTTTGTCATGTTGAGTATTTAGTCTGTTTATTTAGTGGTCTCTAGTGGTTCACCGGCATTGGCAGGGAAAGCACACTTTCTGTCAGTAGATCTGAATGTATTCATCTTTTGACTTCAATAAATTTCTGTGACGTGGAATACGGGCAGTCTGATCATTCGTGAAATTCAGCTGAAATGCACGTCTTTATTCAAATCAGGCTGCCTGTGGAACGGACCTGGGTCGATTTACCATTCCTGGTTCCTCTTCCTTGTGCTCTAACATAGATCTATGTTACCATGCCCTCTACTGGTCACATAATATATCACAGTTACACTTCATATCACTACCCCCGCTCCGGCCCACTCCACCCAGGTGCTCCCTGCTCGACTCCGCCCAGGCCCGTCCCACTACCGAAGCTCCACCCCACTCCCGCAGTGGGATTTGAACCCAGTGCCTCTGGCCGATGCTACCAACTACGCCACTGTGTTATTGAGGAAACTGTAGGTATTACCGTGCCTGTCAATAAGTTGATATGTCAGACCCCCGGAGCGGGGGTGTAGTGGATAACATTGTTGACTCACAGCTAGTGGGTACTGGTTTCTCATCCCAGTGGGGCACCAAACAGTTGGGTTCTAGTGTGATTCATATTATATTTGCCTTGCTTGTTGCTTTTGCTGTGGGTTTTCGTTTTGTCAGTTTGCATGTGTTGTGCAGAAACTTCTCTTTTCTTTGAGTAATTCTGTTCAGGCCTCACACCTGATACACAATTATTGGCAGAACGCACCTGTGTCGTTCATCTCGAAATGATGAGGCATCATAAATGAAAAAATGAAACTTTAATGTCGCAGTAGATTTACCATTTCCGAGTTCCTTTTCCTCTAACATAGATGTTACCCTGCCCTCTGCTGGTCACAAAATATATCACAGTTACACTTCACACCGAGACAGCACCTGCTGTCAATCAACCAGGCCAGTGCGGGACCGAGTCTGATCATGTTGAAGCCCAGTCAGGAGGACGGGTGGTGGAGCTGACACGCCTGCTGGGAGTTGACTTGGACGGTCCAGTGATGCTGTTCCAATCGACGAGAAGGATCAAATCGCCGCCTTTGAGCTATGTCACCTCGTAAGTACACCCAGGTTATGTCCTTCAGTCATAAGTCTTTTTGATTTAAATGCTCTTGAGAAGATCTCCTGCTGTGATGAGACGTCTCCTATAGTAGTACCACATAGTTCGGGTTATTCTCACGTGTGCCCACACACAGATGACCTAATATGAGGATTTAGCTACACCTTGTTCTCTGGAAGAGTGTGTTGCATGCCATCAATTGAATCTTCAAAGATTTCCAAGCTCCAGACTTGCTTTAGTGAAAGGTGAATTTAGAGATTCGAACCTCCAACTTCACACCTTACAGCTTCTGGCCATGGGACACGGGGGGCCCCTTGGCAAATGTGTTGTTTTGGAATGTCGAGTTTATCTTCAATCAAAAGGCACCTTGCCTCCCAGGTTCAAGTCGGTCTCACATGGGGCTGGTCCCTCTCCCTCCTTCCTTTTTCTTTGTCCTTATCGTGCCAGTCTGAAGTGATTCCACCTTGTATTATTCAATAATTGTTTACCCAGCCTTAGCTGTATCAGTGCCCTCGCTGCTGATTCCAAAAGGATAGAATCGTGAATTCAAACATCAGTCTTTTAATCAAAGTGTTATATAAACCGGGTGCAAATCAAAAGGTCGAGCCAGCATCTACAGACCAGTGCAGACGCAGCTTGAGCTGATATCCTATCTGAGGTTCCAGCCAATGTGAATTGTTAATGCCAGTATTGGATTACAGTGACCTGATAGCATGCGATGCATGGAACAGTACTCCAGGTGGCTTGGGAGGATTTTTGTTACCTTCAAGTCAAACTGGATTACAGCATTGACCTAAAACATTTTTTGTTTTTACTTATCAAAGGATCAATGAGGAGGTACAGTATCATTCATGCCATTGAATACTGACTGTTTAGTACTGTATTTCATAAGAAACTAATGTGTACATGTAAGGTTCCATCACTGCTGTCCACGAGCTCCAATTATGACATTTCTGTAAATGTAACACAAGTATATGTGTTTGCCAGTGGATGGCTAACAACAGCTGGCCAACTATCAAGTTGTTGTCCTGTTTTTTGTTCAGTGTCAGATTTACAATTTGTAATTTGAATGTCTCTCGAAGTCTCTAGATAGAAAATTGCTGCATTGGAAGACGAGATTAAAAAGAGATTTGGTCGATCTGCAAGCTTTTGTTGGAATGCATCATGGCTCATGATGAATGATTAATGGTGAAATAGTACATCTCCAGGACGAAGCATATGACATATGTAATTGCACAGCTTTATGTTTTTTTACTCCACAATTAATTTCCACAGTGTCCATTAAGTCAGATTCGAGTTCGCAGCAACATTAGTTTATTTTATTTACCCTTTTGATTACGGTTCTAGTTTCAAACTGCAAAGGATATGTGCATTGTTAAACACAAAATCAAATATTAACAGTTTTAACAGGCTAGGCTTCTTACAGTTATGAAAAATAAATAAATAAATTACAGAATGTAATATCAACCTATAATGAAGACAGGGTGACATGGAGAAGGTTTGCTGTGGCGACCCCTTAACCTTGGTAAGATGTGCACAGTTAGAACAAAAAGCAAACGACTCACTATTTTTATAGTTTTTGAATCCAATTCCAAATCTCAACATTTACATTAGATAATGAATTGTTTTGGGAAATAATCATACACATATATTGCCTTTATTTAAAGACTCCTTGATCTTGAGGTTTAGCTCAAATAGAATCGGTAATCTTCATAGGGATTATTGTTAACAGCTCTTGTTTCGTATTCATACCTGTACACCATCCAAACACAAATGCATAATGCGGCTGCATAACGTTTGTCGACTCGTCCAATAGCAGTGAAAAACACTTACAGTCCACAATGTCCTTCCAAAGCTGCTGTTTCCTCAGAGCAGTGCAACTGCATTTCTGTTTGTTTGCTTTTTAGCCCCCAAATATGGAGTCAGTTGCTTGAACAAATGCATCTTTTATCATCTCTCCATCTTGGAAGGACTTCTTGTGCTTAATGATGAAGTGACTCACTCGGCGCGACGCTTCAGTGGCTGCCTTTATTTTTTTTTAGGTCATGCTGTGAGAAAAATAACTGCTTTCTGAGCATTGTGAAAATAGTCTTCCTCCCTTTCAATATGGAAGCATTGAGTTTTTGGTTTCTTACTTTGTCCAGCTCCTCAATTCATTTTATACCCTTTATTTAATATAAAAAACAAATTTGAAGGCTAACTATTTAATTAGCCTACTTGAGTTTTGACACCGGTTGAAAATCCATGTTTCAGAAAAGATGAGATGAGATCAATACTCAGTCAAGTGGCAAATGCCATAGTGAGTATTGATGATTGGTTATATATTTATTATGATTTATACTCATTCTTGATTTCCTGTCCACTCTGTATATCACCCTTGCTCGTCTCCATCCTATCGGCTATCTCTCTCTCCCTTTACCACACTTTGCTCTGGAATCGCTTCTTCTTCTTCTTCTTCTTTGTCCAACAGTAGCCCAGTTTCTGGCAGCCCACTGTTGGACAGCCACACCGGTGGAAGTCATTCGGAGGCCAGGCCCAGACTCTTACTGGTGTATAATGGAAAGTGAATTTGTTTACTCTACACTGCATGAGGACGCAGTAGGTAGCACTGTTGCCTCACAGAAAGATGGTCACAGGTTTTGCACGCTCTCGCTCAGGCTCACGATGCTTTGGCAATTTAGAAACCGTGACAGCACGAGACGAAATGTATTGTGTTTTGTGTGTGGATTTTGTTCCCCCTGCAGGTGTGTGAGGCGAGTGCTCTCCAGCAGGCGTCACTCTCTGTGGATAATACTCATCCTGGTTGTGGCCTATATTGCTATTCAGAACTTTCTTGTCCACCAGGCCAGGTGAGGTAACACTCAACTAAACCAAAGTCACAATAACTACAAAATATGGATTTCCTTTTTTCATTTATTACCTACATTTGTCAATTGAACACACACTTAGATACCACTAGTACTGAAATAAATTAATTCTGAGAATATCCATAATATATAAAAAAAAAACATTATACCCTCAAAAAAAATGCATATGCAAAGCAGCATGGAAGAGAAAAAAGTAAAGTATCCATATCGAGAGGCAAGGGTGAGTGCCAAAATCAAATACTGACAAGAACTGAAACACCCTGGACAAGCCGCCAGTTCATCACAGGGCCACACACACATAGACAATCATTCACACACACACACACACATATCAACAATTTAGTGTAAATTCACCTAATTTGCATGTTTTTGGTGGTGGGAGGAACCCGGAGAACCCACTCAGACATGGGGAGAACATGCAAACACTTCACAGAAAGGCTGCATGTCAGATTCGAGCCTGTGACCGTCTTGCTGTGAGGCAGCAGCGCTAACCACTGCACCACCAAGACGCATTTTGAAACATTTTGATTCATTTTAAGATTTTCAATTGATGGTAGTTTTAGAAATGTGTCATTTTACAGGTGGTAGTGGTGGACATGTAAATCTATCCCTAACTTGCACAACATACAGACGCCTCATTGATTACTGATGTCGTTAGTATTTTGGACAGTATTTTACATATTACTGACTCGGTTTCGTGACTCTTCACAGGAATGACAAGCTGACTCTGACTGAACTCCCACGTCAGATAAAAAAACACCACCTGTTTCCTGCTCTGCAAAATGTCTGGAAAGACTTCCGTTCTGCATTCTTGACAGTCAAGTCAACCATCAAGTCATTACGGACCGCAAGAAATCCAGTTCTCCATCATCAGAAAGAGCGATACAGAAAGCCATCAGATTATACTTGGCCAAGTCACGCTGATACGATTTTCAACCTTGCTACAACCCCTCAGATAGGCACAAACAGTGTTTCATCTGGGAAGTTACTCCTACCAAATCAAAGACCTGCCGGACTGCCAGGTTCTTCGGACCGCCACAGTGCTAGTGAAGCTTTCTTGTCTGCAAGCAGAGACGAAACACTGATCAACACCATCCCTCAATCTAATTTCTTAAACGCTCACTTCAACTCCGCCAAAACCAAAACTTGCCATCGAAAGTCACACATTGTTTTCCTCAAGACACACAAGACAGCAAGCAGCACAATTTTAAATATCCTGTATCGCTATGGTGAAAGATGGAACTTGACCTTTGCCCTCCCCCGGAGCAGACACAGCCAATTTATTTACCCATTTTACTTTGCTTCCCATTTTGTGGAGGGGGTCAGCAGCAGAAGTGAGAAGGACTTCCACATCCTGTGCAATCACATGAGATTTAGAAAATCTGAGGTGAGTTTCAAGATGTTTCCTGAGGTTTCGTGGGCCTAATTTAACAAAACATCGATGAAAGAAGGGGCACTATTTACGCTGCAATGTGACTACAGGGTTGCCGCTTTAAAAGAATCTGCAATTTTCCACTCACGCTACGCAGGGGTGAATAAGCCTCCTGCTTCCTACCTGCGATATGCTGAACTCTGTGCACATCTCGATGTCAGCAACATCCTCAGAGTGCTAAAAGTATCACCATCTCGCTCATTAAAAATAGGCACCAAACTCTATTTTGCAGCAATAGCTCTCCTTCCTGAGCCTAGGGCTAGGCAGAATCAGGAAAGCAGTAGAAAGCTTACCCTCACAAATTAGGTTAGTGCTCCACCTCCAATGTTATTCTTTCAGTACTCTGGGGAAACTGGCAAACACAGAGATGGGATCTGCCCTGTCTGTGTCAAGTTTAATTTTGTATAAGACACATTTTTAAAGAAAGATAGAAAAACACAAGTGTGTTTTCTCTGCTACAACAATACCAAAGTGGTCCCCAATTTTTAAACAACTGATCCTGCTTACAACTGGTCACAAAAGCTTCCTGAAACTCAGCCCCTGGTATTCATGTGGTTCTGCAGTGTTAAGCAATAAAACAAGGACTATGAAGAGACAAGTACTTCACCCACTCCACAAGACACCACAACTACGCCCCCGCAATGGCTCTGGAGGCAAACCAACACGAACCGACACACACAATACTACAAAAAAAATAACAGACACAACCCAAGGGAGGAATGTCCTACAACATCACAAACAAACAGACTCAAATGACCTAAACCTCCGAAAAAGCCTCTTGGATGAGAAGTGAAACGTCTTCAACCAACCTTACAGTAACACTTAAGTATTGATTTGCACATGATCATCATAACCAAATAGACTGAATGGACCCCGTTGGGATCTCCCATTTGTTATACTTTAGCTCAGTTGGCCACAACAAGAAGGAGAAACACCATGGACGAGTATCAACAATATACTTTATTCAACTAAATTAAACCAAATCAAACTGAATGGTATCAGGAAGAGATTTGCTTCAGGCCTTAGGTAAACCAGGAATGACTAGGCTCCCCAGGTGTAACAGGGTCACCAAGTCGCCTACCTGTAGAGAAAGACAGATTAGGGACATGTCAACCTCAAGAGGATTTACGGAATCATGATAGGACATGGATACTGACTGCCACTAAATTACCAATAGGACCTACCTGTATAAGGAAAACACATTTACACTGCAGTATTTTGCATTCATTGTGGTGAGTTAATTTTACAAAATGATAGATCTACACTATCTCTAAATTTCTTTCTATGTTATGTCACAGGTGGCAAAAGTTATGCCTGAGGATAGCTTCTACTTTTCCATCCTGAGACATCCTGTGGCCATGATGGAATCTATTTTTATTTACTACAAGAGCATCCAAGCCTTCCAGACGAGTCACACTCTGGACAACTTCTTAGACAACACCTCAAGACGCTACAACTCTTCAGTGATCAATAACCACTATGCTCACAATTTAATGGCTTTTGACTTTGGGTTTGACAACAATGTTGTAGCTGGTACTGAAGACCTAGAGGAGAGAGCTAGCATGACTATTGCAGCTATTCAGCGAGACTTTCATGTTATTCTTATTTCTGAATACTTTGATGAGTCGATGATCTTGCTCAAGCATGCCCTTTGTTGGTCCTTGGAAGATATGGTGTCCTTTAAGCTTAACAGTCGCAGTCGACAAACCCGTCAAATACTTTTACCAAACACTGCGGAGAAAATCAAGCAATGGAACGCTTTAGATTGGAGGATCTATGTGTATTTTAACACTACCTTCTGGCACAGAGTGGATCGTCAGGTTGGGAAAGATCAGATGAAGAAGGAAGTCTCTCAGCTGAGAGGGCTACGAGCCCAGCTTGCAAGCACCTGCCTGAAAGATGGAGAGGCAGTCGACCCTTCCCAGATAAAAGATGCAGTGCTGAAGCCGTTCCAGTATGGAGCAGCTGTCATCCAGGGCTATAACCTAAACACACACTTAGACAGAGAGACCAAAATGAAATGTCAGAGATTTGTAATCCCAGAACTGCAGTACACAGATCATCTATACATGCAGCAATTCCCTCTGCTTTCTGAAAAGCATAGAAAAGCGAACATAAACAGGTCGTAAGATGCAAATGTTCTAATTTCACATCGTTTCGTTTTGTTAACACATACGGTACAGAAGGCATGAATGAATTTATGAGCGGTAACTGCAAGAGTCATGGAAAGATAATATATAATCAAATTTAAAAAAATGTAATTAAATTAAATTAAAAAAAAAAGTAGTAGTAGATGTTGCATCTATTGTATGCTGCTGTCAGTCTTAATTAAGAAAGTGTTGAGTTTGAACAGCATGGTGTTTGTTCATATTACCTTGCTTTTTGTGACGCTAAAATATTTTCGGTATTCCTGTAGGTGAAACCAGAAGAATTGTAACCTGAAACATTTTGTGACCAAATATATATATTTTTGCAAATAATAAAACAAAAACTGTGGTGAAATTGCATGTCGTACAACTTCCACATGGACACCAACTAGCTGCAGAACATAAGGATCCACTATGGGAAGAAGGCAAAGTGGCAGAGGCATTGTGATGTTTTGTGAAAGGTTCTGCTGGGAAATATTGGCTCATCATGTGAATGTTACTTTGACATGTACTGCCTAACTAGACGTTGTCACAGATCTTCCTTTCATGGAAACAGTATTCCCTGATGGCAGTGGCCTCTTTCAGCAGAATAATTTGAGGATCATAACAGGAAGTTTGAGGTGTTGACTTGGCCTCCAAATTCCAATCAAGTGTTTGTCTATCGACTTGTCTAAGGTATCTAAAGGCTCTGGTTCCCTTTCTGCTTTTGCAGGGTTTGGAAATCACAAGCCCTGCATCATTGGAGTGAGAGTTGAGGGCATGAAGTGGCAGGCACTCTTGGTCCAAAGATCGTACCAATCATGCCATAAGGAGAAGAGTTTTAAATTATATTCCGGATTTAAGAGGGAGAGAGTGTAGAGAGAGATATTTTCTCACACCAGAACAAGTGCAGCAGCATTCTGGGTCAGCTGGAGAGTCTTTAGAGACTTATAATGACAACATTGTCCTTATCTTGTCGGGGCATGTCTCGCGCTCCTTCGGTCCCCTGCACATGTGGACCACTTAGTTTCCCTGGCGATTGGGACCAGCAGGTGGAGTCGTGCACAAGAGCAAGATATGTTACTGCCTGATGTCCAGCCACATGGCAGCGGCAGCACAGAAACTCAGTGTGGACGGTGTAAATCTAATTAGGAGGGGAATGAGCTGCTCGGCGGAGGTCTGCGCTCTCTTCTACTTTTCTAGTTCAAGTTGATTTGCGTGTTCATTCCTGATGCAACCCTCTGCATTTATAAGGGCTTGGGACCAGCTCAAGGGAGAAACGGGCAGCTCCTGCTACCTATGCTACCCATGAGGCTGCATAAACAACCCATCATCATTAATCTTGAATTATTTTATCTGTTCCACTCTGCTTATGTTATATTCCTAAGGAAGCTTATTGCATTCACTGCATATTTTTTTTTCTTTCGGTTTTCCTGAATTTCTTAATTAATGAGATAAAGTATTTCTTTCCTGTTTTTAGCGGTATTTTTTTCTGCGTTTCTGAAATAATTAGATAAATTTATGATAAATAATTTTTTTATGTCTTCAGTGAATGCAATAAGCTTCCGTAATATTCAGTTGAAACATACAAAATATGAAATGTGTTTATCAACCAGCGCTCTGTTACAAATGGCTTCCAATCAACTAAGGTATTAAATGAACGCTTCATTCATGAATGTATTTATTAATTAATGTCGAGTGACAAAATAGGTGTCTGTCGAGTCCTCCATAGGTCGCGCTCGTACCCTTTGCGCGGCCGCGGTCGTCGTCGTGAACGCGCGGACGGAGCCGTGCCAGCAGCAGCGCGCCAGCGAGCAGCAGAGAGAGACTGCGGAGAGGAGCGGGCGGCGCGCTGAACGCTCGGATCTACCTTCTCTTCTGCCTCTGGGTCGAACTTAATCGCCTGGACCTTTTTGAATGAGCGTTTTGTGCAGCATGAGTAGGGTGAGTAGAGCCGCAGTTTAATCTTAGATAAAGGGGGCAAAGTTATGTGCGGCAAAATAAAATGTAAAAAAAAGGAGCGGAACGTGCTTAGCCAGTCGATTATGCGTTGTCTCTCCCCCCCCATTAACCGCAACGTGGGACAATGTGGGTGTCCTTTAAATACGTATCGTTACCCGCTGGTGAAATGCGAGGCCTGTGGTTCTGATGGAGGAGGGAGAACAGTTGATGCAGCAGGGCTGCAGGGCTCCAGCCTCAATTACATGTGGCAACGAGGAGTCCGACCAGCGCTGCAGCCATTCGGGCGGAATTCCTTTTGTGGTTTACATAAAACACATTTTTTTTACAACGTGCATAATTGTCTGGCGTTTGACATTTTATGCTTTGATGTAAATGTTAAGCTTCAGTCATCATGTCATGAATATATGGTGAACAGCTGTCCCAATCTGTTACGCATCATATTCAACTTCAGCATCTGTTTTTTGAAATATTAAAAACTAAATAAAAAATATGTCACTGGCCTGGTCTGCTCCTCTAATAAATTAATTTCACGAGGCTGCAGCCTGCAGGCAGTCCAACCACTGTTAGTTATGATGCTTTGAAGGTGAAATAAAAGAAATAAATATCGCATTTCATTGGCTGGAAGCGCCTCTAAATAAATACTTTGTAGTAAATGTAACTCCAGACCAATCTTTAAGATGCATGTGGCTGTTGATGCACACATACAGATGGAAATAGCAGCTGGGACTGGTCTGAAGTTTCTTGCTGGTGGTATTCACTATAAATGTCCATGTTCACAGTAGGTGTGTGGGTTTGTATGGATGATCCAGATGATTCTTGGCTGTTTTGAGATATTGAAGTGCTGGATTAGGTATATGAAGCGATCTCTGGTTATGGCAGAAATCAAAAAAGAAAATGTAGGATTGTTAGCCCATTCCTCCGCTTACCGGTAACTAAGGCCTTATTTTACATGCCTGTGAATGACTTGGTGACATTTAAATCAAAATCCGGTATGAATCAGATTTTTTTGTGTGCAGTTACATGTAGCCTCGATCACTGAAGGAAAATGTGCAGACGAACTGCTGTCTACATTGGCTGATCTATGCCAAGCACAGTGACCTCCACATGGAACAGAACTAGGGGTATAGGAGATAGAGGACCCCCCCCCCCCCCCTGCCTTCTTGCCCCACCCTCCTTCCCCGTGTGATTTCCAACCCCCCCACCTCCTTTATATTCCCTTGCTCTGGGATCCTGAGAGTTTTGTGAATGTCCGTTCATGCTGAATGCCAACACTCTTCAGCCTCCACTGTGTGTGAGAAAAAAAAGTGAGAGGGGGGGAGAAAGCTGAGGAAATGGCTCCCCCTCATCATCCATGCAGGAGGTTGCCTATTACTGGGGATTCTTCACTGCTTGTGCATGGGGGGGGGGGGGGAGTGTGAACGGGCCTGCTGTTGTTCTCAGCGACTCCTGGAATGCTACTGAATAGTGTTTGAGTTAGGCCTGATGCCCAGCAGTATCGCCTGTCTTCATTGTTCTCATCTTTGTAAGGTATTCTCTTGCTCTCGCCTGCATGTTCAGCCTGGCCTCATCACCACTGTACCCACCGATCAGGACAGACTGACAACAGATCTGAATTATATCAACCTATTGTTCTTAAACATCCAATATTTTACTCCATGTGTGGCCCTGTGGTTCCCAAAATATGTCTGTGACATTTTTGCATAGAACACCACTCTGTTCATGTACTATAGAATACCTTGCATGCCCTCTGTTTCAGCCCCCTGGTCTTGCATGTCTATTTATGTCTGTGGCGTAAAATACAAATGAGTTCAGGCTAGCTGCACTCCTTTTCAGACTTTGATGTGCCGTGTACTTGCTGCTGTTTTGCTCCATATGTATCAGAATCAGAAGTAGTTTAATGTCAATGAGGGTTCACAGAGTAGGAATTTTTGTCGGTGAAGTCGTGCAACATGTAACAGTAATGACAATAATAGATGCTAACTACAACGCTATGCTACAGGTAGCGTATGTATATGTATATATGTATGTATGTATTAGGGGTGTAACGGTACGCTAAAATGTCGGGGTATACCCCGTTTTTCGCCTGTAGCCAGCTGGGACAGGCTCCAGCAAGACCGGCGACCCGCAAGGTGGATAAGCGGTCGCAGACGAGTCGAATGAGGTAATCTAGTCTCCAAGAAAATGGACGGATGGCTGTCCCCGGAAAGAACTGAGCTCAGACACGTGGTGTAGGACTCAAGCCTTGGTACATGATGTGCAGTGTCTACAAGGAAAGTAATTTATTTTCTTATTTCCTGTATGTTTTTTCATTATTCAAAATGCCAGTATTCATTCTCCATAATGTGCCCCTTGGTCTGTTATTTAAGTGTACAGTATTGTCAGGTGAATCACAATGTGATCCGATATATCTGCTATTCCCATTGTGCACTCCTTCACCCTATGTTATATTCAGCAAGAAATAATCAGTTTTGGAGTAGCGTCTCTCCCTCACACATTCAAACCCACAGAGTGAGCATCGTAGAGGAGACTGCACCCAACACTCACACGCTGTATATTCAGTCGGAGAACAGTCACTCCTCTCCCTACTGTATCGCATTGCAGCAGCATCAGCAAGAAGTGCATATGGAAGTTGGGTCTGTAGAGGATGCACAGGACGTACAGAAGCATTTAGTTATTGATGGATGGACCATTTATTGTAGGACGGATCCAATTATGTACATAACGGAAACATGAAAGGGTCTTTCAAGGACTTCCTCTTTCAGGCTGTGGTAACATTATGTTACTCTGCGCAGGCCGGTCAAGTTCTTCCACACAAATCCCACATCCATTACTTTATGGACCTTGCTTTGTGCGCTGGTGCACAGTCATGTTGGAGCGGGAATGGGCCATCTCCAAACTGTTCCCACAAAGTTTGGAGCATGAAATTGTCCAAAATGTCTTGGTATGCTGAAGCATTAAGAGTTCCTTTCACTGGAACTAAAGGGGCCGAGCACAGCTCCTGAAGAACGATCCCGCACCATAATCCCCTTTCCACTAAATTTTACACAATGCTGTCTGACAAGTGCCGTTCTCCTGGCAACCACCAAACCCAGACTCGTCCATCGGATTGCCAGACGGAGAAGTGTGATTCGTCACTCCAGAGAACACGTCTCCACTGCTCTAGAGTCCAGTGGCGGCGTCCAACTCTGCGTTGTTTGGTGATGTAACGCTCGGATGCAGCTACTCAGCCATGGAAGCACATTCCACGAAGCTCTCTACGCACTGTTCTTGAGCTAATCTGAAGATAGCATGAAATTTAGAAGTCTGTGGCTGTTGACTCACACACCTGTGACCATGGAAGTGATTGGAACACCCAAATTCAATGATTTGGATAGCTGAGCGAATACTTTTGGTAATATAGTGTATGTGTATATATATATCCTTCATATGTATGTGTGTATATATACTGTGTGTATGTATATAATCTAATAATATACACACATTGTCTGTGTATAATTATATGCACAGACAATGTACACACAACTGTAAACTGCTGTGTCATCCATGCCCATTCATATTTAAATGTGAGAGTTTGACCGTTGAAGTTCCTCCAGCCGCAGCAGGCTGTCTTTGTCTGAACGGATTCATCACCCTGGAAGCTGTTCACATCGTTCTGCCCTCATTAACATTTCTGAGCCCCTCGCTCTCTGGCTACCACTCTTTTTTTAGCACAATTACTCACACAGACATTCATCAACTTGGTGGTAACCATGGGCTCTTTTAATGTCCAACGGCCAGCGTGATAACACTGCAGTAAGAGTTTTTGTACCCCCGTCTCCCTTTCATGCTTTATTTTGTCCTTGGCCTTTTGTTGTTGTTGTGTTTTTTATTACAGAGATTGTGCAATACTGCCGCAACAAAGAGCCTTCATTGCTTGTCCTTTTCTTTTGCACTGAACTAAACTACACAAGGATTGTAGGTTCCATACTGGCATTTAATTTGGCATTTTAATGATGCATAAGTCAACACTGTCTAAATAAGGACTAGCATGGCAACAATTAATCTTGAATCATTGACTGTATTGTGATTGATTTAGTGATTTGCCTGGATCATAAGAAGCTCTCAGACATTGCTTTATCTCTGCAGTTTCCAGCTCTTTTCATTACTTCCGCCGAGACGGAGGTTATGTAATCGCCGGTGTTTGTCTGTCCGTCAGTTAGCAAAATAACTCAAAATATTCTCGACGGATCTTGATGAAATTTTTCAGGAAATGTTGGGAATGTTACCAGGAGCAGGTGATTGCACTTTGGAGATGATCCAGAAGAGATTCTGGAAAATCTGAAATATTCGGTAACATTGCAGTCAATGGAGCTTCCTCAATATCTTGGTTGATAATTTACCAATGTTTATGGAATTTGACAGTCATGTAGGGTTGGGACTTCTATTTTACCACCGAATTTCATCTGGATCGGATCCAGAATGAGGTCAGTAAAATGTAATTAATTTTAACATTGAAATCCCCATTTACGGATTCCAAAATCTGTTAAAAATACACATCAACTCCGATTCACTTTTACTTTCCATGGTTGGTGTATAAAAATAGTAAGTAAATACTGGGAGGATAACCATTGTCCAACTCTGAGAGTAAATTTCTACATACAGATATGAATATGCTCTTGTGGTTACAGCTCTGTTTATGTGAATGAGTGATTGTGGTGCCAAACAGCAGAGAACACTTACACTGAAGGCACATTTATGGTACATCTAAATTTGACTGCTAGTTTAAAACATCCATGAGTCTATTTACTCTAACCCTTTTTCCTGTGCAGGATTGAGGGACTGGGGTGGGGGGGGTAGTGCACTCTGAAAATGCTGCAAGTTCGTCAGAGGGCCAGTGAGAAGACAGATCACTATTTACACTTACATTCTCAGCTCCGGACCAATGAGTCACCATTTCATTGTTAATGTATGTGTGTGGGTCCTTGAAAAAGGAATAAGGAGTTCATGAAGGGAACCTACAAGAAAATGCTAACTCCTTACAGGATTGTCCCAGGCTCTGATGGATTTTAATCCGGGCCCATGTGGCACCAGTACGACTCTCGACAACGCCATGACACCCGAAATGACAAGAAACATGCATTGCATATGCATATTTCTTGTCATATGCATCATTCTCTACTACAACATGCTGTGACAGGCTGTGGCAGTTTTGTGTTATTGTTCTTATACATTTCACTTATACAGCGGAGCACAAGTTCTCAAACTTATGATAAGTTTTGTTGAACAAACAAAGATGATGTCAGCCTCCATTGTTGTTGTTTAGTAACTGTTGATACACCCATGCCCTTCCTCCCCTTCGATTTTCTGTAGTTAATTCCATAAAGAAATTAGTAATGAAATTGTAATGGAATTTTTGTCAGTTTCAGACTTTTCTAAGATTAAGCACATTTGGTAAAATAAAACTATTTCTCATGTTATTCTGTTATTCATATGTAAACTCTCACTCTTATTTATCTAGCAGTTTCCATCAGCAGGTCTTATTTATTCAATAGTACAGAGACACATAATAGTCATATTTTCTTCACTCAGTAGCTTCTCGATTCGAATGCTATAGGCTCCTCCCACTGTCACTAATGTTTTTTTTTTTATGTCTCTCTCTCAGGTTCAGATTGAAATCATGATGAATTTGAAGTGAATATGGACCAACGGCAAGCCATGCAAGCTCCTCTCCTCGGCCTGGCCCTGCTGCTATCATTGCTGATCTCTAAGCCACCATACTGCTTTTCCCAGAACAAACATGGGCCCCTCCAAGATGGACCACAACTCAGCTTTACTCAATCTGTCTACCATGCCACAGTTCATGAAAACTCGGCGGCACGCACATATGTCAACAGTAAAGTTAAAATGGGCTTCCACTTGGAACAGCACTCCTGGGAAATCCGCTACAGAATTATGTCGGGTGATGACGAAGGGTTTTTCAAGGCAGAGGAGTATGTGCTGGGGGACTTCTGCTTTTTACGCATAAGGACCAAAGGCGGTAATGCGGCCATCTTGAACCGAGAAATTCAGGATAACTATGTTCTGACAGTGAAAGCCTCTGTCAAAGGAGATGCTATCCTTGATGCCTGGACTAAAGTCGTCATCCGTGTCTTGGATATGAATGATCTGCGACCCTTGTTTTCACCAACAACTTACTCTGTCACTGTAGTTGAGAGTACCCCTCTCAGGACTAGCATAGCTCAAGTTACTGCCACAGATGCAGATATTGGTTCCAATGGGGAATTTTATTACTTTTTCAAGGAGAAAATAGGAATGTTTGCAGTACACCCAATTAGCGGTGTGGTTTCTCTTAGCGGAAAGCTGAATGTTGATCGACAGAGCCACTTTGACTTGGCAATATCGGCAGTGGACCGCGGCATGAAGCTTTATGGAAATAACGGGGTCAGCAGCACAGCAAAACTCTTTGTCCATGTTGAACGTGTAAATGAGCATGCCCCAGTCATGACTATAGACACTTACAGCTCCTCATTTCTTGATAAATATTCTGTGCATGTCATAGTCACTGTTGAGGACCTAGATGAAGGTTTAAATGGAGAAATAGAATCACTTAACATTGTGGATGGAGATCCCTCAGATATTTTTTTCGTAGAAAGATCTGACGAAGGCAAGTTTGTCATCAAATCTTCTGAGTCCATAAATTGGGTGATTTACCCAAATGGCTATAACTTCAGTTTGCAAGCAAAAGACAGGGGAGCACCACCGAAATTCTCAGATGTCCAGAATGTCCATGTTATGGATTACAAATTGCAGCCGGGGAAATATCAGTTTGAGTGGGAGTTGTATGACGTCAGGCTGAATGAAATTTCACCGCCAGGCACTATTGTGGCAGCTGTAAAAATCAAGCCAGAGCCTGATGATGCAGAATATATTTTGACACCTTCTGCAGATTCATCTTTTTTTCAAATTAACACCTTAACAGGTGTAATCTCTACCACTCGTTGGTTCACTCAGGTGACCCAACATGTCTATAACCTTGAAGTGTTTGAAATAGACAGTGAACTTAGTGTTAAAGTGTGGGTGACGATTGAAGATGCCAATGACAACACGCCAACATTTGATCAGTTTTCTTATGAGATTTCAGTCAATGAAAGTGTGCCAGTTGGGGCCAATGTATTAGCAGTTTCTGCAGTGGATGAGGATATAGGTGAAAATGGTTACATAACCTACAGCATTTATAGTCTCAAACCCTTACCCTTCAAAATCAATCAATTTTCTGGTGTGATCAGCACTACTAAAGAATTGGACTTTGAAACTTCCCCAGAGAGCTTTGTGTTTGCTATCAGAGCATCTGACTGGGGGTCACCTTACAGACGAGAGAGTGAAGCCAATGTAACCATCAACCTTGAAAATGTAAATGATAACCAGCCGTTGTTTGAGAAGGTTGCATGTCAGGGGGTGATCTCCAGGGATTTCCCAATCAGTGAAGTGATTACCACAATGTCTGCAATTGATATTGACGAGTTACAGTTGGTGAAATACAAAATAATTTCAGGGAATGAATTGGGGTATTTTAATCTTAACCCGGATTCAGGGGTCCTCTCACTGCAACGTTCTCTTGCCATAGCCATTCCAAAGAAAGTCTTTAATCTCAAAGTGACTGCCACAGATGGTGAACACTTTTCTGATCCTATGTTTGTTAACGTCTCAATTGATCAAGGAAAGTATGCCCCCAAAGTTTTCAACTGTAAAGATACAGGAGTAGCCCAAAGGTTAGCTGAAAAGTTGCTCAAGAAGTCTAAAACATTTACCAAGCCTGTAAAAGAAGATGATTTCATTGATCTTTTTTCAGTCAATCGGCAAACACCCCAGTTTGACAAAGATTTCCCCACAGATGTTGCAGTGCATGAAGACCTTGAGGTTGGCACAAGTGTTTTCAATGTAAAAGCCTATGATGGTGACACAGGTTTCAATGGTCAGATTCTGTACTCCATTTCAGATGGAAACACTGATAGTTGTTTCACCATCGACATGGAAACTGGCCTTATTTCTGTCTTCCTGCCCATGGACAGAGAAAAGAGGGATCAATATGTCCTCAATGTGACTATTTATGACCTCGGCCTGCCACCAAAGTCTTCTTGGAGTTTACTCACTGTCTACATAGAGGATGCTAATGATAATGCACCTCAGTTTTTGCAAGACAAAGGCTACATAATTGTCATACCTGAAAACATAGCCATAGGTACAGATATCATTCAGGTTGATGCCACTGACATAGATCTTGGATTCAATGGGGAGATTGTGTACTCAATTCTAACCAGTACCACCCAGTTTGGTATCAACTCCACTAATGGAATAGTTTATGTTGCTGGCCAACTAGACCGGGAGTTCCTTTCTTCTTTCAACCTAAAAATTGAGGCACGGGACAAGGCAGAGAAAGGGAGACAAAGGTATTCTGCGACCACTTTGAAAGTTATTTTGGAGGATGTAAATGACTGTCCTCCACTATTTATTCCCAGTGTGTACAAAGTCAGGGCTCTGGAGGATCTTCCTGTAGGAACTGTTGTCACCTGGGTAGAAACCCAGGACCCAGATTTGAGGTTGGGTGGCCAGGTCCACTACTCTCTCACCAATGACTACAAGGGATGGTTTGAGATAGACAGATCTAGTGGGGCTGTTCGACTGATGAAAGAGCTGGATTACGAGACCCAACAGTTCTACAACCTCACTGTGAAGGCCAAAGACAAGGGAAAGCCAGTTTCTCTTCTGTCTGTCACCTTTGTGGAGGTAGAGGTTGTGGATGTAAATGAGAACCTCTACACTCCATACTTTTCCCACTTTGCCTTGACAGGATTAGTTAAAGAGAATGCTATAATTGGAAGTACCCTATTACAAGTCACTGCTCATGATGATGACACTGGCAGGGATGGAGAAATCCATTACTCCATTCACGACGGCAGTGGGCTTGGCCGTTTTGCCATTGATGAAGAGACCGGTAAGTTAATGTATGAATTATCTCGCATGTGCCATGTATTTAATACATTGAAAACCAAAGTGAGTGGAGTTGAATTGAGCAGAGCTCATACTAGAGTGGAAATCTGCGTGTCTATAGGTCCAGTGGTGCTCGATTAATTAATTTATTCATATTTGTGCACTGCCTTCTATAGGGAAGCTGCAGCAACAATTTTCAGTTGGATTTTCTTGTTTTCTAAACCAAATTAATAAGCAGAGATTCATAATGTTTTTTTGTTTCGTCCCCCAGGGATGATCTACACCACTGATATGTTGGACCGTGAGACCAAGGACTCTTTTTGGCTAACAGTGTACGCCACTGATCATGGCGTAGTTCCTCAGTTCTCCACTATTGAGGTGTTCATCCAGGTGGAGGACGTTAATGACAACGCACCACTGACATCCGAACCAATCTATCAGCCCTCCGTGCCTGAGAATTCTCCACGGGAGGTTTCTGTTATCCAAATACAGGCCCAAGACCCTGATGCAGTAACTTCTTCCACTGCCGATAAGCTCAACTACCACATCATTAGTGGAAACGCACAAAACCTTTTCACTATCAACACACGCACTGGTAAGCGGCATGTACACGGGTACTTTCTTTATCCTACAGACTCACAGATGAGAAATCTTTGATTTATTCACTTGAAGTTATATGGGGACAAAACTATCACGACTGGCTCAGATGATATCCACTGAGCCAGTTCTAAACAATTTAGATTTACTTATCAAACTATGATGAATAATGCTGCCTTTCTCATTCTTGCCACAAATGGACTTGGTCCAGAGGTGGTCAGAGCATGTGTGTCTGAGGGACACAAGTGTCACAAGAGGCAGTTTTATGTATCGCTGTTAGGCAATTTATTCCCCAAACTGAAATTTCCCCACTATTGACCCAATGTCACCGTGAAGAGACCTTGTTCTCCAGGTCACAATGTATGGCTTTTAGTTGGAGCCGGAAAATGGATGTAATGACAGAACCGTGCTGCTGCCTGTAAATGATCAAACGTATAAATTCACTCAAATAAGGTACAAGGATTTTTTTGTGGCGTGGTTGTATTTCCCCTTGGTTGGTTTTTTCTCCTATGAAACACAGGTCTTTCAGTTTTTAAATTAGATGTTATCTGAACTCATATTGTCTATTAAGCAGTTTATATGCTGTTTTTTCTATTCTCCATTTCCCTTTCTTGTCTCATTCCATGCCACTTTTGTTTCACACGTTATGAGCATTACTTGGTGCATTTGGTTTATCAGACAGTATTTCGTATTATTTTCTCTGCTGTTTTCTGTCTCAGGTCTGATCACTACGACCTCCAGGAAACTGGATCGTGAACAACAGACGGAGCATGTTTTAGAGGTAAGGATGGAGTGTGTATGGCGTGCACTGTGTATATGTGTGCATTGTTTGGCTCCATGTCCTCCATTGAATTTTCCACACTACCAGACATTAGCAAGCAAAGGCATAGCTTTGTGTTGGGTAATAAATGTTTCGCGTTTGGAAACACCAAGAGAAAATATCCAGAACAATTCTTGGACAATTCCTGATTTGGGATACTTTGACCAAGCATGTGTTCATATTTCACGCCTGCAGGTGTTGGTGTCTGATGGGGATCCTAGTCCCAGGCAGAGCACAGTGTGGGTGATGGTTCAGGTTCTTGATGAAAATGACAACAAGCCCACGTTCCCTGAGAAAGTTTACCAAGTCAAACTTCCAGAGAGAGAGCGAAGAAAAAAAGGCGAGCCCATCTATCGTGTGTTTGCTTTCGACCGTGATGAAGGGCCAAACAGTGACCTCTCTTACAGCCTCGTGGATGGCAATGAGGAGGGCAAGTTCTTTATTGATCCCAAGACTGCAGTTGTATCTTCACGCAAGGGCTTCACCGCTGGAAGTTATGACATCCTGACTGTACGTGAACTTAATCGATACTTAAATACTTCAGCAACAGGCTTTTGAACATTTCTCCTATTGATTATCTTAAAGGTTACATTTCATGATATTTCTAGAATTTTAATTTAGACTACTTGAAAATAAATGCTGACATTATCAGTAAAAGTGTAGAAATAACAGTATTGATGTTTTAAGTTTAAGAATTCTGAAGTTAGAACGATAACTAATTTATAAATGCAATGAATTTTCTTTGGCTCAGGGGTAAAAAGTTATTTTTGTTAACACCTTTCCTCATCCTCAAGGCTTTCATCTACAGTCTAGCTTTTGCACTTCTCTCTTCAGATCAAAGCAATAGACAATGGCCGTCCTCAGAAGTTCTCCACGGCTCGCTTACATATCGAATGGATCCGCCGACCTTCTCCCTCATGCCTCCCGCTGCTTTTTGATGAACCAGTATACAACTTCACTGTCATGGAGAATGACAATGTGGCCGACATTGTGGGTGTGGTGTCCCTACAGTGCTCCAGCCCCCTGTGGTTTGCCATCAAAGGTAAAAACCTTATTGGGTGGTGGTGATGATGATGATGATGATGATCTCTATTAGCTGTTGTCAGGCTTTGAGAAGTGTGAGGAAGGGTGTGACCAGCTTCCAATGCATGATGCATGTAAGTAAATCTGAGCATTGGTGCGCTCACGTTTGTGTTGGTTTAATATGAGAATGCAGCTCATGTGCTTTGGCCTCTTTGCATGAACGGCTATGCTCTGCCTGTCCCAGTCACCATGACAACAGTTCTTCATTCATTTATTCATTATCTTGACCGCTTTATCTGAAAAGAAGTGAAGACGGCAATGTACAAGCATCTTAAGGAATTCAGTATATAAAATAAACGTCAGTCTGTGCTAGGAAATCATGCGTATAATGAAGCACACGTCTAAGTTGTCTAAAGGAGATACACAGTGATTCCTATCACAGTCCCCGTTTTAATAATCATAATCAATGGAAACTGGGTGAGTGGCTGTGTGCAATGGACACGAGCGCTTCACTGCTCGGAGCTGTGGTTGTGTTAATGAGCTCCCACTCGTATGCATATTTTGGTGGACAATACAGTGCTATAATTGGTGGTGGAGTACTTTTTACTCACAGCCCCATCAGGTCAGGTCTCATCCCTAGAGATTAACAGGACAATTGGCAGACAAAAGAAATTGAAATTCCAAATCCATATCATACACTTATTTATGCTCTCTCCATCTATGTTGAGCCAACTAGCCTCTTACGCCCTGCTCTGGGGCATCTTCGCACAGCCTGCACATTGGGTCTGTTCTACTCAGGTCGACCCCTGACCTCTGTGGCCGTTGTGCGTAGGGCCTGCTCATGTGCTGCCAGGAATAGTGCCTGTATTCACCGGTCTTCTCAGTGGCAGCCACTTCTTCTATCTGAAGGTGATAGTCTCTGTAGGGGCTTTCCTCTGCATCTTGTCAGGATTCTTCTGCTTGAGGCATCTCTTAGCGTTTCATCCTGCAGGGCCATTTTGTTGTACTATTGGCTTTTCTATGTTTTATCCTGGACTGCGGCCCTGGTGCTCACTAGTCTGCCTTTCAGCCTAGTGTAGAGCCTCACGGTGCTGGAGTTGAGTGGAACCACCCATGCATGGTGAGGAGCTTTCTTCTCTTGATATCTGTGGCTTCTATCGGGTATCTGATGACAAGGCAGTCTGTACATATTGATGACTTGGACCTTGTTCTTGCCATTCAGCTGAGTTTTCTGGACATGCTACAAGCATTTGTCTTGGTGGACTGACTGTCTGTCTTGTTCCATCTGCCTCCATCTTCTTTTTCCGTAATGTCATCCTCCTCTCCTCCTTTTTTGCCTGCCTCTGTCCTGTCTCACCTTATCTTTCTTATCTTTCTTATCTTTCTCTCCTAAATACTTCATGCATCAAAGGTCCCAGGCGTTTCCGAGAGATGTTCTATATTCTTCAGAGTGCTTGTGGCAGAAACTGTTCATCAGAAGGTATCTTCCAATTTCCACTATTGCTTTTCATTGTCTCTTTTCCACTGCCTTTCCTTTCTTTTGCTTGTATTGCCATTGTTCCTGTGGTGTCAGTGCATGCTGGTAAATCCCAGTAATTGGCCAAATTAAAATCGTTGGCTGACGAGCATAAACTACATGGAAGCTCGGTCTGAGTCTGAGTGGACATGTTTGTGCATGTTCATGTTCATGTTTTATTTTTTAGTTGGTATTTATGCCTGTGTGTATGTGTACCTCACGTTAGCTTTGCAGCCAAGGCTCATTGAGGAGATGGAGATTTAGTAAAAATGATCACATGATCAGAGCTACGTCAAGTTTACTGATAGGGAACTGTGATCTTCAACAAGAGTTTGTGGTGCTGACATTTTGTATGTCTATATGTGATGTAAATGTATGTGATTACGCGGGGTGGGGGGGGGGGACATCGGTCAGGTCAGAGGCTACGGGCCCCTGACACCCTTGCACAATTTGCCTGATGAGTCTTTCATTCTCTGAGAGAGCAGAGAGTGAATGCAACAACAAATCTAGTACTGTGTATATTAAAAATAATTGTACACAAATAAATACATTTCTGTACATGGATTCACATGACTGAGAACCACTGGTGCCTAAAAAATGTCTTAGCTTTGTATATTCTATACGTGTGTCTGTGCATGTTCATGTACTGTAAATGGTATGTTTTAAAGTCTTTTCAAGATTGATAATGTCTGAACCTCCTTCCTCCTATGGAACAGGTGGGGACAGCAACAGTGTGTTTGATGTAGAGAAGTCTGTGGGCACCATCATCATGGCTAAACCTTTGGATGCAGAACAGTGCTCGTTCTACAACCTGACAGTGCAAGCCACAGATGGAACCAACACTGCATACACACTGGTACCCGTTCTTTTCATTTGGAGGTATCTTGTCGTATGCCTTAGTGAGCAGAGACATATGTTGAAGAATGAGATGCGTAAAAAAATCAAATGACGGTCATAATCATAATAATTGCAGAAAAGAAACAAAAGGTTGCTTTAATTTCTTTTAGAACAGTAGTTCTTAGAGAAATGCAACAAAAACACAATAGAAGAAAAGAAAAAAAAGGCATTTTCTTCCCACTACTGTTAGGAGGATTCCTTTACTTCAAGGAGGAAAAACCTCATATTCTTTAACAGTAGTACATGCCACCTGTACATTGATAGCCGTATTAATGGAAACTTAATTTAGTAATTAAGGTCACGCATGCATGAGTATGTGAAAAGAGAATTTATGGAAAGAAGAACAGCATCAAGGATCCATTTAGAAATGCGGACGAAACCAATGGAAAGACACCAAAACCAATTGCTCAGTAAAAGATGTTGGGTCTTACAGGTTCTCTTTGAAAACAAGACAACATAAATTTATATATTTTTTCTTTGAGGATTGACTTCTAACATCCACACCTTTTGTTTTTTGATGTTGCAGGTTCACATCACAGTTATGGACAACAATGACAACGCTCCCATCTTCTCTCAGTCAACCTATGATGTCACTATTACTGAAGACGCACCACCGGACACTGAAGTGGTCCAGGTTTTGGCTTCAGACCGTGATGAGCATCACCAGCTGACCTACTCTCTGCAGAGCGCTATAGACTACAATAGCTTAAGTCTGTTCCGCATCCACCCCACACTGGGTATCATCTACACTGCTCAGAGGCTCGACCATGAGGCTTGTTCCCAGCATATCCTGACTGTTATTGTAAGCATTTGGCTAATGGATTATGCATGTAAAATTTTGTGTATTAATAGTTGTAAGCCCTTGAGTGCCTTTTTCAGGTGTTCCAATCATTTCTGAATTAATACATCAGAATTATAGTCCCATTTAAGTCCTCAAGGTCACTGTATAATGTAGTATATGTATATGAGTTGATTTGCCAAATATTAAACAACTCATGGTTTGGATATGTCACCCCAGTTGGATGCCCAAATTATCTTGAGTGGCTAGAACAAGAGCCCCTTATATACAGGTTTTAATTTTTTACGAGTTGTACTCCTTTGTTGGATACATACATTATCAAGAAAGCTAAATGCAAGATTGAAGTCCGTGCTCTCATTCTACCGTTTGTCCACAGGCGAAGGACCAAGAGTTCCCGTACAGAAAGAACCTGGCTCGTGTGTTTATAGAAGTAGACGACATCAATGACCATGCACCAATCTTTACTAGTGAGCTCTATGAAGCCTCTGTCTATGAGTCGGTAGCAGTAGGATCAGCTGTGGTCCAGGTCACCGCCCTGGACAAGGACAAAGGTGAAAATGCAGAGCTACACTACTCCTTTGAAGCAGGTACGCTTTTCTAACAAGGGTTGCAGTTTTATATTAATTTATTTTTGACATTTTATTCCTCTAAATTATTCCCTATAAAATATGTACCAAGTTGGTGATTTGTTTATGGTTTTTGTTTTTTTCTTTGTCGTTTATCAACAGGGAACAACGGAGATACATTTACTATTGAACCAGTTTTGGGCATCATCACGGTTGCCCATCACCTTGACTTTTCCGGTATAGGCCATTATTTCCTCACCATCGGAGCTACTGACAAAGGCTACCCTCCCCAGTCAGCCACTGCTATTGTGCGTATTTCTGTAACTCTTTCTGACAACGCCAGCCCAAGATTCCCTCAATCTGAGTATCAGGCTGAGATCACAGAGAAGGCAATTGTGGGGACCTCCGTTGCCTCAGTTTTTGCAGTCAGCCAGTCAACCCTCACCTATGACATCAAACAGGGCAATGCAAATCGCGTTTTCCAGATAAATCAGTACAGCGGAGTGATTACAACTCAAAAGTCTCTCGACTATGAGACAACACCATCTTACACCCTTATAATCCAGGCTACCAATATGGCTAGCATGGACTCGAATGCCACTCTCTTCATTCAACTAATAGATGAGAATGACAACGCACCAGTTTTCCAGCAGTTTCACTATCATGGCAGTATCAGTGAGGCAGCGCCAGTCAACAGTGTGGTTTTGAACTCCGATAACTCACCTCTAGTTATAAAGGCCACTGATGCTGACTGCAACCAAAATGCTCTTTTGGTCTACCAGATTGTTGAGGACACTGCAAACATTTTCTTCACAGTGGATGCAGGAACAGGTTCAATCAGAACCACTGCTCCATTAGACCATGAGACATTGTCCACCTTCCACTTCAATGTTCACGTAAGGGACAACGGAAGGCCACACTTGACAGCAGATAGTCCAACTGAAGTCACAATACAAGTGATTGACATAAATGACTCACCACCTACCTTCACCCAAAATGCCTACGAATCAGTCCTGCTACTACCCACTTATGTAGGAGTAGAAGTTTTGCAAGTTTCAGCTATAGACCCTGACACAGAAATCAATGCAGAACTCACCTACTCTTTGACAAAAGGAATACCGGAGCAGTTTAACATCCATCCCGCCAACGGAGTCATCACAGTCAAGCAGAATGTCTTCTCTAAAGAACGTTTTCGTTTCAGCGTCCAAGTTTCAGATGGAAAGTTCTCCACCATGGCTTTGGTGACAATTCTAGTCCGAGAGGCTCTGGACTCTGGTCTCAGCTTTAGCCAAAGCCTTTACTCATCATCTATTCAGGAGAATTTTTCAGATATCACAACGGTGGCTGTGGTCAATGCTGTGGGAAACCATCTTAATGAACCGTTGATGTATACCTTGTTGAATGCTGGTACAAACTTCAGAATTCGCCCAACATCCGGTGTGATTCAAACCTCAGGTATACCGTTGGACCGTGAAGAACAAGAGTTCTACGAACTTCTTGTTGAGGCAAGAAGAGAGCATGATCATTTGCATGTGGCAAGAGTTATGGTTAGAGTCCAAGTTGAGGATGTAAATGACAATGCACCTGTGTTTGTTGGACTTCCTTATTACGCAGCTGTTCAAGTGGAAGCTGAGCCAGGAACACCCATTTTTAGGGTCATGGCAGTAGACAATGACAAAGGTCTGAATGGAAAGGTGTCTTACTACCTCAAGGATGATCATGATCACTTTGAAATTGACTGGCAAACGGGTAGTCTCAACCTCAAGAAGACTTTTGAGTCTGATTTATCCAATGTGGAATACCAGATGGTGATATATGCTAGAGATGGTGGTTATCCACCTCTCTCATCTACTATAGAGTTCCCTATAACTGTTGTAAACAAAGCTATGCCTGTCTTTGACAAATCATTTTATTGTGTATCTGTGAATGAAGATGTGACTGTGCACACCCCTATCCTTGGCATTAATGCCAGTAGTCCAGAAGGTCAAAATATAATCTACACCATTGTTGATGGAGACCCATCTATTCAGTTTGATATTGGTTTTGATACTGGAGTCATAAGTGTCATCCACTCTTTGGATTATGAAGCAGCAAATATTTATCACCTAGCCGTCAGAGCTACAGACTATCTGACTGGTGCCCGTGCTGAGGTAGATCTAGATATTGTTGTACAGGATGTAAATGATAACCATCCTATTTTCCAGAAAATGTCCTACAGGGTAGTTTTGTCTGAAACAGCCATGATTGGAACTCCAGCACTTCAAGTTATTGCCACTGACAAAGACTCAGAAAAGAACAGTATTGTCCGCTACCAGATCTTTTCAGATGCACAGAACAGCACAGACTACTTTCACATTGATAGCAGCAGTGGTCTAATCCTTACAGCCCGTATGCTAGACCATGAAGTAATCCAGACATATGATTTCATTGTTAAGGCCACTGATAATGGATTCCCACCTTTGAGTAGTGAAGTATCAGTTAAAGTGGTAGTGAATGACATCAATGATAATCCTCCAATTTTTAACCAGCTGCTCTATGAGGCTTATGTGAATGAATTAGCACCAAGGGATCACTTCGTCACCTGTGTTCAGGCCTCAGACGCTGACAGCTCAGATTTTGACAAGTTGGAGTACAGCATCCTGTCGGGAAATGAAAAAAAGACTTTTGTTATGGACAAAAAAACAGGAATCATCGTATTGTCAAGCCACCGTAAAGAAAGGATGGAGACTTCATACAGCCTCAATGTTTCAGTATCTGATGGGGTGTTCACCAGCACTGCACAGGTTCATATAAAGGTGTTGGCGGCCAACCTGTATAGTCCAGTTTTTGGGCAAAGTATGTATGAGGCAGAGTTAAAGGAGAATTCCGCTGTTGGAACAAAAGTTCTACAGGTAAGTGTTTTGGAAGTTATTTATATAATGCTTCAGAAACCCATTGATATTGTACTGTAAAATACTTTTGTGTGTACTTAAAGGAACCTTTTTTTATTTCAGGTCAAGGCAACAGATGCAGATCTTGGAGTGTTTGGCCACATTTCATATTTCTTTGTTAATGATATGGGAAAGGACAAATTCAGTATTGACAAAAGAGGTCAGATCACCACGCTAGAAAAGCTTGATCGTGAAGACCCAGGCAACAAGGACATTGTTTTGACAGTTGCAGCACAAGACTCGGGTGGATATGTCTCTTACTGTGCTGTACAAATCACACTTTTGGATAATAATGATAATGCGCCTCAGTTCCATGCCACAGAGTATAGAGCTTCCGTAAAATCTGATGTGGCTGAAGGTTTTTTAGTTACACAAATTCAGGCTCATGATGCCGATGATGGCACTAATGCCAAAGTGACATATTCAATTTACAGTGAGGCACATGTCCCTGTGGCAGAGATTTTGGAGATAGACCCAGATAATGGTTGGATGACAACCAAAAGCAGCGTTAGCCATTTGAGGAACTCCGTCTTATCTTTCTTTGTAAAGGCTGTGGATGGAGGAAATCCAGTCCAAGATTCTCTAGTTTCTGTCTACATCCATGTCCTTGGTCCCGATGCCTTCATTCCGGCTTTTGGCCAGCATAAGTACAAATTTAGTATGCTGGAGGATACCCCAATAGGCACATCCATAGGGAGAGTGCACCTTAATGCTCACCCTGGATATGCCTCACTATCTACTACTTTTGCCCTGGTTAATGGAGAAACCAGAGAAAACAATCACGATGGTGTGTTTGTAGTGGAAAAGGAAACAGGTTTGATCAAGCTTGATAAACCTTTGGACCATGAGATGATCAAAGGATACTACTTCAGAGTCACTGCCACTGTACTACGGGCTAAATTGGATTCTGTTACTTCTGTCCATGTTGAAGTCAAAGTGTTGGATATTAACGACAATAAACCCGCGTTTGAGGCGAGCCCCTACGAGGCAACAGTAACAGAAGGGGTGCCCATTGGAACTAGAATCACCAAAGTCCAAGCATTAGATTCAGACTCGGGGGCCAATGGTCAGGTAACATACAGCCTTGGGACCTTTATCCAGTCAGAGAGATATTCAGACACATTGCTTGGCACATTTAGCATTGACAGCAACACTGGCTGGATCGCTACATGCAAGGACCTGGACCATGAGACTAATCCATCCTTCACGTTCACAGTGGTGGCCTCAGACCTGGGGGAGAGCTTGTCTCTCTCCAGCACCTCTACTGTGATTGTAGCAGTGCTAGACATCAATGACAACCCGCCAAAGTTCCTTGAGCAGCACTACTATGGTTTAATTCGGGAAAGTGACCCACCAGGTGAAGTGGTGGCTTTGCTGAACACCAGAGATGATGACAGCTCTGCCATCAACAGACAAGTCAGCTACCATATTACCAGTGGGTACCGTTCCTTATGTCTGTCAATGAATTGCATTTTTACACCCAAGAAATATTATTGGACAACTGTATTATCCAGGATTATATGACCTCCACAACGTTTCGCTTTGCTTTACAGAAGGCACAGTATTTACATATCGTCTTTGATTTTGTCGAAATTCTTAGTTATACTGAGCTAAAGTCACAAATATATCTAGATCGGGGTGTCGAACCTGTCCAGTGGAGGGCCAATTGATAATTCCAAAATTTTCTGAGGTGGCCAAAAGCTGTGCGTGCACGTCAGCGTCACCTGACAGTCCAGTTAGAATTCTTCGGAGATTAATTTAATAGTAAATAGTTACCAAAAACAATCAAACTATTGCAACACATCTGATGAATGATGGTGTTCTTTTGTGCTTTAGAAAATATTTGGTCTTGCGATAAATGTAAAAACCCACATTACATGCTTCCCAAGGAATTCAGATGCACCCTATACCTACCCCTAGCCCCAAGCAGCTCATTCCCCTCCTAATTAGATTTACACCATCCACATGGTGATCTGGATCATCATCAAAAGGTTATAAATTGTTCGACAGTATCCGCAATCCAGAGTTTCCCATTTACTTATAATGGAGGCTTTAAAAAAAAAAATGAAATTGTGATTTTTTTTTTAAATAGGATTTTGACATTCCCATCCCGATATGCTTATACTGCATGTCTTGAATCTTCATCAGTAATTTTGTATTTCTAGCCCTCTCTCTCTCTCTGTCTGTCGCTCTTTCTGTTATCCAGGTGGGAACTATCGTGGTGTATTTGCGCTGGGTCTGGTTCAGGGTGAATGGAAGATGTATGTGAAGTGGCCTCTGGACAGAGAGGAACGTAACCTTTACACAATCATTGTCACGGCGAGTGATGGACTCTTTGTTTCCCACGCCACAGTGGAGGTGACAGTGATAGACACCAATGATAACAGTCCCGTCTGTGACCAGGTGATATAGAAAACTATGTGTGTTGCTTGTTTTCAAAAAAGCAAAAACTGTATTGATGTTGTCATTCCCCTTCCCATTATCATTTTATTTATTTCTTTATTTCCTTTGTGTGTGTGTGTGTGTGTGTGTGTGTGTGCAGGCTGTGTACACTGCCTCCATTCCTGAAGATGTCCCAGTCAATAGTGTGCTCTTGAAATTTGGAGCTATAGATTCAGATATGGACATCAATGCCTGGATTCAGTACTCCCTACATGGGCCGGGCTCCCACGACTTTAGTATGGACCCAGACACTGGTATGGAAACACGCAAATACAGTAAATGTATCCAGTATAGTAGAAAGCTTTTTACCATTACTGGAAATTCCATTCTACACGCGGTTGCATCACAGCCACCCCCCCACGCCTCAGTGGTCCCATTTGGTCTGCCTCTAATATTGTGCTGTTTCTGATGTACAGGTGAGGTAAAATCCTGTGAGATTCTGGACCGCGAGGTAACACCGAACTACCACCTGATTGCCCAAGCCACAGATGGTGGTGGGAAGTGGTGCCGGGCTGAGGTGCAACTAACAGTGACCGATGTAAATGACAACCCGCCCATTTTCACCCTGCCGCAGTACACTGCCAGTGTCTATGAAGACACCGTCCCAAAAGCCCTGCTCACTCGCATTCAGGCCATAGACCCAGACGAAGGTAAGATCGTGGTACCGTTTAATATTACTGATACTACGACTAGCAATGTTTCTATGGTGATTTGTGGATCAAAATACTACTTTCTTAAATTTTATTCATATACTACTCTTCAAATGTGGAATATAAAATGCATTAATTAAAAATACAGCACTTGTTGGTCTACAACAGGTCCAGGTCGTGCAGTGATTTACTCCCTGGCTGACTCGGCAGGAGCCTCCTTTTCGATTGATAAATCTTCTGGCATTGTGATTTTGGAGAAGATCCTCGACCGGGAGGTCCAACCGACCTATCAGATAACAGTCCGTGCATCAGACCTGGGTTCACCGCTGCCCCTCTTCTCATTAGTCAATATCACAATCACTGTGCTGGACATCAATGACAATCCACCCGTCTTTGAACACCGTGATCAGCTTGCATCAGTGCCAGAGGATGTGGGAGTGGGAACAGAGGCTCTAAGAGTTTATGCTTCCAGCAAGGACATCGGGACAAATGCTGAGATCACCTACAGTATCCGATCAGGCAACGAACACAAGAAGTTCCATGTTCACCCTAAGACTGGTGAGATTGGTGCAACCTGCCTCGCTACTCTCCAGTTATTCCCCAATGCACGTTCATCAAAGCTGCTTGCTTATTTAACTACTCTTTCGTTTCTTCCATGTTCTGATTGAAATTCTGCAAATCACATTTTTTAACATGCATGTTTTTGTTCCTTCTCTCATCCCCCCCTTTAGGTGCCATTGTAGTTGCTCAGTCTCTGGACTATGAGACCTGCAGGGACTACTTCCTGACGGTGGAAGCACGTGATGGTGGTACGCCACCATTAAGTGCCATTACAACAGTAAACATAAACCTGACAGACGTCAATGACAATGCACCCATGTTCAACTCTGACGTCTACACTGCAGTGGTGTCAGAGGATGCCACGATAGGACAGTCTGTAGGCCAGGTAAAGTCTCTGATTCGTGGGTGTGACATGGGGGGGGGGGGGGGGTACAGTAAATCAAATTCAGAGGATCACCTCTCATTTGAAAGCACTTGAAGAGAAATGTATTTTAATGGCCCGTATTTTTGATGATGGTCAGATATGTTTGATTTGTGGCGCTTCTGCCCCCCATTGTCTCCCAGTCCTATAGATCGGTGGTTACATGCACCGATATTCAACTGATGAGTAGGACGAGTGCTGTTTTTCATGTTGGTCTGTGCAATAGACTCGTAATGCACCTGGGTCACAATCTGTGGGGTCTAGATCCATTCATTTGTTCATTCACTCTCTTGTGCTTATGTCCTTGCAGGTCATAGCGGAAGATGTTGACAGTCATCTGAATGGCGCCGTTCTCTACTCCATCATCAGTGGAGATCGAGGAAACCAGTTCTTCATAGACCCGCTCAGTGGGTTCATCAGAGTCAACAAGCAACTGGACCGCGAGACGGTGAGGACACCCACACCCACACACACCTGGAAGGAAGAAGCAAACTTCGAGATAACCAAATGTCCGGTGCAGTGGTGTGTGTGAAACAATGCTGCAGCTGCAACTAAAATTGTTGTATTATACTGTATCTGTTAACGATTCACATAGGAATCTAATGAGAGACTTTCAGAGGCAGATCATTGGGGGTGTTACCGGAATCAAAATCAGAATACTTTATGAATCTCAGAGGGGAATTCTGTTACTGAAAGGTTTGAAAGATGGGACCTGAAAAGACTGAATGATGTTGTCTCGTTATTTGCTAAGAGTTTGGAATTTCACAACATTATAAATAACTTCACAGTCAGTCAAACAATCATACAGTACATGTTTGAATATCATATATCAATATATATATCTATCTATATGTATAAAATGGAATTTGGAATTTCATAAAATTGAATTTTCCTGTAACAGTTCACTAATAAATGCGGCAATTCTAATAATTTACACAAGATAACTCTCAAAGAAAAAAATCACTATTCCATGCGTCTTTCTAGGTTCCTCACTACTCTTTGACCGTTGGCGCTTTGGATAGCGGAACTCCAGCAATGTCCTCCACCATGATGGTCAAAATAGACATCTCTGACATCAACGACAACCCTCCCACCTTCTCCCAAGGCAATCTCACTGCTGTCACGCAGGTGAGCCTAGTGACGAGATTTAAAACTGAAGAACCCAGGATGAATAAGACGCCGCCACCGACTGCGAACGAAAGAGAACATTTCTACCTTTTCAACAACCTTTTATGTTTCCACTCCAACAAAATGTCTGAAAATATTCCGTCTTCCTCAAGGAAAACAAACCAGTTGGAACCAGCATCCTGCAGTTGTCCGTTATGGACCTGGACTCCTCTCAGAACGGCCCGCCGTTCGACTTCTGCATCCTGTCGGGAAACGAAGGTGGAGCGTTTGCACTGGAGAAAGATGGAACGCTGGTGGCTAATCAAGTGTTCAGGCGGGACGTGGCTACGGAATATGTCATTCACATACAGGTAAGATTGAACTTCTCTTTAGTAGCTTATCCGTTGTAGTCCGTCTCCAGTGTCACGATTGTCAAAAGCAATGTGCATATCTTGAAAAAATATTCTGCTCGTAATTATTATTAAGAAAACACTCATTGCTTGTTCACTTTTTGCAAATGGAAGAAAAAAACTAAGCATATGTTTTGACTGTTCCTTTTTTATATGAATGTCATGGAGTGATGGTGATAGAAAATGCACAGGAGAATCAATTTAGCAGTCAGAGAAGGGGTGAGGAATCTCCTTGACAACCCATCAATCTTCAATCCTTGACCCCTGGAGGGGGGGGGGGGGCATCTTAAAAAGATTCCCTCTCGACAACTCAGGATGCAGATATAGTCTTTCTTTGATCATAAGTACACACAAACATTCCAACCTCAGAGTTAGCCTCACAGCTCACTCATCTCGCGCTGCTCTGTTCCACGGAATGCTCAGAAGTATTTAATGGGATCAAGTTACCCCCGAAGCACATCACACATTTTAAACAAAGGTACACTACTTCTACTTCAAAGATTGTTCCTAGAAACAGCCTCTGCAATGTTCTAGCCTGCACAAGCAAACGGCAACGGGTGCCATGCAGTCACATGGAGCAGCAAGTAGCCTCGAACCCTGCGGTTTATACGACGATGCGGCGGCTAATTTATCGATTTTTACATAAACTTGTATGTATTGGTGGCTAAAATGCGCTACCCACTACACCACTGTGCCTGTTTCATGTTTCCTGTTGTTTTTTGTTGTTAAAGTTAGCCTCATTATGGCCCAATAAAGTTAAAGGTTCCACTGTATTCATGTAGTTTTTAAAAATCCGAGTAACGTCTTTCTGTGTAAATAAATCTCATGTTCCAACGTGGACACCCTGCGATTTATAGACGGGTGCGGCCTATATATGTACAAAATCGTTTTTATTTTATTTAGTGGCTGCAATTTATAATCCTGTGCGCCCAATAGTCCGGAGATTCCGGTAGGTCCTTCCAGGCTCATGCTCAATGACTGTCAAGGAAAGAAAAACAACACTGATTATATTTTTTATAACTAGTAAATTCAGGTTTGCCATCACATGAATACGAGTACTGCACATGTGCTGTGCTTGAAAAGCCACAGTCATTCGCCCAGAACCAAACCCTCTGGAGACGAGGGAAATACTGCGTAGAAACAATCTTCTCCTATATCCTCCACCGCATTAAACAAATCATAAACCAGGCGGCCTTTCTGAGCTGCTGTGTAACGCACACCTCCACTGGCAGAGTCCTGTCCCTCTTATTTAACTGTATAGTAGTACCCTGCCAGATTTACTCTAATAATAATAACACTGGCTTTACTGATATTTTCTTGTCGTCTCTTTCGTATCTTCCTCTTCACTGTCCTCCTCCCAGGTGACAGACTCAGGGAGGCCTCGCCTGTCCTCCTCGTCCTTGCTGACTGTCAGGGTGATTGAGGAAAGCCTCCATCGGCCAGTGGCTTTACCGCTCGAGGTTCTCATAGTCACTATGGAGGACGAGTTTCCTGGTGGTGTCATTGGTCAGCTGCACGCAGCTGATGCCGACCCTTATGATGAGCTTACCTTTGCTCACGCCCCCCCAGCCCAGCGCGGTCTTTTTAAGATCAGTCCTCGTGACGGAAAAATCATTGCTTTGGGGGGTTTGGACGCTGGCAGGTACTCCCTCAACGCCAGTGTCAGTGACGGTCAATTTGCTGTGCCTTTGCCAGTGAGTGTGCACGTGCAACAAGCGACGCCAGAAATGTTGCGAGAGGCGGTAACGGTACGATTCGAAAGCGTGACACCGCAAGAATTTGTGGAATTGCATCTGAAGAGCATGCTCAAGGTGCTGCAGCGGGCCTCCGCTTCACCGCAGCAAGACGCGGTTCACCTGCTCAGTCTGCAACCCGTTGGCGGCACGCAGCAGCTGGACATGCTCGTCGCCGTGGAAACGGAAGGGGACGGCTTTTATAAGGCAGCGTATCTCACCCAGAAACTCAGCGCATCGCGACGGCAGCTGGAGGAGGTCCTCAGAGTCTCAGCCATCCTAGATAAGAATTGCTCGGGACTAGAATGTCGGGGGATGCGATGTGAACAGAGCATCGTATTGGACTCGCACAACCCGGCCACATATAGCGCCCCACAAGTCAGCTTTATGTCGCCACGTTTCCACCGGACCTCAAGGTGCACATGCAATGGTGAGTGCTTCAATCCCGTAAGTGTGTTCCCGGGCATCGTTCACCAGCCTTGAGCGTGACTCGGTTGTTTTAAAAGCGTTTGGTGCTTTACTTCATTGGGTAACTATTGAGTGAGGCAACTGAATGCTGCTGTGCTTAACCCTCAAACTGGCCTCTCTCAAGCAGAGTCCATGGTTAACCCCATGCTAAATAAACCGCATCAGAGGCCGCAGCTCTGTCGCCCTCCCCTTCCAGTATCCATATTTCCAAAACATTTCTCCAGAAGCCATTCCCTATCCTACCTATGCAAGTTTAAAATATTGATTATTATTAATTTATTTTGATTAGTATGTGCGAGCGTGTGTGTGTGCGCGCATGCTTGTGTGTGTGTAAAGAACACCAATTTTTCAAAGACGTTTTTCTAAACTTTGACCTTTATTTTGGATGTTGAAATACATTTTGATCAATTTGCCTATTTCAAACATTTACTTTACAAAAAGTTATCTTTCTCCACACAAACACTTTATACACATTCTTTACACATGCCGGCTTTATGAAATGCAGTCAGTGTTACATCGGTGTGTACCTTTGTGTTCATGTAGACGCCAGCTGTGCGGTCCTGTCAGAGCAGTGTGAAGACCATTCATGTCCTGCAGACATGCAGTGCGTTTCAGTTGAGGCCACCAGAGGACGCTTCGCATGCCAGTGTCCACCTGGCAAGCTTGGAGAGTGTGCAGGTGTGTATATATGTCTAAGAGACAATAAAAGGAAACAGAAAGATGTGTCTGAAAAGGTTTCATACATTCAAATATGCGTGTGGATGTGCAGGACATTCGTCGTTGAGTTTTTCGGGTAGCAGCTACATCAAGTACAGATTGTCTGACCGGCTGCAGGCGGAGCTGAAAGTCAGCTTGAGGATGAGAACACTGCAGAGCAAAGGAATCATCATGTACACACAAACTGAACCTTGCCCACTGCTCAAGGTAAGAATGCTGATGCTCCCTCTCTCTTTGAAGGAAATAGTCATGCAGCATATATTGCTAATCACTTTTGTTTTTATTATTCATTTTTATATTATCATTAGATATATTTTTCAGATTTAGTGCTTTACTTCCTCAACCATGAAATAATTGCCAGAGAAATCTAATTTCTGGAAAATAAGGTCTTCATAATTCATAAAAAGTCCTATACATGTGCTCTAATTTGTATAATCTTTTGCTAAATTCCAAACAAATTTGCTAGGAAAATGCAGATATTTGTGTTTGCTTGGTTTTTTATTATGTAGAACTCTAGAATCAGCAGTAAACATGTCAAACATATCAGTTGTGTGTGTGTGTGCGCACATAAAGATTTGTTTCCAGATACAACAGTTTTCATTGGAAATTCTTGTTATGAAAAGGATCCTAACCGGAGGTTTTGACTGTGACTGCAATAAATGAGAGAATTTACCTGCAGAAATACTTTTCATATTGATATACTGTGCATTAAATTTGCGTGCGTGCCTGTTGACAGTTGGAGGATGGAAAGCTGTGGTTCCAGCAGACCTGTGGCCTTGTCAGTGGTGGAGGTGAGGAGTTTCCCGACACGTTGGGCATCTCGGGCCGTCTTGTTAACGATGGCAGCTGGCACACAGTCGCCCTGGAGCTGAGTCACAACTTCAGCAGCTTAGCCCTTGACGACAGCTACATCGAGCGTCGCCGTGGATCACCCTTCCTACGGACATTTGGCCCAGACAGAACTATCTACTTCGGAGCCCTGGTCAGTTCACAAGGATATTTGGCTGCGCTGGAGCCGCTATGCAGGCTTCCAGTAATATAGGCAGTTTGGGCTGATAAGTATCTGCATATATATAATTCCTTACAGTTTTAGTTTATTTTTAACCAGTATGGTAAAGACATATATATATATATATATATATTACCACTTCATAAGAAGTAGGAGTTTTCCTAATCTTATCTCATCATTATCATTAGCAGTAGTAAGATTATATGGACCAATTGATCATGTATGAATAGTTGAATTTAAACTTTTGAACTGCATCTCTTATCTTCGCAGGCCTAATGCTGCCAACCTTCTTCTACAGATTTACAACATGTGCACATACACTTGTCTTTCTACAAACTGAAAAGTTTTGGGAACATTAAAGTTTGTCTTTAAGAACATTGGAACCTACAGATGCACTTCCAAAAGAGCCAAACTGACACGTAACTAAACGTAACTAAATATTGAACTTATGAATTGTTGGCCCCTCTCTCCATAGGTGCAGTACCCCAACTCTCACGCCCTGATGGACTTCCAGAAGGGCCTGCAGGTGTTTGAAGGCTTCCAGGGCTGCCTGGACTCAGTCATGCTGAACAACAATGAGCTGCCACTGCAGAACAAACGCTCACTTTATGCAGAGGTTGTGGGACTGACAGAGATAAAGCTCGGCTGCATCCTCTTTCCTGACGCTTGCCTGCGGCAGCCTTGCCACAATGGGGCTGCATGTGCAGGACTGCACTCTGGCGGTAGGTCACAGGAACTACAAATAGCATAGCCACTGAAATTGAGCTAAAAAAAAACATCACACACTTTTTGTTCACCCTGAAGCTTATTCATAAGCTATTATTTGTTTTTGTCAAATCTGTGTTTATTTATTCAGAGAATGACAACTGTAGTATAATGTTGCACGTTAGTCCTTTTGAAGATACACAGGATTATATTCAGTTCAGTAAGGGCTTTAAAGGATAAAACCGTCAGCGGGTAAATATAATCCCAAGAGAGAAGGTGTTCAAACCAAATGTGCTTTGTGATAGTTCTTACGGTAACTGTACCTGGCCTGCAGCATGCAGATTGTGGATGAGCAACAGAAAAGTGTAACGAGTTGTTGAGCAATTTAAGTTTGATTTGACTAAAACTAGAGTGATAAACTGTTTTAAAAATACAATTTGGGGAAAAAAATGATACACAGTATTTCAAGTATTTTATAGGAATTGGCGCTCTTGAAGCTAAACAGTCCTGTAAACGGTGCACTTCCGACTTTGAATTCTGTCTGCCCTCGCTGTGTGCTCTCCAGGATTCTCATGCAGCTGTAGTCCCCAGTTCACCGGCGAGCGCTGCGAGATGGAGATAACGGCATGTCTTCCCAATCCTTGTCAGAACAGTGCCACATGCAAGCCCATCGGCAATGCTTTCTTCTGCAGCTGCAGGAGGGGCTTCAAGGGTCTCACGTGAGTTTCAGTCAAAACAAATGTCAACTTGAGCTGGAAATCCTTAAAAGGCTGATTCAACCTTAGTCGGAAGAAAAAAAGGCATTTCTGCAAAACTGCTTGGAACTGGTTTGCAGACCACATGCCTGATTGGCCAGCCAGTATTACTCAGGAATCCTGATTTTGAGGATTGTGCTTCAAAGTTGTCTCATTAACTTTTTTGAGTTATCTTACAAGGGCTTAACATCTAGTTGTTCTTACTGTCTGGCTTTGGGAAAGTAATTTGGCCTAAAATCAGATAACTGAGGTATTTACACATACGTCTCCCCCCCCCCCCCTTTCCTCCATCCCTCTGCCCTGCAGCTGTGAGGAAGATGTAAATGAGTGTGGCCGGAGCAGTCCGGAGGGGGAGTGTGAGAATGCTGGCGTCTGCATTAACACCCACGGCTCCTTCTACTGTAACTGCACGGCGGGCTTCGTAGGTCAGCGTTGCAGCCTGCGACCGGTGGTCGTTCCTGACATGCAAGCAGGTCACGCCGTGGTTGGTAAAGAGGAGCTAATCGGCATCACTGTGGTGCTTTTTGGAATCATCACCCTCATCATTCTCTTCATTGCGTTCCGGAAGAAGGTCTTCCAGAAGAACTACTCTCGGAACAACCTCTCTTTGGTTCAAGACCCTGCTACAGCGGCGCTCCTCAACAAGGTCAATGGCATTCCCTTTAAGACGCTCCACTGCAAACCAGGAGACCCTCTAAATATCTATGCAGAACTGGGGCCCTCTATATTGGCCGGGGGCGGGACTATGGGACCTCCACAGGTTCCCGTGAGGCCCATGTCATACACGCCCTGTTTCCAAGGAGAGCCACAGTCCAAACTGGAGAAGATGGTGGACAGGCGGAGTGTGGAGCAAACCGAGATGAACACCTTTCACCCCGAGTCGCCAAGGATCCTCTCGGGAACCAACAGGAAGGGCGTGGTGGTATGCAGCGTGGCGCCCAACCTCCCGCCGGTGTCGCCCTGCCACTCGGACTGCGACTCCATACCGAAGAGCACGTGGGATAGCGATGAGGGTAAGTGGGTGCAGCTTTTACTACGTGGTTCATGTGTAGTATGTGGATATAATGAGTTTGCGTTGGTAGAGTAGCAGAGCAGACCCGTGAAGGGTCGCCACAGCAAACCAACCTTCTCCGCTTCACCCTGTCCTTTGTCTCATCCTCCACAACATTAGTGTCTGTATCGGTATGAACTGAATTGGCTTATATTTATAGCTGTTTATGCCTCACCTACAAAATTCTTCGAACCTTGAATGAATGACTAATATTTGTTTTCTATTCATTGCATGCATATTTTTTTACCCCAAAGAGATGAACGGTAGCTTGAAGACATTTCTCCCCTCATCCGAGAGGCTTCTTCAGTACTGACCAGCTAGTTGGGCGTTCCAGATATTAAACTCGGCGCTGCTTGATACTGTCCATTTAATATTTGTAATATATTTAGAGGTCTGCCTCTGATATGTCCGGATTGGAATCTTGCCCGCCTGACTCCCCCGGCCTCTCCCTGCAGGGAAAATGGTTGACATGGCAGATGAAGTAATGTGTCTGTCAGGGAGCAACAAAGGCAGTAACTCAGAAGTCCAATCTCTGAGCTCCTTCAAGTCTGACTCGTGCGACGACAATGGTAAGACACACTTGTAGAATTCGTTCTTGTTTTTGCTTTTTCACTTCTTTGTTTGCTTTCTTGACTTGTAGTTCATTAATATCCATGGAGCATCCTTGGTATCTATTAGATTTGGAATCATCCTGAATTATGTGCATCGACACCGTGATTCTGCTGCAGTCATCATTTGTTCACCTTCTAATGTCTGACTAGTGTGACGAGGACGTTTCCTCCTGCAAACAGTAGAAATATTCTGGCGTTTCTTTCCTTCATCATCTTTTTTTTTTTCCACAATGCTAACATTGTAAAGATAATTCTTCTGCTTTATCGGTGTTTTACCTGAACTGTCTTCAGATATTTTAACATTATTGCATGTACTCCCATCGGCCCTCACTGCCGGTATCGGATCAGGTAGTTTTCTCTGCAGACAGGGCAACCATTAGCAACGCCACAGGTGTGGCGCGTGACAAGAAAGTACCGTAAATACCATGACAACCATTTTCCACTTTGAACGGTTATTTTCATCTCCTCCTTTTCCTCTTTACAAGCCTCCATAGTGACCGTCATTCGACTAGTCAATGATGCAGTCGACACTATCGAAAGTGAAGGTACCATGTCTTTGTGTTTCTCATTTCAGTCTGCCATCCCTCTCTTCTCAGCCTTGCTATTGTATTATTTGTTGACTTCTGGAATTCCCGAAACGACTGTCTTCTGCTATATACAGAAGATAACTGCACATTTGCTGTGTTACAACCCGTCCTTTAGCAAGTGAGCGCTCTGGGTGTAGATGGGCATTATATGTAGAATGGTTAGCTCCTCCCACTAAGACGTAATAGCTCCAGTAAGTAGGCGGTGCCTTCCTGGGTTTGGTTTGTTTACCTGTTAGTGGGATTGCTCAGAAGATTATGAGTGATTTTTGATAATCTGGGTGCGAGTAATGTTTCTGATCTGGTAATCCAGAATGTTTAAATTAATGGGCCCTAAATGTGTAACTTTGAGAGAACCAATTGTAATGCTGCAGACTTGCAATTCTAACTTGTTTGAACTGCGCTGATTCATGCCACATTTGATGTATTTCTATGATTGTACTTTGTAATCTGAAATAAGTGGGCTTCTGTGACCATGTTGGTTATATAATATCTACTTGTGAACTGGAAGGTCTGTGATACCTTTAAGACAGAACCAGCAACTGCAGTTTATTTTTTAGTGCGTCATGCTTTGCATTGGGTAGAAACATCCATAGCAGAAATATTTTGGTTAAAATACTGAGTACTGTTGTGACATTTTAACACATTTCCGTTAAGACATTTTTACTCTTTCAAATCGCAAATTTCTCCTTTAATACAAGTAGAGGTTGAACCAAAGATGAACGATACTGAAGTCCTCTGTGTTATTTTTTTATTTTCTTCCATTTGCCAGTGTCAGTTATGGACTACAGTCAAACCTACAACAGAGGTGACTCTTCGTAAATAGCTTTGTTTTCTTTTTAACATTGTTTTTTTTAATAATTTTGTTACTCTGAAAATTTCTGCTGGCATTGAGAATCAAATGTTCGTCCTTTGTCAGGCTGTGAATGGCTTGAGTGCTGCTGTCCTTCATGACGCTCAGCATGCCCCCCCCCCCCCCCCCCCCCCCCCAGTTCCTCTGGTGCATGTCACGTACGTGAACAGACCTAACATGTTCTCTGCTCTGATTATGCTTTATTCATGTACCTGCAAGACCTCGACGTTGATGTTTCTGAATCTACCTTGTGCTTTTGGAAGGCATGTGTGTTGCACAGCGCTTCATTGTCGACACTAGTTTGTTAATGCTCGCTTTTTCTGGTTCAAACTGTCAGTAACACCTCCTGTTCTGCTGTCCAGCGTATCACTGGGATACCTCTGACTGGATGCCAAACGCCAGGCTTTCCAACATTGAAGAGGGTCCAGGCCCTGGTAGCGATGCAGCGTGCCCATCCCCCAGCCACGGAGGGAACGCCCAGGAACTGGAGTCGGACTACTATTTGGGGGGCTATGACATTGACAGCGACTACCCTCCTCCCCACGAAGAAGAATTCATGAATGAAGACCAGCTGCCGCCTCCACTCCCCACAGGCGAGGGCTTTCTTGAGTCCGCCGTTCCGATGCCGGCCGGCCCGCCGGTCTCGAAGGAGAGCGCCCTGAGCGCTGGCGGGGGTGTTCATCAGCGTGTCAGGCCACACTTCCACCCCAGTGAGTACCTACCTCCGTACCATATGCCCCTTGCTGAGGCACACCAAGGGGAATTCAGCAGTCCGATATGCGGAGGAACCCCGGGGAAAAGGACCGCTGATGACTCTCTTTCTGTGTTGCTGAATATGCAACTGCCTACTTCGTCAGCGTCGGACTCGGCGGCCGCCTGCGGGCCTGACGGCTCTGAACATGGCAGAGACCGTGACGCCGTGGACGAGCCTTGTCGAGGTGTGACCTTTACTACCGACTCCCAGCAGCAGACCGAGGTTTGATTGACTGGGTGATCGTAACGTTACTGCAGATTTTAACCATGACAGTGTAGATTACATAACCGTAGGCAACAACATCGTGCCGTCCCGCCACGCAGCTCTGGTCAGACACGGAATTGTTGTCGGACCTGCCGTGCTGTGGGTGAGCGATCAGAAGCATCCTTCCTGTTTACCGTATGGTCTTCTGGAATGTGAACATGAATGAGGTTGATGATGTGAATGACAAAGACTAATCCATTGGTGGAAAATTAGAAAACAAAAGTACAAAAGTAAGAGGGTGGACGATGATGCAGGTGAAACCGCTGCTCGGCACCTCGTTCAGTCACATTCAGAGCATTTCTCTCTCTAAAAGACACAAATCCAAATTTTCTATTTTTCACTTTGTCACCTTGTATTACTCAAAGCTTGTGAAGAATTTGTAATATTGTAGTTTTTTTTTTATATATAGTGAATAAATATGAAAGTGTTGTAGCCCCATTTCTGAAAGCCCACTAATTGTTTGCTACTGAATGTATTCACACCCCAAAAACACACGCCCCCCCCGGTCAGGTAATGACATTTCCAGAATTATCTCTTTTGCCAAAAACGTGTGCCGGAGCTGAGAGCTGCTGCTGTTTTTCATTCTGTTTGTTGCATTTTAAACCATTTCTCTTTGCAGCTTCGTCTGGACAGTTATTATTCCTAATGTAAAGAATGTTGATAACTTGGGCTTAATCTCAACAAAATGACTTTTAGCGACTTTAAAAACAATCTGTTAGGTCTATGCACTTTCATTTCGTATGTGTTTCTGCATATGTTCAGAGTGCTCGTGGATTTAGATGAAACACAACAACGCCACTGGGGATCATGAGGGAGGCGTGTCCATTAATCAAAAAAAACCTTTCTTTTTTATATTTTATTTAACAGTTACATGAACACGACCTTCTCTATGTTGCTGGTATTCTGTTTGATTGTTGCCGAAACCTTTGAGTGTTCACCGCCATCCTGTTGCTTGACTGTTCATTCTGTTGTCCACTATGTGTTCCTTAAACACCCACTAATTATGTTTACAATATATCAGAGTTCGCGAAGTGGAGAAAACGCAATTAATGAATTCATTTGATGGAAGATGAAATTATGACGATCACAAGGTCTCCTGCTGTTGCCGGGTAGAACGACGACAACAAACAACTCTTGGCACCAATAATTGTGTTTTGTGGGATTTGTACTATTTACTTGCTGTTTGCGTTCTAAAATGTTTTTTTAAAGCCACATCATGAAATCCTCCTTGCCTCAATGGCACTATTTTCATTGTGCAGTAATTGTTCACTGTATAGTTTTAAATCTATGAAAAACATAATTTCCATATTACTACCTGGTTTCTCCACACCAGGTTAATGCCACATCAATATTCCCAACAATCCGCTTGGAGCCGACACATTCCTGGTGTCTTCACACACAACGTTGTAACGTTTGCTCCCTGGTTACGCTGGTCATGCAGCTCCTTGATTCTTTCTTTCTATGTTTTTGGATGGTGGACAAATCTGGGTTCTTAAAATGCTAATTCTGTATATATGGAATAACCCTAACTGCCAAACGGTTTCAGCCTGACTGTGTGTGGACAGAGACTTGTGTTGGAGGAGTATTATTATATTTTCATAGTATTCCTCTGACTTGTTTGCCATTTCAGGTATTGAACTTGAAATTTGCACTCCGTTAAATCTGAATATTACACCCTATTAAATGTTTTTTTGTTTTTGTTTTAAGTGTTTATGAAGGTTGTTTTTTTGTACATAATTGATCTGTTAAATCTGATGGTTTCCTTATGTTTAATAACACTGGGCAATAACCTAAATGTGTCTCTTGTGTACAGAAAGTGATGTAACATGATAAATTCTTTTACCTTTTTATTCTCTGGTCCATTTAATAAAGACGTTCGTGGGCAGCATGTCATCTGTCGTGATGATGATGATATGATGATGGAGTAAAGTTTAAATAAATAAAGATGACTGACAGAATCAGTGCTGGGAGACTGATAAATAGAAAAGAGCTTTGTCTCACACTTTCATTTGATGATGTTATATCACAGACAAGACGGGTGGTTGTGAGGAAGTCCTAAATAGGTAAGTTCTTTCATGCCTGTTTATTAGTGTATTTTTTTTTTTTATCTCTCCTGGTGATTAGCTCAAACGTCTTTAAACTTTCTGTTTGTATTGTGAACAGATTTGTGTTGTGTTTTAACTGGCATTGAATAATAGCACGATTATATAAGTGTATTAATTTACTCACTCCTAAGTATAATAGAATACTGCCTTCAAAGGTTTATGCAACATCTTTGTGTACTAAAAAAACATTGGATTTATTCTGAATATGGCGTAAAGTTGTTATACCTAATATGATCGCTAGGTGGCAGTAACGCATTAGGTTGAGCCTGTGCAGTTGAGCAAAGCAAAGCCCTCAATGATGAGACGTCAGCACCCATAACACAGAACAGTGTCGTTGCATGCAACTTGGGCAATGACTGACGCCATGCATGATGTCATGTTTTGAGCACAAACGCAGACAACAACAACAACAACAGTGTCGGCACCGATGTTGGCCTGTGGCTGTCATTTATTGCCGTCCATCAGGACAGTATGGACATACAGGGGCAACAGATGAGGGTGTGATCGGTGTGTCACCCAATGTCCCTCCTGCATGCAGCTTTGGAAGTATGATGGTTGAATATAGGACTAAATTTAGTTTGTCTGTTTCTTTCTAAACTCACAACGTCAGCTCTGACGTGATTTGACTCTGAGATGACGGATGGCACGCCCTTCTCTATGCTCGTATACTTTATAGTTCTTCTTTGTGTTCTTTATTGACTGAATAGCATTATTTTCTCTTATCACTCATTTATTGTGTGTGTGTGTGCGTGTGCGTGTGCTTTAGAGAACAGTGTCTGGTGCCTGGGGTGAACTCAGGCAGATAAAAGGCAGTGATGAGTTCTAGATCATCAGCATCCTGACAGCTGTAGATTAAATTAAAGGACTTCTGACAAATCAAACAGATTTCTTTCTCCCTCTTTTTCTCTCCATCTTCTCTCTCCATCTTCACCCCTAGAGTCCTCATCAGGCAAGCCGGGTGTGCAACTTGAAACAAAATGGATTTCGGGCAGCCTTTGAAACGGCACCAGCTGCTGGGCCTGCGTGTCTCTCTTTCTTTCTCTTTTGGACTTGTTAGCTCGCCTTTTTTCCCCCCACATACTTCAACAAACTTGAGCCATATTGTGACAGATAAAGGTAGAGCATCAATACTCCGAACCCTGACAGTAATTGAGAGATGAAACAGACACGTTTCTCAGGTTCTGAGGGGCCCCCGCTCCGATCGGCTCATCAAGCGCTCCCACTTGAGATTCCAGGGAATGGCAGAGAGCAGCGCTCTGCTCCCACTGGATCTAAATGCTGCCGTAATATGATGTCAGTACTTTCTAATGTGGTCTATTGGCAGTTAAACACACTCTGATGTGTGTGTGTGTGTGTGTGTGTGTGAAAGGAACTGACGGCTGTGCTGACGGGGTCATTTTTTATCAGACTCAATCAACATTTTGCTCGTAATTAAAAACATTCCACTTCTACTTCCATGATCATCCATCCATCCTCTTGTAGATGATCGTCTCTTCTACAGTTGCTCTATCTGCCTTGCGGGTCACAGGTGTTGCTGGATCCTGTCCCAGCCGACTACAGGTGAGAGGCGGGGTACACTCTGGACACGTCGCCAGCGCGTCGGGGGGGGGGGGTCACATGAAAGACAAACAAACAGTCATTCACCGTCATCCAAGTGATTGAAGTTTTTACAAGTTGTGTCACTGATGCTGGGAAAAACTTTTTTACCAAACAGTAAATTTCAAATTTACATACATTTCAAATTTACTGTTTGTTTTTAATTTATGGTTGGATGATGTCCCTGAATTGTGTTGTTTATTCTGTAAGTATTTCTGGGGTGTGCTGCTGACCTCTTAGCCAGGTACCCTTGGAAAAGAGATCTGGATCTGGGTTTTAGCTGCTTAAATAAAGGTTAAAAAAGAAATACATCAAAAACATATACATGTAACTGATTAAACTTGTGCATATCTGCTCAACAAACAAATCTGGAAGGCTAAAGGAAAGGAAACGAATAAATGCATCAATATTTCTGACTTGTGTGCCTGTTTTAATGAGCATTGCAAGATTACCTTGAACTGAAGAAGCCTCCTATGAAGAGGTGAAAGGTCTTCAGCCAAACTCGAACAAGTCCAATTGATTCTTCGTTTTTTGCTCTTCGTGATTGACCTCGACCTGGACGACTGAGAACCTGCACAGACATTACCTTCATACTGATGAGTAATTCTTTAACTTCTGATTTTTCTTATAAGCAAGTAGGAGCTGTTTAATGATGAAATCAGCCAAAGCAGGAACACAAAACTGAAAAACCTGTCGTGACGCTCTTTAGTCACTAGAGGGCAGTATTGGGCAATGATGAGTGGAGAGATTCCAGTCGTGTGTGTGTGTGTGTGTGTGTGTGTGCACATGCTGCATGAGATAGAAGATCTAAAAGGATTCAGCAGCTGGCCAAACAGACAGCAGGAGTTGTATGTTTTTCTGTGTGTGTGTGTGTGTGAGAGGGGGGGGGGGGAGAGAGTGGTGCGGATTGTTGAGGAGAAGCCTTCTACTTCCCGGCCTCCTCAGTCCTCCTGCTCAAACTAACAGAATTAATAGGCCCGTTTGCCAAGAAAAACACTCTAATCAGTGGGTTTCCTCTCATTAAAAGTTAATTAGTTTGACACGAGTTTCCTGCAGAAGAAAGTATTGGCCACTTAGAACTCATTAGAGCCAAAGGAAAACAGCACGCCGAGGAAAGCTGGTGGAGCAGAGTGAAAGGAGAAACGGGCCACGCACACATTCCCAGTGCGTGATTCAGTGCACGCTGACAGACTCACACCAACCGGGAGTTCTACTGATATGTGCGTTACTTTGTTATCCCACAACGTTAATGACACATGTAAACATTCATACCAGAACACACACACACACACACGTGCACACAGACTATAGAGTTGTAACCTCATTTAAAAGTCATGCCAGTTATCCTTTTATACTTAATACATTTGTGCACACTCCGTTGTGTTTAAATAATTTGTTTGTTTTTTTCATTAAAGCATGCAATTAATTATTAGCTCATGGCAGCTAAGATTCATTGTGACACTCTTTCGGCTACTAACACAGCGGGAATGAAATACAATGCTGTAAACAGTTTAGGAGAAATATGAAAATAATTGTATGCAGGACCCAAAAAAAAGGATGGAAATAATAATCCAGGTGGGATTATCGCTATATCACGATCATGTGTCCTGCTAAAGTGAAAGACATTCACCTTAGCAGGACACATGATGAATACCAGGCTGGGCTGATGGATGAAACAGAAAAAGGCATCGCATTAATTACTGCAGTGTTTATTTCAAAGTGATTTGGTATTTCCTTGACTGTGGAAATATAAACATAGTGGGATGATGTATATTCACGTCGAGTGAAATCTGTTGCCAAAGAAAATCTATTTGAAGTGACTTGACGTTCGTGGACAAGGCAATGTTTTGAAGTTTAATTTACATTACATTTAGTCACATTGGCTGACATGCCTCCACGCGCTCTGAAGTCATAGTTGCAGGCGAGCAGATGAAATGCACCTGCACCTTCAATAAAATTACAGATTTCAGTGTGTTAAAAATATTCACCCCCCTTAGAAATAAAATGTATGAAACTATACATTTAA